>NC_063188.1:91605744-91974439 GCF_023159225.1 Perognathus longimembris pacificus
TAGAGTCTTAACTAGAATCCTATCCTTGATCCTATCATTGATTTCTATCCTAGTCCAATCCCAATCCTATCCTAGAGTCCTAACCTAGATTCCTATCTTAGACCTGTCATAGAGTCCAATCTTAGTGTCCTAATGTAGACTCCTATAGTAGAAGCCTATTCTAGAGTCATATCCTAGTCCTCCCCTAGTCCTATCGTAAAGTCCTGTCCTAGAGTCATATCTTCCATTCCTATTCCATTTTCCTATTCTACTGTCCAGTCCCGTAGGGGTATAATAGAATTTTTTCCTCCAATCTCATCCTCGATTCCAATCCTAGAGGCCTACCCTAGTGTCAATACCAGGAATTCTATCCTATCCTCCCTATCCTGGAATAATATCCTATTGTCCTCTACTAGTCCTATCCTAGAGACCTTTACATGAATCCTATCTTAGACTCCTATGCTACAGAACTATCCTAGAGTCCTACCCTTTTCCTACCTTAAACCATGTTTACCTTATCCTGTTAGTATCATATAGTCCTTTTCTAGTCCTGTCAGAGAGTCCTATCTTAGTGCTATGCTCTATTCCTACCCTAGTACTATGTTCTAAAGCTATACTCGTACTATCCTAGCCCTATCCTTCTCCTAGCTCTATGCTTCTGTACTATCCTTATCTTAAACTAGCTCTTTCCTAGTCACATCACAGCCCTAATCTACAGTCCAATCCCAATCCTATCCTAGTCCTATCTTGGAGTCCTATACTAAATTATTTTCCTAATCTACCCTAGAGACATCTCCTTGTCCTATCCTACTCCCATTCCTTTCTTTTCCTAGAGTCTTATTCTAGATTCCTATCCTAATCTTATCCTAGTGATATCCTAGACCTATCCTAGCCCTACCTTAGTCTTATTCTAGCACTATCCTATTCAAACCCTAGTCCTATACTGGCCCTATACCCATCCTACCCTAGTGCTATACTAGGGTAGTATCCTAGTCCTTCCTAGTCCTGTCTTATACTCCTATGCTATTCCTATCCAATTCATATCCCAGTCCTATTGGAGACTCCTATCCTAGAGCCCTATCCTAGTCCTTTCCTATAGTTCTCTCCAATAGATATATCCTAGTACTATCTGAGTCCTATTCTACAGTACTATTGCAGAGTCCTACATTTGTCCAATCCAAGAGAGGTATTCAAGAGACCTATCCTAATTCTCTCATAGAGTCCTTTCCTAGAGTCTTATTGTAGAGTCCAATTCTTCTCCTAAACTGTAGTCCTATCCTAGAGAGCTATCCTATAATTCAATATAATAGAGCTATACCATACTTCTAACTTCGTCCTATCCTAAAGTCCTAACCTATGCTCTTATCCTAATGATATCCTAGAATCCTATTCAAGTCCTATCCTACAGTGCTTCTCTATACTCTATCCCACACCTATCCTAAAGTCTTATCCTAGATTCCTATCCATGAATCCTATACCACAGTCGTATCTTAGAGTCTTAAGCTGGTAGTGTCCTATTTCCATCAGAGACCTACCCTAGCCTTATTCTTATATTAAGCTAGTCCTATCATATAATCCTTTCCTTGTCCTATTCTAGTCCTATTCTAATCTTAACTTATGGTCCTATCGAAGTCCTAACCTAGAGCTTGTCGTAGAGTCCTATCCTGGAGTGCTATCCTACAGTGCAATACTATAATCTATCTTATAGTGCAATGCTAATACCATTGTATTCCTATTTGGAGCCCAATCCTAATTCAATCATAGATCTATCCTGGTCCTGTACTTGTTTTATCCCAGACCTCTTACACTGTCCTATCGTAGTCCTATTCAAGTCCTCTCCGAGTCCTATGCAAGAGTCGTATCCTAGTCCAAACCTAGAGCCTATCCAAGAGTTCTATCTTTGTCCTATCCTAGAGTCCTATCCTGCATTCCTATACTACAGTCTAATCCTAGAATCTATCCGAATGTCTTCTACTTAATCCATCGTATTCCTATCAAAGGTCCTATCCTAGTTCGATCATAGATCTATCCTACTCCTATACCTGTCTTATCCCAGTCCTCTCGTACCTACCTATCGTAGTCCTATTCTAGACCTATGCTAACCCTTTCCTAGTGTCCTATTCTAGAGTCCTGTCCTAGTACTATCCTAGCTCCCAATACGAGTCACATATCCTATTCCTATCCTACAGTATTCACCTATAGTCCTATCCTAGGATCCTATTGGAGACTCCTAACCTAGTACTATCATAGAGTCCTCTCCTAGAGTCCTATCCTATTCCTATCATTGAGTCTTACCTTAGATTCCTGTCCTAGATTTCCATCCTAATCGTATCTGAAATACCTATTCTAGAGTACTGTCCTAGTCCTATCCCAGCATGTTTCCTAGAGTCCTATCCTTGAGTCTTAACTTACACCGATCCTATAGTCCTATCCTAAAATTCTACCATATCATTCTAACTTGTAGTCATCTCCTACTCCAATGCTAGTCCTATGCTATCGTCCTATCCTAGTCCTAACCTACAGTCTTATCCTCATCCTATCCTAGTTCTATCCTAATAGTATCTGAGAGTCCAGGCTTGAGTGCTATCCTGACCTAACCTAGAGTACTCTCCAAAGGTCAATCCTATAATCTATCCTATTCCTATCCTAAAGTCCTAACTTAGTTTCCTATCCTACAGTTCCATCCTAATCCTGTCTGAGATGCCTATCCTAGAGTTCTGTCCTAGTCCTCTCCTAGAGTCTTTCCAAAGTCCTATCCTTGGGTCTTAACTTAGACCGATCCTATAGTCCTATCCTGGTGTTCTAACATCCTAATTTATAGTCCTAGGATAGTACTATGCTAGACCTATCCTATACTCCTATCCAATTCCAATCCTACAGTCCTAGCCTCATCCTATCCTATATCTATGCTAGTCATATCTGAGAGTCCATTACCAGAGTCCTATCCTAGTACTATCCTACCAACCTATTCTACAGTCCTATTGCTAGAACTAGGCTACAGTCCTATCCTAGTATCCTATCTCTGTCCTATCCAGAGTCCTATCTTAGAATCCTATCAGAGTCTCCTAAACGACTGTCCAATCCTGCAATCTTATGCTGGAATTCTATCCTAGAGTTGTATCTTAGTGTCTTATCCTAGATTAGTATATTAGACACCTGAACCCTATCCCAGTGTCCTATTCTTGAGTCTCACCCTAGAGTCCTATCTTAGTCTTAGCCACATATTATACTAGAGTCCTTTCCTAGAGTCCTATCATAGTGTCCTATTGTATAGTATCCAAGGCCTTCCCTAGTGCTATCGTACAGATTGATCCTAGAGTCCTATGCTAAACTTCTCCGAGAGTTCTATCCTACAGACCTACCCTACTTTCAATCCTATAGAACTACCCTATTGTCCTGTCTTAGTCCTATTCTCTCCTGCTATCCTAGTCCTATCCAATAGTCCTATCCTATAAAACTATCCCATCGTCCTTTCCTCGGCCTATCATAGAGTCCGATCCTAAATTCCTTTCCTAGAGTCCTATACTAGTCCTATCCTAGAGACATATCCTAGAGTCCTAACATAGTGGTGTCACTGCATCCTTTCCTACAGTCTTATAGTAGAGTCCTATCCTAGTACTATTATTGTCCTATAAAATACTCCTATACTAGTCCTATCCTGTAGGCCTATCCTACAGTCGTATACTAGTCTTAGCCTGTAGTGATATGCTAGAGTCCCATCCTCGAGTCCTATCCTAGTATCCTTTCTGAGAGTCCTATCCTACAATCCATTGATTGTGTCCTACCCTAGAATCCTTTCCTAGTCACTATACACGTTTCTGGCGGCGATTCCAGTCCTAGTCATATTCTCTTCTTATGCTAGTGAATTATCCTAGAGTCCTATGCTATTCCAATCTTAACCCTAACCTAGAGTCCTGTCCCAGTTTGCTATTTAGTCCTAACACAGAGTTCTAGTCTAATCCTATCCTAGTCCTTTCTAAGAGTCCTCTCCCATAGACCTATCTTAGAGTCATATCCTATAGTCCTATCCTTAAATGCTATGTTGTTGTACTCCTTTTCTCATCGTATTCTGGTCCTATCCTAGAGTCCTATCCTAGAGATTAATCCTAGTCATATCGAAGAGTGCTATCCTATTTGTATCGCTGTCTTTTCCTGGAGTCTGATACTAGTATCCAGTCTCAGTCCTATCCTAGTGTTCTCCTAGTGCTATCTTAGCCTTATCCTAATCCTATCCTTGTCATACTCTAGTTCTATCGTGGTCTTATAATAGTGCTATTCTAGTTCTCTCCTAAGTTCCTATCCTATTCCTGTCTTATACTCCACTCCTAGTCCAATGCTAGGGCTCTCGTACAGTCCTATCATAGAGTCCTATCATAGAGTCCTCTCCTAGAATCGTGTCCTAGTTCTATCCTAGTGTCCTCTACGAAAGTCCTATGCTAGTTCAATCCTAGGGTCATATCCTAGAGTCCTATCTTAGTTGCCTCATGCAGTCCTATCTTTTATTCCTATCATAGAATACTAAGATGTATTGTCTTATACTCCTATCCTAGTACTATCCTAGACCTATCATACTCCTATTCTTGTCCTATCCCAGCATCATGTCCTAGTCCTATACAAGTGTCCTATCATAGAGTCCTAACCTAGAGAACTATCCTAGTCTTATCCTGGAGTACTATCCTAGTGTCTTATTTCAGTGCTATCCTAGAGTCCTATGCTAGAGTCCTATCTTCGTGTCATTACCTAGAGTCTTATTTTGCAGACATAACCTTGTGTCCTATCCTGGATTCCCTTCCTAATGACCTATCATATATTTCTATCCTCGACATTTCCTAATCCTATCCTATTCCAATCCTAAAGTCCTCTACTAAAATCCTATCCTAATCTTATCCTACGGTTGTATCCTAAAGTCCTATCCTAGCTCTTATGGAGTCCTCTCCCACATTCTTATCATACAGTCCTTCCGTAGCCCTATGTTTGCTCCTCTGCTAGTCCTGTCTTATAATCATTTCCTAGTCCAATCCTAGGGCTATCACACATTCCTACTCTAGTTTCCTATCATAGAGTCCTATCCTATAGTCCTATTCTACTCTTATCCTAGTTCTATCCTGGTCCTATTCTAGTGTCTTATTTTAGAGTCCTGTACTAATTCGCCCATACTCTTCTACCCTATATATCTATCGTAGAGTACTTCACTTATAGTAGCTTAGAGACCTATCCTATTCATACCCTAGACCTATTCTAGTCCTACTCTTGTCCTATCCTAGAGTCCTATCCTGGAGGACTATGACAGAAGAGAGTAGTAGTCTTATCCTTGAGTCCCATCCCAGTGTCCTTTATCAGTCCTATCCTAGAGTCCTATCGTAGTGTCCTTTGCTAGAGACCTATGTGATAGACGTATTCTTGTGTCTTATCCCAGATTCTTTTCGTAGTGACCTATCATAGATTCCTCTCCTAGTCCTATCCTAACCCAATCCTAGTGTCCTCTACTAAAGTCCTATCTTAGAGTCTTATCCTAGACTGATGTCCTCGTTCAAATATAAAGACATATCCCACAGACTCA
Organism: Perognathus longimembris pacificus; assembly: GCF_023159225.1. Classification (NCBI taxonomy): domain Eukaryota; kingdom Metazoa; phylum Chordata; class Mammalia; order Rodentia; family Heteromyidae; genus Perognathus; species Perognathus longimembris. The sequence continues at coordinate 91,611,284 of NC_063188.1, forward strand.
TGTTAGTGTCCTATGTTAGTCTTATCCTTATTCCTATCCTAGTGCTATCCTAGACATATTCTAATCCAATGCTAGAATCATATCCTAGAGTCCTATCCTTGAGCACTATCCCAGAGTCCTATTGCAGAGGCTTATGCTAGAATCCTATCCAAATCTAATCCCAGTGTCCTATCCTTGTGTCTCATCTCATTCCTACCCTAGAGTCCTATTCTAGAGCCCTATCCGAGTGTTCATTCCTAGAGTCCTTTTCTTCAGACATATTCTTGTATCCCATCCTAGAGTCTGTTCCTATTGTCCTATCATAGATTCCTATCCTAGTCCTAGACTATTCTTATTCTACTTTCTAATCCTAGAGACTTATCGTAGAGTCCTATCCTAGTATGATCTGAGTCCTATCCTAGAATCCTTTCCTCGAGTCCATTCTAGACCTCTTCTAATCATTCCTAGTGTCATATCTTACAGTGCTACCCTAGTCTTATACTAGAGTCGTTAACTAGAATCCTATCCTTGATCCTATCATTGATTTCTATCCTAGTCCAATCCCAATCCTATCCTAGAGTCCTAACCTAGATTCCTATCTTAGACCTGTCATAGAGTCCAATCTTAGTGTCCTAATGTAGACTCCTATAGTAGAAGCCTATTCTAGAGTCATATCCTAGTCCTCCCCTAGTCCTATCGTAAAGTCCTGTCCTAGAGTCATATCTTCCATTCCTATTCCATTTTCCTATTCTACTGTCCAGTCCCGTAGGGGTATAATAGAATTTTTTCCTCCAATCTCATCCTCGATTCCAATCCTAGAGGCCTACCCTAGTGTCAATACCAGGAATTCTATCCTATCCTCCCTATCCTGGAATAATATCCTATTGTCCTCTACTAGTCCTATCCTAGAGACCTTTACATGAATCCTATCTTAGACTCCTATGCTACAGAACTATCCTAGAGTCCTACCCTTTTCCTACCTTAAACCATGTTTACCTTATCCTGTTAGTATCATATAGTCCTTTTCTAGTCCTGTCAGAGAGTCCTATCTTAGTGCTATGCTCTATTCCTACCCTAGTACTATGTTCTAAAGCTATACTCGTACTATCCTAGCCCTATCCTTCTCCTAGCTCTATGCTTCTGTACTATCCTTATCTTAAACTAGCTCTTTCCTAGTCACATCACAGCCCTAATCTACAGTCCAATCCCAATCCTATCCTAGTCCTATCTTGGAGTCCTATACTAAATTATTTTCCTAATCTACCCTAGAGACATCTCCTTGTCCTATCCTACTCCCATTCCTTTCTTTTCCTAGAGTCTTATTCTAGATTCCTATCCTAATCTTATCCTAGTGATATCCTAGACCTATCCTAGCCCTACCTTAGTCTTATTCTAGCACTATCCTATTCAAACCCTAGTCCTATACTGGCCCTATACCCATCCTACCCTAGTGCTATACTAGGGTAGTATCCTAGTCCTTCCTAGTCCTGTCTTATACTCCTATGCTATTCCTATCCAATTCATATCCCAGTCCTATTGGAGACTCCTATCCTAGAGCCCTATCCTAGTCCTTTCCTATAGTTCTCTCCAATAGATATATCCTAGTACTATCTGAGTCCTATTCTACAGTACTATTGCAGAGTCCTACATTTGTCCAATCCAAGAGAGGTATTCAAGAGACCTATCCTAATTCTCTCATAGAGTCCTTTCCTAGAGTCTTATTGTAGAGTCCAATTCTTCTCCTAAACTGTAGTCCTATCCTAGAGAGCTATCCTATAATTCAATATAATAGAGCTATACCATACTTCTAACTTCGTCCTATCCTAAAGTCCTAACCTATGCTCTTATCCTAATGATATCCTAGAATCCTATTCAAGTCCTATCCTACAGTGCTTCTCTATACTCTATCCCACACCTATCCTAAAGTCTTATCCTAGATTCCTATCCATGAATCCTATACCACAGTCGTATCTTAGAGTCTTAAGCTGGTAGTGTCCTATTTCCATCAGAGACCTACCCTAGCCTTATTCTTATATTAAGCTAGTCCTATCATATAATCCTTTCCTTGTCCTATTCTAGTCCTATTCTAATCTTAACTTATGGTCCTATCGAAGTCCTAACCTAGAGCTTGTCGTAGAGTCCTATCCTGGAGTGCTATCCTACAGTGCAATACTATAATCTATCTTATAGTGCAATGCTAATACCATTGTATTCCTATTTGGAGCCCAATCCTAATTCAATCATAGATCTATCCTGGTCCTGTACTTGTTTTATCCCAGACCTCTTACACTGTCCTATCGTAGTCCTATTCAAGTCCTCTCCGAGTCCTATGCAAGAGTCGTATCCTAGTCCAAACCTAGAGCCTATCCAAGAGTTCTATCTTTGTCCTATCCTAGAGTCCTATCCTGCATTCCTATACTACAGTCTAATCCTAGAATCTATCCGAATGTCTTCTACTTAATCCATCGTATTCCTATCAAAGGTCCTATCCTAGTTCGATCATAGATCTATCCTACTCCTATACCTGTCTTATCCCAGTCCTCTCGTACCTACCTATCGTAGTCCTATTCTAGACCTATGCTAACCCTTTCCTAGTGTCCTATTCTAGAGTCCTGTCCTAGTACTATCCTAGCTCCCAATACGAGTCACATATCCTATTCCTATCCTACAGTATTCACCTATAGTCCTATCCTAGGATCCTATTGGAGACTCCTAACCTAGTACTATCATAGAGTCCTCTCCTAGAGTCCTATCCTATTCCTATCATTGAGTCTTACCTTAGATTCCTGTCCTAGATTTCCATCCTAATCGTATCTGAAATACCTATTCTAGAGTACTGTCCTAGTCCTATCCCAGCATGTTTCCTAGAGTCCTATCCTTGAGTCTTAACTTACACCGATCCTATAGTCCTATCCTAAAATTCTACCATATCATTCTAACTTGTAGTCATCTCCTACTCCAATGCTAGTCCTATGCTATCGTCCTATCCTAGTCCTAACCTACAGTCTTATCCTCATCCTATCCTAGTTCTATCCTAATAGTATCTGAGAGTCCAGGCTTGAGTGCTATCCTGACCTAACCTAGAGTACTCTCCAAAGGTCAATCCTATAATCTATCCTATTCCTATCCTAAAGTCCTAACTTAGTTTCCTATCCTACAGTTCCATCCTAATCCTGTCTGAGATGCCTATCCTAGAGTTCTGTCCTAGTCCTCTCCTAGAGTCTTTCCAAAGTCCTATCCTTGGGTCTTAACTTAGACCGATCCTATAGTCCTATCCTGGTGTTCTAACATCCTAATTTATAGTCCTAGGATAGTACTATGCTAGACCTATCCTATACTCCTATCCAATTCCAATCCTACAGTCCTAGCCTCATCCTATCCTATATCTATGCTAGTCATATCTGAGAGTCCATTACCAGAGTCCTATCCTAGTACTATCCTACCAACCTATTCTACAGTCCTATTGCTAGAACTAGGCTACAGTCCTATCCTAGTATCCTATCTCTGTCCTATCCAGAGTCCTATCTTAGAATCCTATCAGAGTCTCCTAAACGACTGTCCAATCCTGCAATCTTATGCTGGAATTCTATCCTAGAGTTGTATCTTAGTGTCTTATCCTAGATTAGTATATTAGACACCTGAACCCTATCCCAGTGTCCTATTCTTGAGTCTCACCCTAGAGTCCTATCTTAGTCTTAGCCACATATTATACTAGAGTCCTTTCCTAGAGTCCTATCATAGTGTCCTATTGTATAGTATCCAAGGCCTTCCCTAGTGCTATCGTACAGATTGATCCTAGAGTCCTATGCTAAACTTCTCCGAGAGTTCTATCCTACAGACCTACCCTACTTTCAATCCTATAGAACTACCCTATTGTCCTGTCTTAGTCCTATTCTCTCCTGCTATCCTAGTCCTATCCAATAGTCCTATCCTATAAAACTATCCCATCGTCCTTTCCTCGGCCTATCATAGAGTCCGATCCTAAATTCCTTTCCTAGAGTCCTATACTAGTCCTATCCTAGAGACATATCCTAGAGTCCTATCCTAGTGGTGTCACTGCATCCTTTCCTACAGTCTTATAGTAGAGTCCTATCCTAGTACTATTATTGTCCTATAAAATACTCCTATACTAGTCCTATCCTGTAGGCCTATCCTACAGTCGTATACTAGTCTTAGCCTGTAGTGATATGCTAGAGTCCCATCCTCGAGTCCTATCCTAGTATCCTTTCTGAGAGTCCTATCCTACAATCCATTGATTGTGTCCTACCCTAGAATCCTTTCCTAGTCACTATACACGTTTCTGGCGGCGATTCCAGTCCTAGTCATATTCTCTTCTTATGCTAGTGAATTATCCTAGAGTCCTATGCTATTCCAATCTTAACCCTAACCTAGAGTCCTGTCCCAGTTTGCTATTTAGTCCTAACACAGAGTTCTAGTCTAATCTTATCCTAGTCCTTTCTAAGAGTCCTCTCCCATAGACCTATCTTAGAGTCATATCCTATAGTCCTATCCTTAAATGCTATGTTGTTGTACTCCTTTTCTCATCGTATTCTGGTCCTATCCTAGAGTCCTATCCTAGAGATTAATCCTAGTCATATCGAAGAGTGCTATCCTATTTGTATCGCTGTCTTTTCCTGGAGTCTGATACTAGAATCCAGTCTCAGTCCTATCCTAGTGTTCTCCTAGTGCTATCTTAGCCTTATCCTAATCCTATCCTTGTCATACTCTAGTTCTATCGTGGTCTTATAATAGTGCTATTCTAGTTCTCTCCTAAGTTCCTATCCTATTCCTGTCTTATACTCCACTCCTAGTCCAATGCTAGGGCTCTCGTACAGTCCTATCATAGAGTCCTATCATAGAGTCCTCTCCTAGAATCGTGTCCTAGTTCTATCCTAGTGTCCTCTACGAAAGTCCTATGCTAGTTCAATCCTAGGGTCATATCCTAGAGTCCTATCTTAGTTGCCTCATGCAGTCCTATCTTTTATTCCTATCATAGAATACTAAGATGTATTGTCTTATACTCCTATCCTAGTACTATCCTAGACCTATCATACTCCTATTCTTGTCCTATCCCAGCATCATGTCCTAGTCCTATACAAGTGTCCTATCATAGAGTCCTAACCTAGAGAACTATCCTAGTCTTATCCTGGAGTACTATCATAGTGTCTTATTTCAGTGCTATCCTAGAGTCCTATGCTAGAGTCCTATCTTCGTGTCATTACCTAGAGTCTTATTTTGCAGACATAACCTTGTGTCCTATCCTGGATTCCCTTCCTAATGACCTATCATATATTTCTATCCTCGACATTTCCTAATCCTATCCTATTCCAATCCTAAAGTCCTCTACTAAAATCCTATCCTAATCTTATCCTACGGTTGTATCCTAAAGTCCTATCGTAGCTCTTATGGAGTCCTCTCCCACATTCTTATCATACAGTCCTTCCGTAGCCCTATGTTTGCTCCTCTGCTAGTCCTGTCTTATAATCATTTCCTAGTCCAATCCTAGGGCTATCACACATTCCTACTCTAGTTTCCTATCATAGAGTCCTATCCTATAGTCCTATTCTACTCTTATCCTAGTTCTATCCTGGTCCTATTCTAGTGTCTTATTTTAGAGTCCTGTACTAATTCGCCCATACTCTTCTACCCTATATATCTATCGTAGAGTACTTCACTTATAGTAGCTTAGAGACCTATCCTATTCATACCCTAGACCTATTCTAGTCCTACTCTTGTCCTATCCTAGAGTCCTATCCTGGAGGACTATGACAGAAGAGAGTAGTAGTCTTATCCTTGAGTCCCATCCCAGTGTCCTTTATCAGTCCTATCCTAGAGTCCTATCGTAGTGTCCTTTGCTAGAGACCTATGTGATAGACGTATTCTTGTGTCTTATCCCAGATTCTTTTCGTAGTGACCTATCATAGATTCCTCTCCTAGTCCTATCCTAACCCAATCCTAGTGTCCTCTACTAAAGTCCTATCTTAGAGTCTTATCCTAGACTGATATCCTCGTTCAAATATAAAGACATATCCCACAGACTCATGTTAGTGTCCTATGTTAGTCTTATCCTTATTCCTATCCTAGTGCTATCCTAGACATATTCTAATCCAATGCTAGAATCATATCCTAGAGTCCTATCCTTGAGCACTATCCCAGAGTCCTATTGCAGAGGCTTATGCTAGAATCCTATCCAAATCTAATCCCAGTGTCCTATCCTTGTGTCTCATCTCATTCCTACCCTAGAGTCCTATTCTAGAGCCCTATCCGAGTGTTCATTCCTAGAGTCCTTTTCTTCAGACATATTCTTGTATCCCATCCTAGAGTCTGTTCCTATTGTCCTATCATAGATTCCTATCCTAGTCCTAGACTATTCTTATTCTACTTTCTAATCCTAGAGACTTATCGTAGAGTCCTATCCTAGTATGATCTGAGTCCTATCCTAGAATCCTTTCCTCGAGTCCATTCTAGACCTCTTCTAATCATTCCTAGTGTCATATCTTACAGTGCTACCCTAGTCTTATACTAGAGTCGTTAACTAGAATCCTATCCTTGATCCTATCATTGATTTCTATCCTAGTCCAATCCCAATCCTATCCTAGAGTCCTAACCTAGATTCCTATCTTAGACCTGTCATAGAGTCCAATCTTAGTGTCCTAATGTAGACTCCTATAGTAGAAGCCTATTCTAGAGTCATATCCTAGTCCTCCCCTAGTCCTATCGTAAAGTCCTGTCCTAGAGTCATATCTTCCATTCCTATTCCATTTTCCTATTCTACTGTCCAGTCCCGTAGGGGTATAATAGAATTTTTTCCTCCAATCTCATCCTCGATTCCAATCCTAGAGGCCTACCCTAGTGTCAATACCAGGAATTCTATCCTATCCTCCCTATCCTGGAATAATATCCTATTGTCCTCTACTAGTCCTATCCTAGAGACCTTTACATGAATCCTATCTTAGACTCCTATGCTACAGAACTATCCTAGAGTCCTACCCTTTTCCTACCTTAAACCATGTTTACCTTATCCTGTTAGTATCATATAGTCCTTTTCTAGTCCTGTCAGAGAGTCCTATCTTAGTGCTATGCTCTATTCCTACCCTAGTACTATGTTCTAAAGCTATACTCGTACTATCCTAGCCCTATCCTTCTCCTAGCTCTATGCTTCTGTACTATCCTTATCTTAAACTAGCTCTTTCCTAGTCACATCACAGCCCTAATCTACAGTCCAATCCCAATCCTATCCTAGTCCTATCTTGGAGTCCTATACTAAATTATTTTCCTAATCTACCCTAGAGACATCTCCTTGTCCTATCCTACTCCCATTCCTTTCTTTTCCTAGAGTCTTATTCTAGATTCCTATCCTAATCTTATCCTAGTGATATCCTAGACCTATCCTAGCCCTACCTTAGTCTTATTCTAGCACTATCCTATTCAAACCCTAGTCCTATACTGGCCCTATACCCATCCTACCCTAGTGCTATACTAGGGTAGTATCCTAGTCCTTCCTAGTCCTGTCTTATACTCCTATGCTATTCCTATCCAATTCATATCCCAGTCCTATTGGAGACTCCTATCCTAGAGCCCTATCCTAGTCCTTTCCTATAGTTCTCTCCAATAGATATATCCTAGTACTATCTGAGTCCTATTCTACAGTACTATTGCAGAGTCCTACATTTGTCCAATCCAAGAGAGGTATTCAAGAGACCTATCCTAATTCTCTCATAGAGTCCTTTCCTAGAGTCTTATTGTAGAGTCCAATTCTTCTCCTAAACTGTAGTCCTATCCTAGAGAGCTATCCTATAATTCAATATAATAGAGCTATACCATACTTCTAACTTCGTCCTATCCTAAAGTCCTAACCTATGCTCTTATCCTAATGATATCCTAGAATCCTATTCAAGTCCTATCCTACAGTGCTTCTCTATACTCTATCCCACACCTATCCTAAAGTCTTATCCTAGATTCCTATCCATGAATCCTATACCACAGTCGTATCTTAGAGTCTTAAGCTGGTAGTGTCCTATTTCCATCAGAGACCTACCCTAGCCTTATTCTTATATTAAGCTAGTCCTATCATATAATCCTTTCCTTGTCCTATTCTAGTCCTATTCTAATCTTAACTTATGGTCCTATCGAAGTCCTAACCTAGAGCTTGTCGTAGAGTCCTATCCTGGAGTGCTATCCTACAGTGCAATACTATAATCTATCTTATAGTGCAATGCTAATACCATTGTATTCCTATTTGGAGCCCAATCCTAATTCAATCATAGATCTATCCTGGTCCTGTACTTGTTTTATCCCAGACCTCTTACACTGTCCTATCGTAGTCCTATTCAAGTCCTCTCCGAGTCCTATGCAAGAGTCGTATCCTAGTCCAAACCTAGAGCCTATCCAAGAGTTCTATCTTTGTCCTATCCTAGAGTCCTATCCTGCATTCCTATACTACAGTCTAATCCTAGAATCTATCCGAATGTCTTCTACTTAATCCATCGTATTCCTATCAAAGGTCCTATCCTAGTTCGATCATAGATCTATCCTACTCCTATACCTGTCTTATCCCAGTCCTCTCGTACCTACCTATCGTAGTCCTATTCTAGACCTATGCTAACCCTTTCCTAGTGTCCTATTCTAGAGTCCTGTCCTAGTACTATCCTAGCTCCCAATACGAGTCACATATCCTATTCCTATCCTACAGTATTCACCTATAGTCCTATCCTAGGATCCTATTGGAGACTCCTAACCTAGTACTATCATAGAGTCCTCTCCTAGAGTCCTATCCTATTCCTATCATTGAGTCTTACCTTAGATTCCTGTCCTAGATTTCCATCCTAATCGTATCTGAAATACCTATTCTAGAGTACTGTCCTAGTCCTATCCCAGCATGTTTCCTAGAGTCCTATCCTTGAGTCTTAACTTACACCGATCCTATAGTCCTATCCTAAAATTCTACCATATCATTCTAACTTGTAGTCATCTCCTACTCCAATGCTAGTCCTATGCTATCGTCCTATCCTAGTCCTAACCTACAGTCTTATCCTCATCCTATCCTAGTTCTATCCTAATAGTATCTGAGAGTCCAGGCTTGAGTGCTATCCTGACCTAACCTAGAGTACTCTCCAAAGGTCAATCCTATAATCTATCCTATTCCTATCCTAAAGTCCTAACTTAGTTTCCTATCCTACAGTTCCATCCTAATCCTGTCTGAGATGCCTATCCTAGAGTTCTGTCCTAGTCCTCTCCTAGAGTCTTTCCAAAGTCCTATCCTTGGGTCTTAACTTAGACCGATCCTATAGTCCTATCCTGGTGTTCTAACATCCTAATTTATAGTCCTAGGATAGTACTATGCTAGACCTATCCTATACTCCTATCCAATTCCAATCCTACAGTCCTAGCCTCATCCTATCCTATATCTATGCTAGTCATATCTGAGAGTCCATTACCAGAGTCCTATCCTAGTACTATCCTACCAACCTATTCTACAGTCCTATTGCTAGAACTAGGCTACAGTCCTATCCTAGTATCCTATCTCTGTCCTATCCAGAGTCCTATCTTAGAATCCTATCAGAGTCTCCTAAACGACTGTCCAATCCTGCAATCTTATGCTGGAATTCTATCCTAGAGTTGTATCTTAGTGTCTTATCCTAGATTAGTATATTAGACACCTGAACCCTATCCCAGTGTCCTATTCTTGAGTCTCACCCTAGAGTCCTATCTTAGTCTTAGCCACATATTATACTAGAGTCCTTTCCTAGAGTCCTATCATAGTGTCCTATTGTATAGTATCCAAGGCCTTCCCTAGTGCTATCGTACAGATTGATCCTAGAGTCCTATGCTAAACTTCTCCGAGAGTTCTATCCTACAGACCTACCCTACTTTCAATCCTATAGAACTACCCTATTGTCCTGTCTTAGTCCTATTCTCTCCTGCTATCCTAGTCCTATCCTATAAAATATCCCATTGTCCTTTCCTCGGCCTATCATAGAGTCCGATCCTAAATTCCTTTCCTAGAGTCCTATACTAGTCCTATCCTAGAGACATATCCTAGAGTCCTATCCTAGTGGTGTCACTGCATCCTTTCCTACAGTCTTATAGTAGAGTCCTATCCTAGTACTATTATTGTCCTATAAAATACTCCTATACTAGTCCTATCCTGTAGGCCTATCCTACAGTCGTATACTAGTCTTAGCCTGTAGTGATATGCTAGAGTCCCATCCTCGAGTCCTATCCTAGTATCCTTTCTGAGAGTCCTATCCTACAATCCATTGATTGTGTCCTACCCTAGAATCCTTTCCTAGTCACTATACACGTTTCTGGCGGCGATTCCAGTCCTAGTCATATTCTCTTCTTATGCTAGTGAATTATCCTAGAGTCCTATGCTATTCCAATCTTAACCCTAACCTAGAGTCCTGTCCCAGTTTGCTATTTAGTCCTAACACAGAGTTCTAGTCTAATCTTATCCTAGTCCTTTCTAAGAGTCCTCTCCCATAGACCTATCTTAGAGTCATATCCTATAGTCCTATCCTTAAATGCTATGTTGTTGTACTCCTTTTCTCATCATATTCTGGTCCTATCCTAGAGTCCTATCCTAGAGATTAATCCTAGTCATATCGAAGAGTGCTATCCTATTTGTATCGCTGTCTTTTCCTGGAGTCTGATACTAGAATCCAGTCTCAGTCCTATCCTAGTGTTCTCCTAGTGCTATCTTAGCCTTATCCTAATCCTATCCTTGTCATACTCTAGTTCTATCGTGGTCTTATAATAGTGCTATTCTAGTTCTCTCCTAACTTCCTATCCTATTCCTGTCTTATACTCCACTCCTAGTCCAATGCTAGGGCTCTCGTACAGTCCTATCATAGAGTCCTATCATAGAGTCCTCTCCTAGAATCGTGTCCTAGTTCTATCCTAGTGTCCTCTACGAAAGTCCTATGCTAGTTCAATCCTAGGGTCATATCCTAGAGTCCTATCTTAGTTGCCTCATGCAGTCCTATCTTTTATTCCTATCATAGAATACTAAGATGTATTGTCTTATACTCCTATGCTAGTACTATCCTAGACCTATCATACTCCTATTCTTGTCCTATCCCAGCATCATGTCCTAGTCCTATACAAGTGTCCTATCATAGAGTCCTAACCTAGAGAACTATCCTAGTCTTATCCTGGAGTACTATCCTAGTGTCTTATTTCAGTGCTATCCTAGAGTCCTATGCTAGAGTCCTATCTTCGTGTCATTACCTAGAGTCTTATTTTGCAGACATAACCTTGTGTCCTATCCTGGATTCCCTTCCTAATGACCTATCATATATTTCTATCCTCGACATTTCCTAATCCTATCCTATTCCAATCCTAAAGTCCTCTACTAAAATCCTATCCTAATCTTATCCTACGGTTGTATCCTAAAGTCCTATCGTAGCTCTTATGGAGTCCTCTCCCACATTCTTATCATACAGTCCTTCCGTAGCCCTATGTTTGCTCCTCTGCTAGTCCTGTCTTATAATCATTTCCTAGTCCAATCCTAGGGCTATCACACATTCCTACTCTAGTTTCCTATCATAGAGTCCTATCCTATAGTCCTATTCTACTCTTATCCTAGTTCTATCCTGGTCCGATTCTAGTGTCTTATTTTAGAGTCCTGTACTAATTCGCCCATACTCTCCTACCCTATATATCTATCGTAGAGTACTTCACTTATAGTAGCTTAGAGTCCTATCCTATTCATACCCTAGACCTATTCTAGTCCTACTCTTGTCCTATCCTAGAGTCCTATCCTGGAGGACTATGACAGAAGAGAGTAGTAGTCTTATCCTTGAGTCCCATCCCAGTGTCCTTTATCAGTCCTATCCTAGAGTCCTATCGTAGTGTCCTTTGCTAGAGACCTATGTGATAGACGTATTCTTGTGTCTTATCCCAGATTCTTTTCGTAGTGACCTATCATAGATTCCTCTCCTAGTCCTATCCTAACCCAATCCTAGTGTCCTCTACTAAAGTCCTATCTTAGAGTCTTATCCTAGACTGATATCCTCGTTCAAATATAAAGACATATCCCACAGACTCATGTTAGTGTCCTATGTTAGTCTTATCCTTATTCCTATCCTAGTGCTATCCTAGACATATTCTAATCCAATGCTAGAATCATATCCTAGAGTCCTATCCTTGAGCACTATCCCAGAGTCCTATTGCAGAGGCTTATGCTAGAATCCTATCCAAATCTAATCCCAGTGTCCTATCCTTGTGTCTCATCTCATTCCTACCCTAGAGTCCTATTCTAGAGCCCTATCCGAGTGTTCATTCCTAGAGTCCTTTTCTTCAGACATATTCTTGTATCCCATCCTAGAGTCTGTTCCTATTGTCCTATCATAGATTCCTATCCTAGTCCTAGACTATTCTTATTCTATTTTCTAATCCTAGAGACTTATCGTAGAGTCCTATCCTAGTATGATCTGAGTCCTATCCTAGAATCCTTTCCTCGAGTCCATTCTAGACCTCTTCTAATCATTCCTAGTGTCATATCTTACAGTGCTACCCTAGTCTTATACTAGAGTCGTTAACTAGAATCCTATCCTTGATCCTATCATTGATTTCTATCCTAGTCCAATCCCAATCCTATCCTAGAGTCCTAACCTAGATTCCTATCTTAGACCTGTCATAGAGTCCAATCTTAGTGTCCTAATGTAGACTCCTATAGTAGAAGCCTATTCTAGAGTCATATCCTAGTCCTCCCCTAGTCCTATCGTAAAGTCCTGTCCTAGAGTCATATCTTCCATTCCTATTCCATTTTCCTATTCTACTGTCCAGTCCCGTAGGGGTATAATAGAATTTTTTCCTCCAATCTCATCCTCAATTCCAATCCTAGAGGCCTACCCTAGTGTCAATACCAGGAATTCTATCCTATCCTCCCTATCCTGGAATAATATCCTATTGTCCTCTACTAGTCCTATCCTAGAGACCTTTACATGAATCCTATCTTAGACTCCTATGCTACAGAACTATCCTAGAGTCCTACCCTTTTCCTACCTTAAACCATGTTTACCTTATCCTGTTAGTATCATATAGTCCTTTTCTAGTCCTGTCAGAGAGTCCTATCTTAGTGCTATGCTCTATTCCTACCCTAGTACTATGTTCTAAAGCTATACTCGTACTATCCTAGCCCTATCCTTCTCCTAGCTCTATGCTTCTGTACTATCCTTATCTTAAACTAGCTCTTTCCTAGTCACATCACAGCCCTAATCTACAGTCCAATCCCAATCCTATCCTAGTCCTATCTTGGAGTCCTATACTAAATTATTTTCCTAATCTACCCTAGAGACATCTCCTTGTCCTATCCTACTCCCATTCCTTTCTTTTCCTAGAGTCTTATTCTAGATTCCTATCCTAATCTTATCCTAGTGATATCCTAGACCTATCCTAGCCCTACCTTAGTCTTATTCTAGCACTATCCTATTCAAACCCTAGTCCTATACTGGCCCTATACCCATCCTACCCTAGTGCTATACTAGGGTAGTATCCTAGTCCTTCCTAGTCCTGTCTTATACTCCTATGCTATTCCTATCCAATTCATATCCCAGTCCTATTGGAGACTCCTATCCTAGAGCCCTATCCTAGTCCTTTCCTATAGTTCTCTCCAATAGATATATCCTAGTACTATCTGAGTCCTATTCTACAGTACTATTGCAGAGTCCTACATTTGTCCAATCCAAGAGAGGTATTCAAGAGACCTATCCTAATTCTCTCATAGAGTCCTTTCCTAGAGTCTTATTGTAGAGTCCAATTCTTCTCCTAAACTGTAGTCCTATCCTAGAGAGCTATCCTATAATTCAATATAATAGAGCTATACCATACTTCTAACTTCGTCCTATCCTAAAGTCCTAACCTATGCTCTTATCCTAATGATATCCTAGAATCCTATTCAAGTCCTATCCTACAGTGCTTCTCTATACTCTATCCCACACCTATCCTAAAGTCTTATCCTAGATTCCTATCCATGAATCCTATACCACAGTCGTATCTTAGAGTCTTAAGCTGGTACTGTCCTATTTCCATCAGAGACCTACCCTAGGCTTATTCTTGTGTTATGCTAGTCCTATCATATAATCCTTTCCTTGTCCTATTCTAGTCCTATTCTAATCTTAACTTATCCTAGAATCCTATCCTCTGGTCCTATCTTAGACCTGTCATTGAGTCCAATCTTAGTGTCCTAATGTAGACTCCTACACTAGAAGCCTATTCTAGAGTCATATCCTAGTCCTATCCTAGTCCTATCGTAAAGTCCTGTCCTAGAGTCATATCTTCCATTCTTATTCCATTTTCCTATCGTACTGTCCAGTCCCATACGGGTATAATAGAATTTTTTCCTCCAATCTCCTCCTAGATTCCAATCCTATAGGCCTATCCTTTTGTGCATACCAAGAGTTCTATCTTATCCTCCCTATCCTAGAATAATATCCTATAGTCCTATACTTCCCTGAGCTTATTCTTGAATTATGCTAGTCCTATCATATAATCCTTTCCTTGTACTATTCTAGTCCTATCCTAGTCTTATCTATGTTCTTATCGTAGTCCTAACTTAGTACTTGTCCTTGAGTCCTATCCTGGAGTGTTATCCTACAGTGCAATACTATAATCTATCTTATAGTGCAATGCTAATACCATTGTATTCCTATTCGGTGCCCTATCATAGTTCGACCATAGACCTATTCTATTCCTGTACTTGTTTTATTCTATCTTAGTCCTATTTGAGTCCTCTCCAATTCCTATGCAAGAGTCATATCCTTGTCCTAACCTAAAGCTTATCCAAGAGTTCTATCTTAGTCCTATCCTAGAGTCCTATCCTGTATTCCTATACTACACTCTCATCCTAGAATCCTTCCTATAATCCTCTACTTATATCATCGTGTTCCTAACAAATGTCCTATCCTAGTTCGATCATAGATCTATCCTACTCCTGACTTTGTCTTATCCCAGTCCTCTTGTACATTACTATCATAGTCCTATTCTAGATGTATCCTAGCACTTTCCTAGTGTCCTCTCCTAGTATCCTATCCTAACCCTATCTTAGAGTCCTTTCCTAGAATCATATACTATTCCTATCCTAGAGTGCTCCCCTATAGTCCTATCCTAGAGTCCTATCTGTAGGTCCTTTCCTAGACCTATCATAGAGTCCTCTCCTAGAGTTCTATCCTAATCGTATCATACAGTCCTACCTTAAATTCCTGTCCTAGAGTTCTGTCTTAATCATATCTGAAATACC
Organism: Perognathus longimembris pacificus; assembly: GCF_023159225.1. Classification (NCBI taxonomy): domain Eukaryota; kingdom Metazoa; phylum Chordata; class Mammalia; order Rodentia; family Heteromyidae; genus Perognathus; species Perognathus longimembris. Next base: position 91,626,504 of record NC_063188.1, read on the forward strand.
TATCCTAGAGTTCTGTCCCAGTCCAATCCTAGCCTGTTTCCTAAAGTCCTATCCTTGAGTCTTAACTTAGACCAGTCCTACATTCCTATTCTAATGTCGACCCTAGCATCCTAACTTGTTGTCCTATCCTTCTCCTATGCTAGTCCTCTCCAAGAGTTCTCTCCTATAATCTATCATATTCCTGTCCTAGAGTCCTCAGTTTCCTTTCCTAGAGTTCCATCGGAATTGTAACTGAGAAACCTATCCTAGAGTTCTGTCCTAGTCCTATCCTAGAGTGTTTCCTAGAGTCCAATACTTGGGTCTTAACTTAGACCTATTCTATAGTCCTATCCTACAGTTCTAGATCTGAATTTATAGTCTTATGATACTACTATGCTAGTCTTATCCTATAGTCCTCTACATGTCCTATCCCAGATTCCTATCCTCATCCCATCTTAGTTCTATCCTAGTCATATCTGAGAGTCCAATCCCTGAGTCCTATCCTACAGTCCTATTCTAGAGTCCTATTGCTAGAACTATGCTACAGTCCTATCCTAGTATCATATCCCTGTCCTATCCAGAGTCCTATACTAGCATCCTACCACAGTCTCCTAACCTATTGTACAATCCTACATTTTTATGCTAGAATAATATCCAAGAGTTGTATCTAAGTGGCCTATCCATGATTAGTGTTCTAGACATCAGAATCCTATCCTAGGGTCCTATTCTTCAGTCTCATCCTGTAGTCCTATCTTAGACTTACCCTCATAATATGCTAATGTAATTTCCTAGTGTCATATCCTAGTGTCCTATTGTATAGTCCTATCCTAGTCCTACCCTAGTGCTATCATACAGTTTTAACCCAGAGTCTTATGTTAAAGCTATCAGAGAGTTTTATCCTACAGTCCTATCCTACTTCCTATCCTATAGTCCTATCCTACTGCCTATCTTAATCCTATTCTATAGACTTATCCTATTCCTATCCTAGGGTCATATTACAGAACCATATCCTACCTTCCCATCTAATTTTCCTAACCCAGAGTAGTACCTTAGAGTCCTATCCTATACTCCTATCCTTGAATCCCATCCTACATTCCTATCCTGTGGTCTTATCCTAAAATCCTAACAAAGGGTCTTTTCCTATACTCTACCCTAGAGTCCTATCTTACAGTCATATACTAACATTATATTCTAGAGCGCTATATGAGAGTTCTACCCTAGAGTTCTCTCCTAGTCCTATCCTATTTTCCTATCCTAACTTCCTATACTAGTCCTATCCTTGTCCAACCCTACTGACGTATCCTAGAGTTCTATCATAGTCCTATCCTAGAATCCTATCCTAGAGACCTATCTTAATTCTGTCATAGTCCTATCCAAGAGACCTATACTAGTCTTATCCCAGGTCTATCAATGTCCTATCCTAGTCCTATCCAAGAGACCTATGTTACTGGAATCCTATTGTAGTGTCCTACCCTACAGTCCTATCATAGATTCCTGCCCTAGTCCTATCCGAGTGTCCTTGCCTAAAGTCCTATCCTAGAATCCTATAGAGAGTCCATTCCTAGTCTGGTCACATAGTAACATCCTAGAGTCCTATCATGGAGTCCTATAGTAGAGTCAATTTTAGCGGCCGATCCTAGTCCTGTCCTAGTCCTATCCTTGAGTGCTATCTTAGAGTCCTATACTAGTCTTATCCTGGAGTCCAATTCTGGTGTTCTATCTCAGTGCTATTCTAGAGGCCTATCCTAAAGTCCTATACTAGGATCCTACTCTAGTCTCTTTCCTGTTTTCCTATGCTGTTACTATCCTAGAGCCCAATTCTAGCCCTCTTCTAATCCTTTGCTAGTGTCCTATCATATAGTCCTATCCCTGTCCTATACTAGACTCATTACCTAGAGTCCTATCCTACTGTACTCTCTTTGTCCTACCCTAGAGTTCTATTTTATTCCTATCCTGTTCTTATTTAAGAGTCCTCTCCTATAGTGCTATCTTAGAGCATTATCCTACAATGGTATCCTAAAATCGTACCTTATACTACTATGCTCCTCCTAACCTGGTCCTATTTTAGATTCTTAGCCTAGAGTTTAATACTAGTCCTATCCAAGAGTGTTATCCTATTTGTATAGCTGTCTTTCCCTAGAGCCAGATCCTAGAGTCCGATTGTAGTCTTATCCTAGTGTTACCCTAGTGCTAACCTATCCCTATCTTAATCCTATCCTTTTCATATGATAGCTCTATCCTGGTCCTATACCAGCGCTATTCTAGTCCTATCCTAAGGTCCTATTCTAGTCCTGTCTTATACTCCTATCCTAGTCCAATCCTAGGGCTGTCTTACAGTCCTGTCCTCTTGTGTTATCATAGAGTCTCATCCTATAGTCCTATACTATATTCCTATTCTAGTCCTATCCTAGAGTCTTTTCTCAGTCCTATCCTATAGTCTTATCCTCAAGTTGTATCATACTCTCCTATCTTAGACTCCTATTCTACAGTCATATCCTATAGTCCTATCCTGGAGTCCTATCCTAGTACTTATGCTAGATTCCCATTCTAGATTCCTATCTTAGGATCCTTCCTAGAGTTCTTTCCTAGAGTCCTATCCTAGTCCTATTCTAGATTCTTATCCTAGAGTCTTATCCTAGTCCTATGCTAGAGACCTAACTTAGGTCTTATCTCAGTCCTATCCTACAGTGTTATCCTCGAGTTCTATCATACTATCATATCTTAGACTCCTATTATACAATCATATCCTATAGTCCTATCCTGGAGTCCTATCCTAGGTTTCTATGCTGGATTCCCATTCTAGACTATTATCCTAGGATACTAACCTAGTGTCCTTTCCTAGAGTCCTATCCTAGTCCTATTCTAGATTCGTATTCTACAGTCCTATCATCTAGTCCTATCCTTTAGTACCATTATAGAGTCCTACCCTAAAGTACTTTCCTAGAGTCCCATCCTAGAGTCCTATACTATTGTCCTATCCTATTGTCTTATTCTATTCATATCCTAGAGACCAATCCTAGATTCCTATCCTAGAGTCTTTTCATGGTCCTTTCATAATGTCCTATCATAGAGTATTATCGTAGAATCCTATACTAGAATCCCATTCTAGAGTCCTATCTTATGCTCATATCATAGTCCTATCCTAGTCCTATACAAGAAAGAGTCCTATCCTAGAGTCACATCCTAGTCCTATCCTAGAGTCTTAGTCATATCTTGAGTCCTATCCTAGTCCTATCCCAGTTATATCCTAGTCTTTTCCTAGAGTCCTATTCTAGAGGCCTATCATGCTCTCATCCTAGTCTTATCCTAGTCTCATCCTAGTGCTATCCTAGCCCAATCCTAGTCCTATCCTAGAATACTATCCTGTAGTCCTGAGTCCAATCTTAGAATCTTGTCTTACACTCCTGTCCTAGAATCCTATCCTATAGTACTATCCTCCTCCCCTCCTAGAGTCCTATCCAAGTGTCTTATCCTAGTCCGAACCAACAGTCCTATCCTTTGCTTATCCTAATGTTATCCTAGCCCTATCCTAGTCCTCTCCTAGTGCTAACCTAGTCCTGTGTTATACTCCTATCCTATTCCAAACCAAATCCTATAGTACAGTCCTATCATAGAGTCCTATCGTGGAGTCCTAAGCTACTTCTATCCTATAGTCCTATGCTATAAGCCTATCCAATCCTAACCTAGTCCTGTCTTAGTCCTATCCTAAATACCTTTCCTAGAGTCCTATCCTAGAGGCATATCCTAGAGTCCTATCCTAGTGGTGTCATAGATTCCTTTCCTAGAGTCCAATAGTAGAGTCCTATCCTAGTCCTATTATTGTCCTTTCATATCTTCCTATACTAGTCCTATCCAGTAGTCCTATTTTACAGTTCTATCCTATAGTTCTCTCCAAGAGACTCTCCCAGAGATCTATCCTAAAGTCCTATCCTATTGTCCTATACTAGTCTTAGTCTATAGTGATATGCTAGAGTCCCATCCTCAATTCCTATCCTAGTATCCTTTCTGAGAGTCCTATCCTACAATCCTTTCATTGTGTCCTACCTTAGAGTCCTTTCCTAGTCACTATACAGACTCATGTCAGAGATTCCTATCCTAGTCCTATTCTCTTCTTATGCTAGTGTCCTATCCTAGAGTCCTACTCTACTCCAATCTTAATCCTAACGGAGAGTCCTTGTCCTAGTATCCTACATTAGTCCTATCCTAGAGTTCTATTCAAGTCCTATCCTAGTCCTTTTTAAGAGTCCTCTCCTATAGTCCTATCTTAGAGTCATATCCTACAGTCCTATCCTAAAATGCTATCTTGTACTCCTATCCTCCCCTTATCCTTGTCCTATACTAGAGTCCTATCCTAGAGTTTAATCCTAGTCCTATCCAAGAGTGCTATCCTATTTGTATCGCTGTCTTTTCCTACAGTCTGATCCTAGAGTCTGGTCTTAGTCCTATCCTAGTCTTCTCCTAGTGCTATGTTAGCCCTATCCTAATCCTATCCTTGTCATATCCTAGTTCTATCCTGGTCCTATGCTTGTGCTATTCTAGTCTTATCCTAAGTTCCTATCCTAGTCCTCTCTTATACTCCTCTCCTAGTCCAATGCTAGTGCTATCGTTCAGTCCTATCCTAGAGTCCTATCTTAGTTCTATCCTGGAGTCCTCTACAAAAGTCCTATCCTAGTTCAATCCTATGGTCATATCCTAGACTCCTATCTTATTTGTCCCATGGATTCCTATCCTATATTCCTATCATAGAGTGCTACAGCAGTAGTTTCTTATACTCATATCCTAATCCTATCCTAGACCTATTGTAGTCCTATTCTGGTCCTATCCTAGAGTCATATCCTAGTCCTATACAAGGGTCCTCCCCTAGAGTCCTATTTTTGCAGACATATCCTTGTGCCCTAACCTAGAGTCTTTTTCTAATGGCATATCATATATTCCTATCATAGTCATTTCCTAGTACTATCCTAGTCCAATCCTACAGTCCTCTACTAAAATCCTATCCTGCCCTACCCTAGGGTCGTGTCCTAAATTCCTATCCTAATTATGTTTTGGAGTCCTATCCCACAGTCCTATCGTAGAGTCCTTGACTAGTCCTATGTTTACTCCTATCCTAGTCCTGTCTTATACTCTTCTCCTAGTCCACTGCTAGGGCTCTCACACATTCCTACCCTAGTGTCCTATCATAGCATCCTATCCTTTTCCTATCCCATAGTCCTATTCTTGTCCTATACTAGTCCATCCTAGGGTCTTATCCAAGAGTCCTATACTAGTTCGACCATACAGTCCTATCCTACATACCTATCGTATTGTACTACCCACATATTAGCTTATACTCCTATCCTAGTCCTATCCTAGACCTATTCTAGTCCTATTCTTGTCCTATCCTAGAGTCCCATCCTTGAGGACTATCCTACAGAACTATCCTAGTCTTATCCTAGACTCCCATCCCAGTGTCCCATATCAGTGCTATCCTAGATCCCTATTCTAGTGTCCTTTCTTAGAGTCCTATTTGATAGACATATTCTTGTGTCCTATCCTTGATTCTTTTCATAGTGAACTATCATAGATTCCTCTCCTAGTCACATCCTAGTCCTGTCCTAGTCCAGTCCTAGAGTTCTCTACTAAAGCCCTATCCTAGGGTCGTATCCTAGAGTCCTATCCTAGTTCAGACATAGAGTCCAATCTTAGAGTCTTATGGTAGAGTCCTATCGTAGTCATATCTTTACTCCTATCCTAGTGCTATCCTAGACATATTCTAGTCCTATCCTAGAGTCATATCCTAGAGTCCTATCCTAGAGTATTATACTAGAATCCTATCCTAGTCTTATCCCAGAGTCTTATCCTTGTGTCCTATCTCATTTCTATCCTAGACTCCTATTCTATAGTCCCATGATATGTTCTTTCCTAGAATCCTTTACTACAGTCATATTCTTGTGTTCATAAGGGTGTAGCTATTGGGTTCTTGTGATCCTCTGCTGTGAATAGCCTATCCCTGTGCTAATTATTCTCTATTAGGGATACCATGGAGTCCATGTTTCTTTGGGTCTGGCTCACTTCACTTAGTATAATTTTTCCAAGTCCTTCCGTTTCCTTACAAATGGGGCAATGTCATTCTTTCTGATAGAGGCATAAAATTCCATTGTGTATATGTACCACATTTTCCTGATCCATTTGTCTACTGAGGGCCATCTGGGTTGGTTCCTAGTTCTAGTTATGGCAAATTGTGCTGCGATGAACACTGTTGTGCTGGTGGCTTTAGTGTGTTCTTGTTTGTCCTACTGAACTGTCATAGATTCCTATGCTATTCCTAGCCTATACTTATTGCATTTTCTATTTATAGGGTCCCATTGTAGAGTCCTTAGTCCTACCCTAGTGCTCTCGTGCAGTTCTATCCTAGAGTCCTATGCTAATGCTATCATAGAGTCCTATCCTATAGTCCAATCCTATAGTCCTATCCTAGTCCTATTCTATGGTCCTATCCTAGTCCTATAACGGAGTCGTATCTATGGGCCTATCTTTGTCCTGTTTTAGAGTCATAAGCTAGAATACTATCCTTAAATCCTACCTTATAATCCTATCCTCTTCCTATCATAGTCTTATCCTACAGTCCTATCCAAGAGTGCCATCCTATTCATATCTCTGTCTTTTCCTAGAGTCTGATCCTAGAGTCTGATCTTAGTCCTATCTTAATGATATCCTAGTGCTATCCTAGCCTTATCCTAATTCTATCCTTGTCATATCATATTTCTATGCTATCCCTATCCTAGGCAAATCCTAGTCCAATCCTGGTCCTATACTAGTGCTATTCTAGTCCTATCGTAGATTCCTATCCTAGTCCTGCCTTATAGTCCTATCCTAGTCCAATCCTAGGGCTATCGTACAGTCCTATCCTTGTGTCCTATCACAGAGTCCTCTTCTTATTCTATAGGCCTACCATAGTCCTATCCTACAGTCCTATATGAGTCCTATCTTACTCCTAGCCTGGAGTCCTATCGTAAAGACCTACGGTATTCTTATCCTAGAGTCCTAAACCAGCTCGGTTACAGAGAACTATCCTAGTGTCCTATCATAGACTCCTATCCTAGTCCTACCCTAAATTCATATCCAACTCCTATCCTAGAGTCCTGTCCTAGAGTCCTATCCTAGTCCTATCCTAAAGTCCCATCCTAGTGTCAGTGTCATTCCTATCATAGAGTCCTACCCTAGTGTCCTTTCCTAGAGTCTTATACTACTTTCCTATCCCTCATTTTATTCCTAGAGCCCTATCCTAGTGACCTATCACAGGTTCATATCCTAGAGTCCTATACTAGTCTTATGCTAGTATCCTATCCTAGAATCCTATCCTAGACTCCTATCCTACTCCAATTCTAGTCCTATCCTAGAATCCAATCTTAATCCTATCCTAGAGTCCTGTCTTATACTCCTATCCTAGAGTCCTATAATAAAGCCCTATCCTACTGTCTTATTCTAGACCCATCCTAGTCCTATCATACAGTCTTGTCTTATAGACTTATTCTACAATCCTATCCTCACTGTATAATAGAGTCCTATACGAATCCTATACTAGAGTCCTATCCTACATTCATATTTTATATTCCTATCCTATGTAACTCTCCTAAAGTTCTACCCTAGATTCTTTTTTTTTTTTGGTAATTTATTTATTAATTAAAAAAAAGGATTTTTGACAAGGTGTTGTGCAAAAAGGGTACAGTTACATAGTAGGGCAGTGTGTACATTACTTGTGATATCATTTTTTTTTCAAATTTTTATTATCAAACTGATGTACAGAGAGGTTACAGTTTCATACGTTAGGCATTGGATACATTTCTTGTACTGCTTGTTACCTCGTCCCTCATTCCCCCCTCTATACTCCCCCTTTCCCTTTCCCCCCATGAGGTGTTCAGTTCACTTACACCAAACAGTTTTGCAAGTATTGCTTTTGTAGTTGGTTGTCTTTTTTTACCCTGTGTCTCTCGATTTTGATATTCCCTTTTAATTTCCTAGTTCTAATACCAGTATACACGGTTTCCAATATACTCAGATAAGATTACAGAGATAGTGCAGATACAACCACAGGAAGGTGATAAAAGAACATCATCAATAGTAGAAGCTACAGTTACACATGGGACGTTGAAAGTAGTTACAACTGTGATATAACAATCATTTCCATAACATGGAGTTCATTTCACTTAGCATCATCTTATGTGATCATAAGGGTATAGCTATTGGGCTCTTGTGATCCTCTACTGTGACTTGCCTAAACCTGTAATAATTATTCCCAATAAGAGAGACCATAGAGTCCATGTTTCTTTGGGTCTGGCTCAATCACTAAGTATAATTTTTTCCAAGTCCTTCCATTTCCTTACAAATGGGGCAATGTCATTCTTTCTGATAGAGGCATAAAATTCCATTGTGTATATGTACCACATTTTCCTGATCCACTCATCTAATGAGGGGCATCTGGGATGGTTCCAGATTCTAGCTATTACAAATTGCGCTGCAATGAACATTGTTGTGCTGGCGGCTTTACTGTGATTTTGTTTGTGGTTTTTTGGATAGATACCCAAAAGTGGGATTGCTGGGTCATAAGGGAGTTCTATATTTAGACTTCTGAGAAATCTCCATACTGCTTGCTAGAATGGATGAACCAGTTTACATTCCCACCAACAATGAAGTAGGGTTCCCTTTGGCCACATCCCCTCCAACATTGTTATTGATAGTTATCTTTATATGGCATTCTTACTGGGGTGAGATGGAATCTCAATGTTGTTTTGATTTGCATTTTCTTTATGGCCAGTGATGTAGAGCACTTTTTCAAATGTCTCTTGGCCATTCTCATTTCCTCATCAGAGAAGTCTCTTTGTAAGTCTTTAGCCCACTTGATGAAGGGGCTATTGGTTATTGCGGTTTTGTTTTGGAGGAAGGTAATTTTTTTAGTTCTGCATATGTTTTAGATATGAGGCCTTTGTCTGTTGAATAGCCGGCAAAGATCTTCTCCCAATCTGTGGGCTTTCTGTTTATCTTGCGAGCTATGTCCTTTGCCCTGCAGAAGCTCTGCACTTTGATGCAGTCCCATTTGTCCAACCTTTCTGTGATTTGTAGCCTTTTTGGGTCTTTGTTAAGGAAGTTCCGTCCAGAGCCAAGGAGCCCAAGTGTTTCTATTACTCCTTCCTTTAGTGTTTTCAGGATGTCTGTTTTGATTTCGAGGTCTTTAATCCATTTGGAATTGATTTTGGTGCAGGGTGATATATAAGGATTTATTTAGTTTTAATTTGTTGCATGTGTTGAACCAGTTTTGCCTGCACCATTTGTTAAAGAGGCTATCTTTCCTCCAAACTCCTGTTTTAGCTCCTTTATCAAAGATTAAGTAGGCATATTTCTGTGGGTTCATATCTGGGTCTTCAATTCTGTTCCATTGTTCTTCAGGCCTTTTCCGGTGCCAATACCAAGCTGTTTTTATTACTATAGCTTTATAATACAGCTTTAAATTGGATATTGTAATTCCTCCAGCACTGTTCTTTCTGCTTAGGATTGTTTTTGGTATTCTAGGTCTTTTATTGTTCCATATGAATTTCTGGATTGCTTCCTCTATTTCATTAAAACATGGTGTTGGGATATTAATGGATATTGCATTGAATTTGTAGATAGCCTTTGGCAATATTGCCACTGTGATTATATTAATCCTCCCAATCCAGGATCATGGGAGGTTTTTCCATTTCCTTAGTTCTGACTTAATTTCGTTTTTCAAGGTTTTAAAGTTCTCCTCAAAGAGGTCTTTCACTTCTTTGGTTAAGGTTATTTCTAGGTTATTTATGTTTTGGGGGGCTGTTGCGAAAGGAGTTGCTTTCCTGATTTCAGCCTTGGTCTTCGGGTCGTTAGCATGGAGAAAGGCTGTTGATTTTTGATGTTTTATTTTATATCCTGCAACTTTCCCAAAGTTTTGGATCAACTCTAGTAGCTTGGAGGTAGAGTCTATGGGGTTCTTTAGGTATAGGATCATGTCATCTGCGAAGAGAGAAAGTTTAACTTCATCTTTTCCTATTTGGATCCTCTTTATATTTTCTTCTTGCCTAATTGCTCTGGCTAGGAATTCTACTACTATGTTGAAGATCTGGGGAGAGAGTGGACATCCCTGCCTTGTTCCTGATTTTAAAGGGAATGGCTTTAGTTTTTCACCATTTGGAGTTATGCTTGCTGTTGGTTTGTCATAAACTGCCTTGATTATATTCAGGAATGTTCCCTGGAATCCCAGTTTTTCCATGGCTTTTAGCATAAATGGGTGCTGGATTTTATCGAATGCTTTTTCTGCATCCAGAGATAAAACCATGTGGTTCTTTCCCTTGCTCCGGTTGATGTGGTGGATTACATTAATTGACTTGCATATATTGAACCAACTTTGCATCCCTGGGATGAATCCAGTTTGATCGTGGTGTACGATTTTTTTGATGACCAGTTGAAGTCGATTGGCCAGAATTTTGTTGAGAATTTTTGCATCTATGTTCATCAGGGAAATCGGTCCATAGTCCTCTTTCCGTGATGAGTCCCTGCCTGGTTTTGGGATGAGGGTTATACTGAATTCATAGAATGAGTCTGGAAGTGAATGTTCTCTTTCAATTTCATTGAAGAGTTTGAGAAATATTGGTGTGAGTTCTGTTTTGAAGGCCTTGTAGAATTCTGCAGTGAATCCATCTGGACCTGGGCTTTTCTTGGATGGGAGATCATTTATTGACGTTTCTATTTCAATACTGGATATGGGTCTGTTTAGAAGGTTTCAATCTTCATGGTTGAGTTTGGGGATATGAATATTTTCTAGGAAAACATCCATTTCTTCCAAGTTCTCGAATTTGTTGGCATAAAGGTTTGCAAAATAGTCCCTTATTATTTTCTGAATTTCGGTTATTTCTGTGGTGATAGTACCTGTTTCATCTCTTATCTTGTTTATATGAGTCTGCTGCCTTCGTTTCTTGGTCAGGTTTGCCAGGGGTCTTTCTATCTTGTTGATTTTTTCAAAGAACCAACTCTTTGTTTTGTTGATTCTTTCGATAGTTTTTTTGGTCTCTAATTGATTTATTTCTGATTTGATTTTAATTAGTTGCTTCTGTCTATTTGCTTGGGGTTTGGCTTGTTGTTCTCTTTCAAGGAAATTAAGGTGCTTCCTTAAATTATTGAGTTGCTGTTTCTCCAGTTTGTTGGTGTATTCACTCAGAGACATAAATTTTCCTCTGAGTACTGCCTTTGCTGTGTCCCAGAGGAGCTGGTACTTTGTGTCCTCATCTTGGTTGAATTCCATAAACATTTGAATTTCTGTTTTAATTTCTTCAATGACCCACTGATGGTTCAGCAGTGTGTTGTTCAGTCTACATGAATTGTAGGATTTTATGTGGTGGCTGCTTGAGTTGAGCTCTAATTTTATTCCATTGTGGTCTGAGAGAATGCAGGGAATGGTTTTGCTACTTCTGAATTTGTGAAGATTTTCTTTGTGCCCTAAGATATGATCTATTTTGGAGAATATTCCATGTGCTGCGGAGAAGAATGTGTATTCTGTTGTTGCTGGGTGGAATATTCTGTAGATGTCGATTAAGTCTAGTTGGTCTATGCAATTATTTAGTTCTGTGATTTCTTTGTTCAATTTTTGGCATGTTGATCTGTCCAGAGGTGATAGTAGAGTGTTAAAGTCCCCAACTATCAATGTGTTTGGGTCTATGAGTGTTTTTAGAGTCAGTAGTGTTTGTTTGATGAAGTTGGGTGCTCCTGCATTTGGTGTGTAGATATTTAGGATGGGTATATCTTCCTGTAGGAGAGATCCCTTTACTAGTATGTAGTAACCTTCCTTGTCTCTTCTTACCTTTTTTAATTTGAAGTCAATTTTGTCTGATACTAGGATTGCAACTCCAGCCTGCTTCTGGGGGACATTTGCTTGATAGATTTGATTCCAGCCTTTCACTTTTAGAACATGTTTACTTTTGCTGGATAGATGTGTCTCTTGGAGGCAGCAGAAAGATGGATCTTGATTTTTGATCCAACTTATGAGCCTATTTCGTTTGATTGGAGAATTAAGTCCATTAATGTTGAGAGTTAGGATTGAGAGATGATCGTTTGTTCCTTTCATTATCACTATCTTGTTAAAAGCTGTGTCTTCCCATTTCTTGATCTGATATTTACTATTTAGGGTTCAGTTCTCTGTCTGTATTGGGATCTTGATTATTTTCCCTGTATAGTTCATCTTGGAGGATTTTCTGTAAAGCTGGTTTGGTGGAGATATATTGATTCAGTTTTTCCTTACTGTGGAAGACTTTTATTTGACCTTCGGCTATGAATGAGATTTTGGCTGGGTACTGTATTCTTGGTTGGTAGTTATTTTTATTTAGTGTTTGGTATACCTCATTACAGGTTCTCCTCGCTTTCATGGTCTCTGCTGAGAAGTCTGGGGTAATTCTGATCACTTTTCCTTTATATGTGATTGTTTTCTTCTCCCTAACAGCTTTAAGGATTCTTTCCTTGCACTCTACTGATCCTGTTTTGATCACAGTGTGTCGGTGGGATGTCCTATTCTGGTCTGGTCAATTTGGGGTTCTAAATGCTTCTTGTATCTGTATAGGCCTATCCTTTTGGAAATTTGGGAAGTTCTCAGCTAATATTCTGTTAAATAGGTTGCCTATCCCATTAACTTCTTTCTCCAAGTTTTCCTCAATACCTATTATCCTTAAATTGGGCTTCCAAATCATCTCTTGAATCTCCTGTAGTGATCTGTTTTGTTGATTGGACTGGATTTGTAATGATTTTTTTATCTTTCTCCATAGATTCTAGGGAATTTTCAGCTCCTGAGATTCGATCCTCTGCCTCAGTTAGTCGGGACTGTAGGCTAGCTACTTGATTTCAAATCTCTTTTCCTTCTGACTGGTCTTTCCTGATGATTTCCATGTCATCTCTTAGGATTTGCATGGACCTCTTTACTTCATTAATTTGGTTTTGAGTGCTGTCTCTCAAATCTTTTACCTGGGTAGCTATCTTTTCATTTGACTCTTGAATTTTATTTATCTTTCTATTTGTTGAGGCCATGAAATCATCTATTACTTTATGGAAGGATTGCTGTATTGATTCAAACTTTTCATTTAACATGTTTATCAGTAGACTTTGTAGAGCATTTTGAGGGTTCTCTTCTATGTCTTTGATTGACTGCCCTGTTTCCTGCTTGTTTTGAGTGGGAGAAAAGACTCCATTGTTTGCCATCTTTCTTGTGTTTCTTCTGCCCATTTGGATTGGGAATGCCAATCTACAAGCACCTGTGAGCACCGTTTAAGACCCAAAGCAGCCCTTACCAAGCACTGTTGTGTAAATCTTATAAGTTCACAATTATATAGAGATACCTTGTATACCTGTCCATTAAATTAGATTTGGTGTTCCTAAAGAATACAATTTCAATATAACAACTGATCCTGGGCCCTGTATTCAGTAGTTATCTATTTACTGTTACAACCCTATGAGCAATTCTTGTTCTTATATTAAGTTCTTTTAGGACTGGCTTTCTCTATTAACCCCTTTGATTCAATCAGATTAAGCAGGGGTACCCTCTATCCAATGACCAGGAGTCAATGGAACCTGGAGGTCCTGACAGTAAGTCAGGAGGGAAAGTTAGAGGTAGTAAAGAGAATAGAGTAAAATGTATTGGGGGGGTGATGATTTTGGTTTAGTTTCAGTGACGTGGAAATGTGGAGAAGAGTAGAATCAGTAGAAAGAACAAGGTTAAAATGATAGACAATGGAGAGTTAGCGGAAAAGAGTAGAGGTGTTATTCATAGGAAAGTAATTTTTAAAGAAAGATAACGCAAAGAGAGAAATAAAGAAAAAAATACTGGAAGACATGCACAAAATAGAGAAAAATTATTTTTAAAAAATAAAATAAAAAAAGGAAAAAACCAGAAAAACGAACAAGCAAAAAAAAAAACAAAAAACTTGATAAAACAAACAGGTAAGGGGCTGGGGATATGGCCTAGTGGCAAGAGTGCCTGCCTCATATACATGAGGCCCTGGGTTCGATTCCCCAGCACCACATATACAGAAAATGGCCAGAAGTGGCGCTGTGGCTCAAGTGGCAGAGTGCTAGCCTTGAGCAAAAAAAAGCCAGGGACAGTGCTCAGGCCCTGAGTCCAAGCCCCAGGACTGGCCAAAAAAAAAAAAAAAAGAGAATTATGACTATATTTGCCCTATTTGTCTACTCCACTTCCCTTAAGGCCTACCTCTCTAAGACAAAACATGCTTCAGCTTTCTGGTATTGTGTGTTAGGCTGTCAATTAATTAAAGAAGTTACACTACTGGAATGTAAAAAAAAAAAAAAAACCAGGTAAAAATGGAAAACAAAAAAACAACGTTTCAGAAGTGAAAAAATTAAAAAATATTTTTTTAAAGTTTAAAAAATGTTTGAATAGAAAAAAAATGGAGTCTTCCTTGTTTGGGTGATCTTTCCCCAGTCTCTGGTTTCCTTGTGATGGTCTGCAGTCTATTTTCCTGATTGGCTGGTTTGACTTGCTTTCAGTTTGCAGGGGGTGGATCTGTTCCTTACCTTCTGCCCTGTTGGTGCAATCCTGGGTCTCTGTGGTTTGCATAGCTTGCAGGTAGGCATTGACCATCCTCTGTAGATGGGGATTTGAGCAGTCTTGGGAACTGTGGCTCCTCTGTCTGCTGTGGGGCAATGTCCTTTAAGACCTGGCTTTGAATAGGCTGTGGACTCAGCAGGGCGGGGCGCCTCTGGCCTGCTTTACCTGGCTGAGAGTTGCTTGCCTGGGGGAGGTTCCTCCCTCCTGGGCAGGGTGGCCGCCTGGCTGAGCTGGCTATGTAATTCAGCTCCGTTTGGGGCTGGGAATTGGGCTTCCTCTGTGATGGGACCATTTATCTGTCTCAGGAACTGTTTGTTCCCCCGTCTGGTGTTTCCATGCCGCCCGTAGCTGCTGGCCGCTTTCGCTTTAAATTAAGAAATTCTGGCGGGCAGGGCGGGGCACCTCTGGCTAAGCTGTGGCCTATGACGAGCCTCCCGCCTGGGCAAGGGTCGTTCTCCTGGGTGGAGCTGGCTCTCACTGGTCGGTCCCTCTTGCCCTTTTCAAAGATGGCTCCTTTGTCCTCGCTTTCCCCAGGCCTGCTTTAGTTCCAGTCTGGTCTGACCCTATGCCAGTGTCAAAGATGGAGCTTTGCTCTGGTGGTGGGGGAAGGGCTACCTACCAGAAGCTGCTCTGTGGGCGCGAGTGAGATTATCTTTCGTGGTGTACTCACGCTTTCTCTGCCATTTCAGCCCGTCTGTGCTCAGCTGCCGTCTGGAGGATTTCTCCCTGGTCTACACTGTGTGCTTTAGCCACGTGGAGTGCGGGTTGCTGTGCTGGGCGCTGTGCCGGCACCGGCACTGGCGTGGCGGCAGGATGCCGCCCGGAGCTCTAATCTGTGTTTTCAGATGAGCAAAGTTGATTTTTCCTTCCTGGCCAGAATCCCTGTACTGCTAGAACTTACTCTGGCTATCTTTCTAGGAGTAAAAGTTTCTATGGGGTGAGAAAACTGCGATGTCGAAGGGAGCTCAGCTAGGGCTCTGCTGCTCCTCCGCTGTCTTCCCAGAAGTCCCCTTCCCCATCTTTCATGTCATCATACGTCTTCTCTACACAGGACCTAACCCTCGACTTGACACTTTGAAAGCCCTGTAGAAATAACTATAGTGCATAAGTCTTAAACATGCCATTGAGCTGTGAGTTAAAGACCTGTATTTCCAAGCATTACCTGAACATATCACAAAGTTATGGATAAGTCTAAATATACTGCTGTGGTGCTATATGTGAAGAATAATTTATTTTAGGTACAAAAAAACAAGATTTGGGTAATGTTTGGAAAAAAGAGGAGTGAGTCTGATAGTTTTAAAGCATTGCCTCAGTAGGTAAAATTGAACACAGATAAAAGAGAAAGACATGTTTGTAGGTTCTTGATCTCTTTGGTTTTAAATGTCTGCATGCTCATTGATGTGATTATAAGGATTTCAGGGAAACAATATAAGGGGCAATTAATTGAGTCAAAAGCCCGTGTTTTAATATCCAGTTTTTCATTTTTTGTGAGCTTGGGTGAGTCCTAAAATCTTCCCAAGCCTCAACTTCCCCATCAGATATTTATTTATGTAGTTACAAGATGTTGTACTTCCAAAGTACATAGAGTTATTGTGCTTGGTATATGACAAACATTCAGTTAGTGTTAGTTATTATTTTTATGAGTGCAAGAGTAACTGAAGTTCTCTGAGAAGAATGCTTGAGTTTGGTGTTTCTGTTTACTTTTTATTGTGCTGAATGGTATGTGCAAACTGATGGATTTTAGTTAAACAATGTCTTGCTTAAAGGGGCATTGGAATTGACTAGATTTTAACATGCAATGTGTAGAAAATAGTGTCTATCAAGTTGAAAACATTAATTTATGATTTTGTTTGCTTGTGTTAGTAGTGAAGGTTAGAGTATTGCATGTGGCACCTCAGTTAGAACACATGGCCAAAATGGAGTACTGGAGTATCAATGTATTTGTAGAGCTGGTGAAAGGAAAAGGAAAAAAAAAAGAAAAAAAAAACCACCATACTAGATACCCTCAAAAAGATAGATATCATTATTGTTAGAGACATTACAAGCTAAAAATAAGACATTAACTCAAGCTTGTTGTTGTATCTTTTGGAATGCTTTTCTTGACTCTGCTATGCAGCCACTGTTCTAAAATCTTTTAGTCTCTCCCATGTTCATTTCCTTGTGTCCAGATTCAGCATTATTTTTCTTGGTCTGCTTTCTTGATTTTAATAAAACATCAATTCTGTTGGCATACTGAGAAAAAGGGCACAAAGGAGGTAAAATTTTGGAGATATTATACAGTAAAATATTTTTATTCTATTATTTCTTTATGTTCACTGTCAAAAATAGCTTCATTTTTAAAGAGCTATAGTTTCACAGTAAAAAACGACTGAGAAGCCAGTAAGTAACTGGTAACTTACACCTCTAATCCTTGCTATTCATGAGGATGAGATCTGAGGCTAACAGTTTAAAGCCAGCCTGGGAAGGAAACAATGTGAGATTCTTATCGTCAATTAACCATTTAAAAAACTGGAAGTGAAACTGTGGCTGGAGAGGTAGAACACCGGCCTCGATTGAAAAAACTCTAAGTGACCAAGCTGTAATCTCTAGTTCTGGGACTAGCACAAAAAGAATTGTTGTATATACATGTTTTTGGAACTAGGGAAGGGAGGTGAACATCAAAATGGATAGACAATGGATAAAAGACAAACCAATGCAACAGCAATACTTACAAAACTATATGCTGTAAACCAATTGTACAACTCATTGGAGGGGGGAGGGAATTGGGGTGGGAGTAGGTGGGAAAAAATGAGGGAGGAGGTAACAAGTTGGATAAGAAATGTACTCACTGCCTTACCTATGCAACTGTAAACCTTTGTACAACACATTGATAATAAATAAATAAATAAATAAATAAATAAATAAATAAATAAATAAATAGAAAGAAGTTAAGAGAAAAAAGATTGAAGAGGAAGATAGATTTCCTATGTACCATGTACATCTGGTCTACATACATGTATAGCTAGCTGTTATATCAAATCCTCTTTCAGAATGTTACATTTGTCATAGTTGGTGCATCTATAGTGACATATGTGTAATTTTGAATGAAATATTAGTTGGAAAGCCTTTGTGTAAAATATCAGGATATATTGTAAAATTTTAATTTGAGATAACTGCATACACTTAACAAATTTGAGTAAGATGTAACATCTGATGCCACATACAACATACATAAAATGAACAGTATTGACTAAAGCACAAATTTAAAAATAATAATGTAGTATTAATACAATCTAGTAAAATATAAAACGTTCTCTATATTTAGCTATATTAAGTAAAACCTAAAAAAACTGCAACTTGATTGAGAAATTAAAGAAATAGAGTTAAATATAGTATTTTTTTGCCAGTCCTGGGTCTTGAACTCAGGGCCTGAGCACTGTACCTGGCTTCTTTTTGCTCAAGGCTAAGCATTCTACCACTTGAACCACTTGTTGAGAAACCTAGCCCAGGGCTTCATCTACCAGTAGGCCATATTCTTGGCCCTGAATGTAGTAATTTTAAAGTATGGAAAACTGTAAAAGGTAAATAATATATTTATTATTATATTTATAACTTTGACAGCATTTTAATTTCTTTTCAAACTATAAAATAAAGGAGAAAGTATAAATTAAAAATTAGAAATAATTAGATTTTGGGGCTGGGAATATAGCCTCGTGGTAATGTGCTCGCTGGTATACATGAAGCCTTGAGTTTGATTCCTCAGCACAACATATATAGAAAAAGCCTGAAAAGTGCTGCTGTGGCTCAAGTGGTAGTGCTAGCCTTGAGTAAAAAGAAGCCAGGGACGGTGCTCAGGCCCTGAGTCCAAGCCCCAGGACTGGAAAAAAAGAAAAAGAAAAAGAAATTATCAGATTTTATTCTTCATTCATTCTTAATAATTTCATATTTCTCTACATATAGCTTAAAATTAGTAATGACAGTTATGATACTATCTTCTTGGTTATTCTTCACAAATGCAAATGAAACATTTCCATTTTCTTATAAATCAGTTCCTTCAATTGTCACTTCTTTGGAAATTAGTGTTTTTTTTCTTAATGTAGTTATTTGTTTTAAAAAGGAGAGAGAAGATGACCTACATTTACTTTCTTTAAATATCAAGCTATTTCTTTGAGAATACTTTATAGGATAAATATTTAATGAGAATATCTCTTCTCTGTAAGTCTTACTTTAAAAGGGTTGTATAGCATTTCTCAGGTGTACCCTTGATTTTATTACCATGTTGACATACATACACACACAAACACTCTCTCTCTCTCTCTCTCACACACACACAGAATCAGTAGTTCATAGTTTAGAGAAGCTTAATTAAAAACTGAACATCACTGCAACTAATCATGTAAATCAAGGAAAAACTTTGCACAAGCTATTTCTTGTACCATTCAGCCTTTCAACTTTCCATTTGTGAAATAGTAATAAGTTGTGTGAAGAAAGACAAAAAAAAGTAGCTTTCCATCTGTTCTTAGTTCTTCACCGAGACCTCCAGTATCTGAAGACAGATTCACAAGAGAAAAATATGGTTTCTTCAAGTCATGTTATACCTTCCAGAAAGATACACAGGGGAAAAAAAGTGAATCTCAAAACGGGCCCTTAGAGGTTTGGTTATACATCATCTTTAATAAGGAACAACGACACATTTTCTATAGAAGTGACTTGAATTTGCATGTCAAATTCTGGGGAACTTATCACAAAACAGGGTATTTATTATATTTCATTACATAGACTCCTTTGGTGTCAAGGTGGTAGAGATCTAAAGTGAGTGTCATGACTCAACGTTTCTTATACTGGTATAGAGGAAAGGGGAGATACTTTTGTTCAGTTATGCCCTCCTTCTAGACAAATAATTGGAGAGCTTTTCTGCTTCTGGATTGTATAGAGCTCAAAATAGTATTTATCTCACAGGGATTTAGGGATGACACCATCTACTTGTCTGGGCAAAGAAATATATTTTGTTATTTGTATTGATTATTCTTTCAAAAGTGGAGTTGGTATCTTAAAAAACAGCATTAACAGTTTCATAACATATTAAAATGTGTATTTGAATTCATTTTTAAAGTAGCAGGATTCACAAATATTCATTTGCTTTAGCAAATTACAAATACCATCCAGCTTTGATTGAACAATTTCTCTCATTATTTTATCCAAAAATTTCTATCCAGTCTTTAAAAACTCATATTTGGAGGTACTCTCTGAATTATGATTTATGCTCCTTGTCATTATTTAATCTTTAAAATGATACTTTATCATTGCTTAAATCAGTGTGGGTACATTGAACAAGGTTTGAGAGCCACTCTGTAGGATTGAATCATTAGCCTGTAATTTTATAGTGGATCAAGTACTATGTTTTTATTACTTGGAAATAATAATGACCTTGCAAATGACTCTTACATTTAATACTTTTATCTCAGCTTTACTGCCATTATTATAACTGTTTGCATTAAACATATAAGAATTTGGAAAATCACTGGGTCACAGTTTAATCTAATCCAATTTAAATCCAACAAAGGTAGCCTTAATTGACAATTTACCAAACAAAAGGCCAGAGTTTAGTCACAGTCAAAACTGTGTTGATTTGGGAATAATTATTTTTAAATTTGAGTATATTACTCTGGGGATATTGAAGGTCTTTCAAGAGTTTATTTAGAAATTATCTAAACTTTCCCAAAAGAGAAGTGGTTTATTTATATACTTTAAGCTATTACCTTAAAAAACAATAATGCTATCATCATTGTATCTCCCTTGCCTCAAGGTATCAGATCACAATTTTCTTCATTGGGAATATGAAGTCAAAGATTCTAAATGTTGTATGAAATAGCCATGCAAAACTATCATCTCTCAATGCCTTTCAATGCCCAACACAACTTTTTTTTAATTTTGCTTGAAAAAGACAGAAGTTATGATAGAGAAGCAGAGCAAGACTTACTCCTAACAGTCCATGATATTTCAGGAACATAGAAATTCAGATTTGGAAAATGCACAATAACCACTTGATGCCCTGAATTGTTACATGAAAAATGTCCCTGTCTGAAAAACCATAGAACCACGAATGTTAAATAAAGCTCATATGTTCATTTTTAAAAGACAGTGCTTTGTACAAAATTTAAGAGATGAGAAAATTGCATTGTAATTGATCATTGAACCTAAAAACTAAAATAGCTGAGGGATTATAGGATAGAGCCGTAATACTAATAATTAGCGATTATTATTGTCAGGCATTATTATAATGGATTTGCATGGATTATTTCATTTAATTCTTTTAATTTATTTACTTTAGTTGACAAATAATGATTGTGTATATTCATGGAGTACATTAATTTATGTACACAATAAACAAAGATTAAATAATGCTGATAAATAATATTTATCACCTCACCAATTTATTATTGTTTTATGCTGAGAACTTATATGTTGTCTGTGGGAGTGTCAATGATGATAGTCATTTTGGAAAACAGTATGGGATTTTCTCAAAAAGCTAAAAATAGAATTAGAGTTTATCACTCCTACTACTAGGTGCATATGTATCAAAATGAATGGAATCAGTACAGAGAAGAGAGATGCTCATTTATTTAATGTCTAAAGCAACATTTTTAAGATAGACAATATTTGAATCCCCATTTTATATATGAGAAAATATGATAGTATGATTAAATAATCTAATCAAGGTTAATAATGCTTGCCACATAGTTTGGAAAGTAATGACCTATGTGATTCATCCAAACTACTTACTAAGACACTCAGACCCCAACTTTAGCATTTTATTTCAACTTGAAAACCATTGTGCTTAACTCTTGATTTATAACTATATCAGTCCAAAACAATTTCCTTCTTAATTTATCTCAAAATTAGATATAAATCTTAATAGATGAGGATGAAATTAAATACTTAACTGCAAGGGACCAATATTTGTTAAAATAAATTGATTCTAGTAAAAGTCACGACATATTTTCTTTAGTAGAATGTAATATAAAATATAGGCAGTCTGTTTCTAAGGAAATAAAATGAAAAGACATAGTGGGTTCAAGATGAATTTTATTTTCTTAGATACTCATTCAGGAATTTTCACCTCAGAAATCTTGGGGAAAGCAAATTATTTTGAAATATCAAAGACTCGGAACTTTTGTTCTTAATGAGAACATGCATCTTAATTTGTCTTCAGAAATGATAGGGGGAAGTCTGTTACACAATGAAAATGACTTAAATTAGGCATGTAGACCTTTACAGGAACAAATCTGGGTCACCCATCACTTCCAGGCACATGAAGAAGATGTAGCAGCCTTCATTTTGTCATCATAACTTTGAAGGCAGCATGTTGTCTTGCTTCCCATTGTTTGGATTTTTAAACTGATAATTAGATCCATTGGAGTTACTGCTGTTTGGATTACAAGTACATAAAACAATTAGGTTTTATCAAATTACAGATCTACATTAAATAGTTATTACTTAAGAAACTCTTTACCAAATGGAATCATCCTAAACTTTTGATTACTTCCCTCAAATTATTAAGTATGCATTTGTATTTAATACGAATATATTTAACAGCAAAAGAAAATCATTTTGAATTTCAAAAGAATGACAAAATGTAAACCACATTCTGTCATAATAGTTCTTCAAGAATTCCAAGAAGAAAACAATTAGGAGGACTAACAATAAATAAGCAATTGCAAGCTGTGAAATGGCATATTAATGAAGAGGATTAACTTGTTTTTCTTGTTACTTGGGATAAGAATCTGGATTTGCAGAACATTTTTGGTCAAAATATATTAACAAATGTCTGGGTTCCTTTTATTCCCTGAAATGGAAAAAGAATCTGTGGTACATTTTAGAGTTTGATTTTAGTTTTTAATTAGTAACAATTTTATTTATATGTATGCTATTGCATATAGGCACATATATACACAGATTTACAACATATTAATGACTAATTTCTGCATGCTACAATTTGGTAGACACTGAGAAATGGCAAAATACATGTAAATTTCATTTAGTGAACATGCACTACAGTGCATCACTCTACTTTTACACTGATAACATGTTCTGTTGGTCGTTATCATCCTGTATGGTGCAGATATAGAAGAGTTTATTTTATCATCACAGGAAAATTTGATGAGATGCTTCTTACCTGTTTTCCTTATTATCCCTTTAAATATATTTGTAAAACAGTGGTTCATGTCTGTAATCCTTGCTACCTAAGACCTAGATAGAGACCCATAGAATTATGGTTTGAGGCTAGCCTCTGTAAAAAGTTAGTGATAAATATGTTATATCAATCAAAAAGCCAGATGTGGTAGTCTGTGTCCCACTCCATGAGAAGCCATAGTTAGGAAGATCCCTTTTGGCCTGAGTCTGTCTTTAGGGAAAAACACAAGACCTTATATAAAAAATAACCCAAATCCAAAAGGGCTAGAAGTATGGCTCAAGTGGCAGACGACTTACCTACCAATCCCAAGGTTCTGAGATCACATTTCAGTGTCCTGAGTTCAAACCCACATTACTTTCAAAATGTATTTGTAGTTATCAAGGACATAACAATTACGTTTCAAAGTACAAATGATTCTCTTTTGAATGTAGTAGAAATATTTTTATTTTATTGATGTTAAAAAAGGAATTCAAACTATTTTTTTATAAAAACAAAAATCCTCAAATATTTGGCAAAATAAAATCAAGTGCCATAACAAAAATTTTAAAGAAAAAACATTAGATAACATAATTTTTTGAAAAGATAGAAAACAGGACAATAGGTTTATATATAGTAATAGTTTTATAGTTTATATATATGCATATTCATGAATATACATTCAATTTCTTGTTACAATTAAGTAAAAACTGAATTGTAACATTTTGGGAATAGCATCATTATAATTAGTCATCTTCAAAATGGCCTCAAGCTGAGGCTACCAGGTAAAATACAGGATGTCACATTCTTTAAGTCCAGTTATGCTAAACTTTTCTGAAATGAAGCTTGGCATACAGGATTAAAATACATATTATTATCCTGCTATTGCCATAGTGCTGTGGATTGAATATCAAGGACATAGGGTTTCTCCTTGTTAGATGCAAACCCTCTGTGAACAATTTTTAGACAATCTGTCAAAATGTGGACAGCATTAGCTAAATACCTTTTCCCTAGGTATTCTCAGCATTCTAAGTGATGCATAGACTGAATACTTCTAAACTCAGATCTAAGTGATGAGATTTGATCACAGTTCAGGTGGTTGTAATGATGGATAAATCCTTGTTAAATAAATGTTCTGGGGGTTTACTTTCTAAGTGCAACACCATTTGTACTGCTGGCATAATATAATTTTCCAAACATTTAAAACAAACATTTAATAACTTCCCTTCTAGTGTTCTTAATATTGTACAGGTTGTTTTTCAATAATTTTTATTAGCATATATTATTTGCACAAGGTAAGGAGTCATTGTGACCTTTCCTCCCACCCCATCTGTGATTCTTATTATTTTGGATATGCTTTTCAGGTGACAGCAAAACTTCCCTCCTTTGCCAAAGGAAGAGACTTGGTAGAAACAATGGAGTCAATCCAGGGTTACTCTGGAATATGATTTTGTCACTGACAAACTACATACATTATGTTGATAAGGATATCTCTCTCTTTAGAAATTTTTAGCTTTTTTCTTCTATTATTATTTCAAAGGAAGAATTTATTTTTTCAGAGTGGGACTACGACAGCCAGGCATGGTTCTAAAAGTTTGATTGAAAGGACCTTAAAATCTTTTGTCTATGCCTAGTAAAGACAAAATTCCCAAATAATTTATTCAACTTTCATAAGTAAACTAAAAGATCAGTGCTTTTTATTTGTCATCTCATTATTTCATATAAGGTAATGCATCCATCAAAGAGTTATTTGTGTGGTAATATTGCAGTTACCCAATTAAAATAAAAACAAATGTATATTAACCGATGATAGCTGTTCAGATTCATGAAACCTTTAGGCTATGAAACATATTAGCTAAAAATTAGACAACTATTAATAATAGGATTAATTAGATTCTGGCCCTACAGCTAAGAAAATGGTGTGAGAATTAGAATAGCACTGGTGTTGCTGTTGTTCAAGTGATAAAATGCAAGTAATTAATACTAATAAACCAAAGTCTAATCATACACTATTTACATAAAGTACTTTTCAACATAGGCAAAAATACATAAGTACAAAAACTTTGATTTACAAGAATGAACATAAAAAGTCAGTGGCAATACATCTATTTTATTAGAATGTAACAACGTCATATGAATATATTAACCTCATTGTAATTCTATGTCCAATTAATATATTCTATGAAAGGTATTTATAAAAGGATATGGTTTTGTCTCCATTTTGTATGTGAGTAAGTCAAAAGATTCATGTCTAATTACAAGGATTATGCTCCTGTTCTTTTTCAGTAATCATCATATTTTCTGTAGTAAAACTTCATATTGTTTCACATAGTAAGTGTAGCAACATCAATGATAACAAATCATTTTTACATTAACTTTGATGTAAATCAGAATGGCCATTCAAGTTGTTACATGATTCTCAGGCAGAAATCTCAAAATGAAATTGGACACTGATTCCCACACCTAGACTGGATTGTGGTGTCAGATGAGAGGTATTTTGTAGTGTTTTGTCACATTTCATTTTGATTTTTACTTTTTTCTCTGCTTGACATATGTTCTGAACTGGAATGCTATAAAGTTTTTATCGCCGTCAGTTTGAAATGACCACATTACTCATGAGCTGGAGAGTCACAAGTGAGTTTTTAGCTTCTTTCAAAGCTATAGAAATAAAACTTTATAGTACCTTACCGTGGTATATGTTGTTTTATGAGACACATTTTATTCTACTCCACTATTTTCTTTATTCACCCTTCATTACTTACTTCATGAATTATTGTGGAATTTGTACTAAAGATTTCCTAATAAGTAGCAGTTCGATTTAAACTATTTTATGGTCTCCTGACCTGATATATTTTTTTTCACACAGATTGCCTTTGACCTCTACTGACCATATTTTTTTCTAAATTTTCAAAGACAATACAAAGTTCTTGTGATATACATGTCTTTTGAAATACTGATTTTAATGCAAAAAGACAGTTACATTTCTAATGGGATAAAACCTATTCATTGAGTCAAAATATGAAAATTGAACATTTGCTTCCTCTTATAGAAGCAATTAAAATTCCAAAAAGCTACATTACCATATTACACAATGAGTTTAATATATACACTTCAGTAGAACACTAATCTTCCATTTTTTACACAATACATCCTCTACAAAGACATCAATATCTCAAGCTAGTAGTACACAAACTATAAGCTGATCCTAGAATTAGCATATCCCAGAGGTATCCCAGGAGCATGGTGACAGACTCAAAAACCAAACATGACATGCTCAGAGTGCAATTTCACAGGCAGCTATTCATTTAAACTCAGGAAGCAAGCTTACAATATTGTCAAATACATTGTCATATTTTTCTAAAGAACATAAAGGCAGTAATAATATTCACCAGATTGCTTTGGAAAAAAATCTCCAAACTTTCATCATATCCCCAAATCTTTAATTTGAGACTGAAGATTCCATTTTAGTGATTTTTGAAAGGGTGCTCATTTCTTTGAATAAAGTCAGATACATAAATACATGAATGACTCAGAATCATGAAAGTGTATTAGTTGTATCATATTAAGATATAAGTATTAAGTACTAAGATGTACTAATTTGCCTCTTTGAGGTTTATATATATCTTTCACAGCAATTCTAATTGAAGTCATTCCTTCACTGTAATTGCATACACAGAAAAATAAATGATACCAACACATGTTTTGTATGTGAAGAGAGAAAATATATCAACTAGCTTTACAATGTTGTTATATAGAATAGCTATTTTGTATGTAAATCTTTTGTTTTTTGTTATTTTATTTTATGTTTTGCTAGTCCTGGGGCCTCACCTCTGGCCCTGGGCACTGGCCCTGAGCTTCTTTTGCTTAAGGCTAGCCTCTACCACTTGAGCCACAGTGCCACTTCTGGCTTTTTCTGTACACGTGGTACTGAGGAATCAAACCCAAGGCTTCATGCATGCTAGACAAGCACTCTACCACTAAGCCACATTCTCAGCCCTGCTATTTTATTTTTATCATCTTTTTCATTTCTATGGCTGATATCTACCAGGAACTATTTGTGAAGGGTTCACAGACTCTCCTTTGAATACTCCTTTGAACTTATGACTTACATTTTAAGGAAACCATTTTAGCATGTTGAAAGAAATGAACAACTTTATCCCAGAGAAGTAGTGATGACATTTTGTTGATATAAGATTTTAGAGATTAGAGGACAGACTTTACAAATAATAGAGAATGAGGTTGCTTGTAAAGGCCTCTGTTTAATGATAAATGGAAGGGAGGAAAAAGGGATTTTCTTCCTTAATTAGAATTTGGAAGTGAAATGACAGAGAAGACATTGCTATGAACAGTCATGAAATAAAATCAATTCAATAGCCAGGTTTCTGTGGCTCACTCCTGTAATCCTAGCTACTCAGTTGACAGATCTGAGGATCATGGTTCAAAGCCAGACTGGGCAGGAAAGTCTCTGAGACTCCTATCTCCAGCAAACTATTCAGAAAATGCTGGAAGTGGTGCTTGTGGCTCAAGTGGTAGAGCTGCTATCCTTGAACACAATGAGGCTCAGGGATAGTGCCAAGGCCCAGAGTTCAAGCCCCAGGACTAGGAAAAAAAAATCAGTTTAATAGAACTATGTATACTTGGTGTTGGAGACACATCTTTCTTGCTAGAATTCTAGCCAATGAGGAAAAGCTTCAATTACAAGTCCCATATTGGACCTAAACTAAACAAAAAAGAAGATGTGTGTGGTAGCATTACCCAAAATTCTCACTCTCCAACACTGGGCTGAATCTGCCTCTGTTTTGTCTGGCTGCTATACTTGGTATGTAGGCCATCTGGCTCCTGGATTCTGATAATGTTTGCACACTCACACATCAATCAGAACTGGTGCAGGGCCTATTAGGAAGTACCAGCCTGTTAGGTGACATGCCAGGACTGCAAAGCACTCAAGCGAGAATGCCAAGTGGGGAACTTCCACTGGATCCGACAGTGACATGGGCACTGGGGGGACCTTTTGATTCATCTGGCTGTACCATTGATGTTGCAGTTCTGGTAGAGTAGGCATGTGGATGTCAAGGCCTATAAAGCCTCATTTATATAATTGATTTTGGCCTTGTACTTCACACAGAGCAAGAAATAAATGATTTTCAGACTTAGTTTCCATGCTTTTTGCATAAAGAAGGAATTCTAGATTAACAGAAAATAGAAGAAGCAGCGTTGCTTATCCTATTTGCAGATATATGCTATGGGCCTAGTTTTTCACAGAAATATGAAACATTTCCATAGTCTCTCTATATGTAATAATCTTTCCAAATAAAAGGAAGATGGAATGAATTTTCATTCCTTGTGCTGTTTCAACCACTTCACTGAAAGTTAAACTGCCAAGCACAAGTTACAAGAAATATGAACAAATTGTACTTCACTGAAATGAGATAGAAGAAAGGTCATTTGTGTATTTCTTTTCTTCTTCCCCTCCCCCTCCCCCTCCCCCTCCTTTTTCTTATTTACTTACCAGTTCTGGGGCTTGAACTCAGAGGTCTGTCATTCACTTGGCTTTTTTTTTGCTCATGACTGACTCTACCTCTTGAACCATGCCTCCAATAAGACATTTTGCTGGTTAATTGAAGATGAATTCTCACAGAATTTGCTGCCTCAACTGACTTTGAACTGTGGTCTTCATGGCCTCAGTCTCCTGAGTAGCTAAGATAATAGATATGAGAAAGCAATGTCCAGACATATGCCCAGTATATTTCTAGTTAGAAGCCTCACAGTCCCACCGCTAGAACTAATGACTACTATCATTTTTAGGCTGGGCAGTAACTCTAGGGCCTCCATCAGGCTTAACATGTTTTGTACCACTGAGACTTTTCCTTTCAAAAGTAATCACAGATAACTATTACAAAATGTTAGGTTGTTTATTTTAAGGTTTCTGTGAGAAATTAAGTGAAAAAGCACCGAGAGATTTAGTTGTTTTTTTTATTTATTTGTTTATTAATTGAACACAAATTTTTTGACAAGGTGTTGTGCAAAAAGGGTACAGTTACATAGTAGGGCAGTGTGTACATTTCTTGTGATATCTTACGTCCTGTTTTTCTATCTCTTCTCTAGGTCAGGTAGACATATATACAATATACAATGTATCAAGAACATATACGGTAGCCACGTGGCCACGCCCAAGCAAGTTTGCCTAGGGCTTCAAATGTAATGTCGATATTAGACCATATGTCGACGGTAGTCTTATATGAACGTACATACCTAGCTTTTAAGCTATTGTATTCCCCTGAGAGGTCAATTTTTGACCTTTATATGTTGAGTAATTGTTTGGTTTTAGTTACATACTGTTGGGTTGCTGCCCCAATCCTGTGGAGAATACTATTTGACAAGCAGTTTTTGGTTTCACAGACTTGGTCTCTTCTGTTTCTCCGTCTCCCTTTGCTAACAGTCATATATCAGGGAGAACATGCCCCTTTGTTTTCTGTGTTCTAGGCTTGTCTCGCTCAACATTATTTGTTCGAGTTCTGACCATTTCCCTGCGAATAACAATATTTCACCATTCCTAATCGCTATGTAGTATTCCATTGTGTATAAGTACCATATTGTTTGGATCCATTCGTCTGTGGAGGGGCATCTGGGTTGTTTCCATATTTTGGCTATTGTGAATTGTGCCACGATAAACATGGAAGTACAAATGTCTTTTTGATATCTTGGGGTTTGCTGTTTAGGATAGATGCCTAGGAGTGGTATGGCTGGGTCATAGGGTACGTCTATATTGTGCTTTTTGAGAAACCTCCATACTGTTCTCCAAAGTTGTTGTACTAATTTGTACTCCCACCAACAATGGAGAAGGGTTCCTCTTTCCCCGCACCCCCTCCAGCATTTGTTGTTGCCTGAGTTCAGAGTATAGGCCATTCTAACTGGGGTGAGGTGGTATCTCAGGGTTGTTGTTATTTGCATTTCCTTTACTAGCAGGGATGTTGAGCATTTCCTCTTGTGTTTCTTTGCTATATTTTTATATCTTCTCTTGTGAAGTCTCTCTTTAGCTCCTTTGCCCATTTCCTAATAGGTTTATTGGGCTTGGAGGGGCTTAGTTTTTTGAGTTCTCTGTAGATGACTGATATCAGGCCTTTGTCTGTTGCTGTGATGGTAAATATCCTTTCCCATATCGTTGGCTGTCTTTCTATTTTGGTGGCTATGTCCTTAGCTGTGCAGAAACTTTTTAATTTGTAGTAGTCCCATTTGTCGAGTCTTTCCCCTATTTGTTGTGCCCCTGGGACTCTATTCAGGAAGTTCCTTCCTGTGCCTATAAGTTCTAGCTTCTTTCCTACTCTGTCCTTCAGTAGTTTCAAGGATTCAGGTCTGATATTGAGGTCCTTGATCCATTTTGAGTTGATCTTGGTGCATGGTGATAGGCTTGGGTCTACTTTGAGTTTTCTGCATATGGCTGCCCAGTTCTCCCAGCACCAGTAGTTGAAGAGGCTATGGTTATTCCATTGTATGTCTTTAGCTCCTTTGTCGAATATCAGTTGGCTGTAAGAGTGCGGTTTTATTTCTGGGTCTTCAATTCTAATCCATTGGTCTTCCGATCTGTTTTGATACCAATACCATTCTGTTTTTGTTATGATGGCCTTGTAGTAGAGCTTGAAGTCTGGTATTGTGATACCTCCTGCACTGCTTTTTTTGCCTAGATTTTCTTTGGCTATTCTAGGTCTTTTGCTGTTCCATATGAATTTATGGATTGGTTTCTCTATTTCAGTGAAGAATGTGGCTGTGATTTTGATAGGTATTGCATTGAATTTGTATAACAATTTGGGCAATATGGCCATTTTCACTGTATTGATTCTGCCCACCCATGAGCATGGGAGGTCTTTCCATCTCCTTGTGTCTTCTTTGATTTCCCTTATTACATTTTTATAATTTTCATTAAATAGGTCCGTCACATCCTTGGTTAAGTTGATCCCTAGGTACTTTATTCTGTTTTTGGCTACTGTAAATGAAATTGTTTCCATAATTTCCTTTTCTGTTTGTATATTGCTGGTGTACAGAAAAGCTGCTGACTTTTGTGGATTGATTTTGTATCCTGCTACTTTGACAAATTGGTTTATGAGGTGTAGGACTTTGGGTACTGAGTTTTTTGGGTCCTTCAGATATAAGATCATGTTGTCTGCGAATAGGGATAACTTGATTCCTTCCTTGCCGATGTGGATCCCTTTGATGTCCTCCTCTTGCCTTATTGCTATGGCTAGGGATTCCAGCACTATGTTGAAAAGAAGTGGGGAGAGTGGGCATCCTTGTCTTGTTCCTGAGTTTAGGGGGAATGATTTAAGTTTCTCTCCATTTAATATGATATTAGCAGTTGGTCTGTTGTATATGGCTTTTATTGTTTTGAGGAATGTTCCATCTATTCCTGTTCTCTCCAAAGCATTTAATAGGTATGGATGTTGTATTTTGTCAAAGGCTTTTTGGGCATCGACTGAGATAACAATGGAATTCTTAATTTTAGATCTGTTTATGTGGTGAATTACGTTGGTTGATTTACGGATGTTGAACCATCCTTGTGACTGTGGGATGAAACCTACTTGGTCATGATGTATGATTTTCTTGATCAGTTTCTGGATCCTGTTAGCTAATATTTTATTGAGCAGCTTTGCGTCTGTGTTCATTAGTGATATTGGTCTGTAGTTCTCTTTTTTTTTTTTTGGGGGGGGTCTTTGCCTGGTTTGGGAATGAGTATGATATTGGCTTCGTAGAATGAGTTTGGGAATTCTCCCTCCGTTTCTATTTCGCGGAAGAGTTTGAGGAGTATTGGTATTAGCTCCTCACTAAAGGTTTTGTAGAATTCGTTGGTGAATCCATCTGGGCCTGGGCTTTTCTTTGTTCGGAGGTTCTTGATTACCTCCTGTATCTCACTGTAAGTTATTGGTTTATTTAGTTGATTTATTTCTTCTTGGTTCAGTTTGTACTTCTCTAAGAATTGATCCATTTCTGTAAAATTATTGTTTTTTGCTGAGTAGAGGTTTTGGAAATAGCTCCTTATGATTGTTTGAATATCGTGTGTACTTGTTGTAATTTTTCCGGTGGAGTCCTTGATTTTAAGTATATGAGTCTCTTCTCTTCTTTTTTTTGTAAGTCTTGCAAGGGGTCTGTCAATTTTGTTTATTTTCTCAAAGAACCAACTTTTAGTCTTATTTATTTGTTGAATGGTCTTTCTATTTTCAATCAGATTTATCTCTTCTTTAATCTTTGTGATCTTTCCCCTCCTAGTCGTTTTAGATTCTGTCATTTCTTGTTTCTCCAGTTGTTTTAGTTTTATCGTGAGGTTATTCACCTGCTCTGCTTCCATTCTTTTAATGTGAGTGCTGAGGGCAATGATCTTGCCCCCGAGTACTGCCTTAGCTGTGTCCCATAGGTTTCTTTGTGATGTGTTTTCATTGTCATTGTGGCTTATGAATTCGTTGATTTCATCTTTAATTTGGTCTGTGGCCCAAGTGTTGGATAGCAGTGTGGGGTTTAGCCTCCAAGAGTGTGTATAGCCTCTGTGGTATCCTTTGTTGTTGAGGGTTACCTTTAATCCACTGTGATCAGATATAACACATGGGATGACTTCAATACTTTCGTATTTGCTGAGGTTCTTTGTGTGGGCTATGATGTGGTCTATTTTGGAATATGATCCATGGGCTGCTGAAAAGAAGGTGTATTGGGTCTCTGTAGGGTGGAAGATTCTATATAGGTCTGGCAGATCCATTTGGGAAATGGTGTTTCTTAGGTCCTCAGCTCCCTTACTAATCCTCTGGGTGTTGGATCTGTCTCTTGGACAGAGTGGGGTATTAAGGTCACCCACTATGATTGTGTTTGCGTCTATCTTGTTCTGTAATTCTGTGACAATTTGCTTGACATATGTAGGGCCTCTTTTGTTCGGTGAGTATACATTTATCACCGTGATGTCTTGATTCTGGATTTTTCCTTGTATTAATATGTAGTGTCCTTCTTTGTCTTTTTGAGTTGATTTTAATGCAAAGTCCAGCTTGTCTGAGATCAGGATGGCTACACCTGCCGTTTTGGTAAGTGCATTTGCTTCGTAGATCTTGCTCCATCCTTTCATTCGGAGCCTGTTTTTGTCCCTTGTTGTAAGGTGGGTCTCTTGTAGACAGCAGATGTGAACTTTTTGTTTGCAAATTCATTCTGCCAGTCTGCTCCTCTTTATTGGAGAGTTTAAACCATTTATATTTAAAGAGATCAAGGATAATGGTGTTTTTTCTCCTTCCATTTACTTGTTGGGCTGTTTTTTCCTCTTTTTTTTTTTTCCTTATCTTTAGTGAGCTGTTCTTTCTGTTGGACTTTGGCTATTGTAGTTTCTTTCTGATTCTGTCCGTGTGTCTTGTACGATCTCTTTTGGGTGGGGCTCCCCTCTTAGAATTCGCTGTAGGGCTGGTTTTTTATTCACATATTCCTTTAGCTCCTCTTTGGTGTGGAAAGATCTGGTTTTCCCTTCGAATGTGAACTCCAATTTGGCTGGATATTTGATCCGAGGTTGCCTATTGTTAGCCTTAAGTACTTGGATGGTGTTCTTCCACTCACTTCGTGCTTGGTAAGTTTGTGTGGATAAGTCAGCTGTTATTTGAATCCTCTTCCCATTGTAGAAAATTTCTTTCTTCGCTTTGGCTGAATTCAGAATTTGCTCTTTAATCTTGAGGTCTGAAGTCTTTAATATTATGTGCCTTGGGGTGGCTTTTCTGGGGTCTGGCCTGCCAGGTGTCCTATAGGCTTCGGTTACCTGGATGGGGTCCCCTGTGAGATTGGGGAAGTTTTCTGCAATAACTTTATTGAGAACATGTTTAAGCCCTCTACTCTGGTATTTGGCTCCTTCTTCTATTCCAATTATGCGCAGATTATATCTCTTGTCTTTGTCCATTAGTTTCTGGATTAGTCTGCCCTGAAGCTTCACCATTTCTTGGTGTGTGATCATTTTCTGGTTGTTGTCGGCAGCTTCATCGTCCAGGTGAGATATTCTGGATTCCATATGGTCCACTCTTTGTGCTATGGTTTCAATTGTGGAGTTTATGGATGTCAGAGAGCTATTTATGGTTGTCAGATCAGCTCTGATCGTGGAAATTTCTTCCTTCAAAGAGTTGTATTTTAAATCCATTTTTTTCATGCATTTCAATTCTCAGGATGTTAAGATTTTCTTTAAAGAAGGCTTGCATTGTATCCATTTTTGCTTCCATTTCTTTAAAGGAGGCTTGCATTGTATCCATTTTTGCTTCCATTTCTTTCTTGGCTTCTTGGGTGTCCTTCAAGATTTCCTCTCTAAACTCCTGGAATTGTTTTCTGATTTCATTTCTGACGCTTTCCATCATTCCTGTTAACATGGCCTCATTTGCTTTTTTAATCTCCATCTCCGCTTCAGTCGTACTGCTTTTTGAAGCTGGCGAGTTGGCTTGCTCTTTGATGAACTGTGTTATGTTTCTTTGTGATTTGCGCATCTGGAAATCTGTGGCTGGCTTCTCAGGTTTGGTTTGTAGCTCTGCCCTCCGTCCTGTGTAGGCGTGTCTACTGGAGTAGGTGCTGCTGCTGTGGCCCCGCCTACCATAGCGAGGTACGCCTACCAGAATGGGCGCTGTCGCCGGGGGCCCCCACCCTTCTGTGCACTGTGCGCCCACTACAACAGGCGCTGGTGCTGTGGCCCTGTCCACTTTAGCGGGGTACGCCTCCCAGAGCGAGCCCCGGATTGTTGGGTTAGTGTTTGTGCCCTCCCGAGTCCGTTGGGCGGGGGCGGTATGTGTGGGTCCCAGTGGGATCGACTGTCTGGGCGTGGGTTAGCACCCTCAGACCTTGCCTCCACTGCGAGGAGGGGATGTGATCAGGCCCAGGTGTCCCTGCTGTGCTGGTATTGACCACCAGCGCCTGTGATTTTAGTAGTAAGAGTCCGCGAGGTCCAAGTGCCTCGGGTAGGGCTTGCACTGCTGGCTGTCCCCCGACCCTGATCCTGGATTGTGTGTGTGTCCCGCGCAGCTGTTGGTCCTTCAGGGGGTGGCGAAGTGTCATGGTGGCTTCCCCGGTTTCCTCCTTCTGCCGCGATGGGTTCCCCAGCCGCCGTCTGTCTGAACCCAGTGTGGACCCGAACTTCTCGTCACTGCCATTGTGTGTCTTGGTCCGCACCCTCCCTAGTGGCTGTCTGAATTCTGTGCTCCGGGCAGCCTGTCAGCTGATCGCCGGGTTCCCCTTCCCCAGCCTGGTCCTGTTTGGGCCAGGGTCGGCTGGTGGGGGGAGGGTGCCCCGGAGATTCTCCGGCTCCATGTAGGTTTTTGGCTCCTTTTTTGCTCCTTTTTGTTTTCCTGAATTTCTCCACTGCTTCTGGCTGCTGGTTTTGCTGGGTTCTTGATGGTGTGTTGGGTGTTGGAGTTCCCAGCTTGCTATTCAGTTGGGACGAGTCGGGGTGCCTCCCTACTGTGTTGGCGCCATCTTTCTCTACCTGGGAGATTTAGTTTTTATTCTCAGACTTTGAGCTGCTTTGATGCCTTAGGACTAAAATGAAATGCTTCTGTGTTTTCATTGTTTTAAAATGTGAATTGGCTATAAGGCACTGCACATACAAAACCACCTGACAATGAACACAATTAAATCTCACCTAGAGAGCTCATTAAAATGGTAAGATATCTTGATAATGGCCATTTGAACTGGGGTGAGGTGGAATCTTAATGCTGTTTGGATTTGCATTCCTTTTATGGCCAGAGATGTTGAGCATTTCTTCATCTGTCTATTGGCCATTCTTATTTCCTCTTCGGAGAAATTCATCTTGAAGTCCTTTTGAGTTCTAAGTATATTGTAGATATAAGGCCCTGTCTGTTGTATAGCTAGTGAAGATCTTCTCTCAATCTGTGGGCTTTCTGTTTATCTTGCTAGCTATATCCTTTGCCTTTCAGAAGCTCTGCAGTTTGATGCAATCCCATTTGTTCAACCTTTCTTTGATTTGTTGTGTTTATGGGTATTTATTAAGAAAGTTTCAACCAGAGCCAAGGAGCCCCATTGTTTCTCCTATTCCTTCCTGTAATGTTGTCAGGGAATATTCTTTTACCTCAAGGTCAGTGATCTATTTGAAAATGATTCTGGTACAGGGTGATATAAGGACCCACTTTAGTTTTCTACAGGTGTTTAACCAATTTCATGAGCACCATTTGTTGTAGAGGCTATCAAGAAATCTAATAACAACAGATGTTGGCAGATATGTGGGTAAAAGGGAACACTGCTACACTATTGCTGGGAATGTAAACTTGTTCAGCCACTCTAAAAAGCAGTAAGGAGCTTCCTCAAAAGACTAAACATAGAGCTCCCCAATGATTCAGCAATACCACTTCTGGGCATTTACAAATGACCACAAAAAAAGGGCATACTAAAGCTACCAGAACAACCATGTTCATTTCAGCATTATTTGCAATAGCTAGCCAGACCCAAAGAAACATAGATTCCATGGTTTCCCTCATTTTTAATAATTAGTATATGAGTAATCTTGAAAAATAATTTTGAATTGTCTTAGTGTTATAATGGATTATTAGTAGCATAACAATGTGTTTGGCTAATTTGGTGTAATGAAAATAATATCACTGCTCATGTTTTTTAAGTTTTTAGTATATCACAGTCTAGATTTCACTTTTATTCTTAAAATTAAACCATAGTACTTCAATTATATCCATTGGGAAACTGAGGCATAGAAAGGAAAAATCACATTTTATGAAATTCTAATACTTATTGCATACCATTGTAAAAATAATTATTTGCTTCAGGAAAGCTAGATATTCCTTGGACTTTTTAATGTGATTTGATTGTACATTTTCAAGAACTTCAATAATAAAAAGAAATCAATGATGCCTTTTGGGGATAATGCAGTTCTGTATTCAGACCCACACATGAAGCTTTTGACCTTTATAGGATTCAGTAATCAATCAGAAGGAGCAATTTTTCCTGTTTTGGCATCTGCCTACTTGGCAAGTCCCCCAACTGTGGTGTTGGCAGCTTCATGCCTGTGACGCCTCTGGTTTTTAGACAGTAACTGGCTGGAAATTCTTTCCCTGGGCTGCCTATTATTCTGAAAATTATTTTCCTCCTTGAATAAGAAGATTGTAATAGAAATTTTGAACTTCCTGACATTTTTCCAGAAATATTACAAATGGTTAAGGTTCTCCAGGAGTAAACTTTAGGTATTAAACATAAGTTTTTCTTACAAATAGATCCATGTTTTATGGTAAATATTCAGGGATGAATGTCATCACTTATGGCAATAAAATTATCCTAAACACTTGATAGCTATAATTAGGGCTTTTAATCTTTTGCATTTTGAAAGGGAAACTTGGTTAAGTTTCAGAATGTACTGTATACAATAAAGTACAACATATATATAAAACCTTAGGAAACACTATCTGTGTTGGAGGGAAAACACGACAATAGTGTATACGTGTTGTACATTAGATACGGTTGTTAAATTATCATAATTAAAATAATCATATTTATATGTAGCTGTACATAGTAATATGAATATCAGAGTATATTTTCACATTCATTTTCCAGAGACACATGGATATTGAAAGAAAGAGTATTTTCATACACACACAGAGTTTAGGATTTCTTTATCAATATAAGATAAGAACTGCTAAAGCATGAAAATGAAATTAAGCATGCTTCCTTCATTCATTTATCACTAGTTTTGGGAATTAGTTGCCCTATGGGTACCTTTTTAATTATATTGCACATTTTTCAATTAAATATTGGGAGGTTGAAAATTAAGTGACAATTCCAGTGTTTTCAGTGGAAGACCTGAAGCTATGCTATTAAAAAGCCAGTAAAAGTAAGGGGAAGGACATTTCTTTATCCACAGAGTTAATTATATAAGCAGTACACTATGCAGATTCTAGCAGAATGGGTGATAAAAACACTACTTAAAAGGTTTCTAGTGATAAGCAGCCCTTTTTTGTTAAAGTAGATTTAAAATGCTACCTCCTTTACTCCTACAAATTCTAATGAAAAATGATTTATGTTCCATTGGTAATGATAATAATTAATATTTATGGAAGTGCTTACCGTGTGTCTGACTGTGAACTAAGGGCTGCATATATTATAGCACATTAATGCCCAAAGAATAGAGAACTATTATTACTTCTCTTTTTCTACACAGGGATACTAAAGCACAGAAGTTAAATAGTATATCCAAAATTATACTCCTGTGTGTCTCTGGTGATCGGTTGGCAGGACTTCTGTTCTTATTTGTTCCACCTCCTTAAGAACACATTACCAATTTGCAGTGAAGGCCGTAAGAAAGTATATCTTCTAATTATGGCCGAATCATCTTCTTTTAAAAACTTGGGATTTTCTTTAGCTAGCACAGAAGAAGTACATCCAGTTTCAAAAGGAAAAAAAAAGTCAAGAGAGGAAATAGGCTTAAAAATCAGCTCGCATCTGCAATGTACATTCAAATAACCTAGTTAGTGGCTGATAAGGTCATATCATCTAGCATTACTCTATAATAAGACTGCTGAATATTTAGCTTGGTTGGAATAAACACAAAATGAGAGGATTCTAAATTATCTAGTGAATAAAATAAAATAAATATAAATAACTAGTAGTGGAATTCAAATGAAAAGGGAAAATAAAAATTAACTTTAAAAAAAATGACAATCTGTAGGTAACTGTAGATGAAGTTAAAAGAGACAGTGTATTTCTGTTTACTTATCCTGGTTTCCCAATAACAATATTTTGTAAACCTATAGTGACCAATGTAAGTAATGATATAATCTATCAGTTTTATTCATATTTTTCCCATCTTAACTTTCTGTGTCTATTTGTCTCAGTAATGTGTATCATGTGTAGGTATCACTAGATGTGAGATGAACTCCAGGGTAAGTGGTTACAGAGGGTACTTCATTTGGACATGTATTGTTGTATCATACATGGATTGTTCCTACCCTTTGGGTCCTAGACAATGCCTAGAGAGTCTGATGTTTTCTCATAGAATTTTGTTGGCTCTAGGAGAGGGATAATCCCTCTAGGAGAGGGATATTATTTTCTTTGTATTGTCAGGATACCTTCTTTGATACTAGCTGTGGGTCATGAAGAGATAGGTCTGAGTTACTTTCTTCTATTAGTGAAGAAAGTAAGTCACCTAGATGTTCCAGTGTAACAAGACTGTCATTTTTGACTTTGTTCTTTTAGAGTTCATATTGGTTGATTTTTACTTATTACCCATTGTATTTGTGAGGAGGAGGCAAGAGGAATGAATCTTTAAGTCATCTGATCTTCACCAGAAATCTCCAAATTGAGTTCTTCATAAAGTGTTTTCTATTTATGGTATCAAAATTCTCAGTAATTTTCATATGTTATATTTTAAAGGGCAGTACTGTAGCTATTATAAAACTTATTTACATTATCAAGTACCTACTGAAATCCTCCAGTGTGTCATACATCATGTTAGGTTAGTTGGTCTCTCTGTTTTCAGTCTATGTAGAATGTGTGAGTGAAGGTTTATACTAATTTCTACTTGATATTATACTGTAGTCAGGATAAAGCCAACTTTAATATGTCTACAAAAATTAACCATTTTCTTATTTATTTATGAATTATTATAAATGTCAGTTGATATTTAATGTTTTGGTTCCAGACCAACATGAGTAATAGAAATATATACCAAGTTGGACTTTCCAGTAAGAAAATAATATAATTTCTAAAATGGTTTGACTTTAAAAACATCAACTGACCAAATGGTTTTCTGTTTTTTAGATTTTTAAAAATTAATATATACTTCAACTCCTTTAAATGGAGGAGGAGGAATTGACCATGTATATCTAACTTCATTTTGAGTTTTAGCATTCATGACATAAATTGTATAGGGATTAGGTAAGATGCTATTAGAAGTTATTAGGCAAATTATTACAAATACACCAATTATGAAGACTTTATACCATGTTGTGGATACCAGTTTTTTCATTAATGGAAGAGATATCTCTGTCAGATTTCTATTTCTGTGATCTAATTAAGTACTTGAATGGAGACAAATGTTTTTCTACTTATTTCTGGAAACATTAATAAGATGAAAATATGATCAATTTTAATTAGTAGCATTATGACATCTTTATACATTTACACAATGTATTTCAATCACTCCCCATTACTACCTGTTTTCCCCCTCATTCTCTTCATTATCCATTTCTATGATTCCATCTTCTTCTTCAAACACATATACACAAAAGTCATTCTTTCACATGATATGATCAAGGTTTAAGTCAGAAAATGAAATGGAAAAATGAGAGATAGGTATATTTGTTTTTGATGCCTTGGAGAACGTTTTCAATTGGGCTCAGAAAACAGTGTCCCAAAGTGCCTTATCAGCCCTCATTATCTCTTAAGCAAAATAATTCCTCTTCTTTAAGGTGGGTTCTAGAAAACAGAACCCTATTTACCCATAAACATTCAGAAAACTCAAAAATATTATCCTAACTTTCAAGTCTTTCAGTGTATGAACTGATCACAAAGAAATGTTCTGATCTAATTTCTTTGATTGTTGAACATAAAATGTTTAGATTTCAAAGAGGAAGAAATGCTTCACAAGGAGGACAAGAGGAATCTGAAGCCATGTGTCCATGGCTCACGCCTGTAGTCTTAGCTACTTAGAAGGGTGAGATCCGAGGATCATGGTTTAAACCAGACTAGGCAGGAAAGCCCTTGAGAAAATCCTTAATATTCTTGCAGTTAACCACCAAAAAGCTTGAATGGAGATGTAGCTTAAGTGATAGAGTCCCAGCCTTGAGCAAAATAGCTAGGAGACTGTACCCAGGACCTGAGTTGAAGCTCCAGTGTTCGTGTGCTTGTGTGTGTGTGTACACACGTGTGTGTGCGCATATGCACACACACAAGAAAGAGATGGAAGAGGGGAGGATTAGAAGAGGAGGAGAAGGATGAGGAAGAAGAAGAGAAAGAAGAGGAGGAGGAGGAAGCTGCTGAACACAGAATTCCTTCTCTTAGATCACAGAATTTTGTCCAATCATTTTTAGACGTGGCATACTTGATCGTACCTGAGTGTAAAACATGTACTTGTTTCAAAGTATTTGAGTTTCTAATTTGAAGTTTTCCCATTTTCTAAACAACTATCACCAAATAACTTTGTTATTCTTAGCTGATCTTTGGCCCTTAGAATTGATATTAAATGGATCAGTCACCCTTGCCATCTGACATTTTGAAATAGGTTGAAGATTAAAATTAAAGGACACACTCTATAGGTTACTTTAGTAATCTTGGTGGTAAAGATTACACTTGGAAAGGAGGATAGGAATCTAATGGTAAATGCAGTTGATTGGAAGAAGATACTTTATGAGTTTAAATGAT
Source organism: Perognathus longimembris pacificus (assembly GCF_023159225.1). Taxonomy (NCBI): domain Eukaryota; kingdom Metazoa; phylum Chordata; class Mammalia; order Rodentia; family Heteromyidae; genus Perognathus; species Perognathus longimembris. The sequence goes on from NC_063188.1 coordinate 91,667,582, forward strand.
ATGCATGGGTAACCGACACCTACATTTCTCTATCATGTCATATTCTAACATCTTCCTAAAACTTTCCACTACATTTTAATATTGTGACTAGAAAAAACAGTTTTTGTTTTGGACTCTGGATTATAATTTTAATACAGGTCCCTTGCTGTAAAATTTGTGTTTAATACACTAACTTGTAAGGTTCTCCCTTTGCCTATCATCCCTTCCAGATTCTCCACTCCATTCAAGCTCCTTCTCTAAATTACAGTGAGCCTTACCTAATTTTACAACAGTAGACTATAATTTCTTTTCAACTTTGGGCCACAGCTTAATGTTTCTTCTTAAAGGATTCAATGCATACCCTCTGTATGAAAATAATTCTCCTCATGAGGCCCTGGATTCAATTCCCCATCACCACATATACAGAAAATGGCCAGAAGGGGCGCTGTGGCTCAAGTGGCAGAGTGCTAGCCTTGAGCAAAAAGAAGTCAGGGACAGTGCTCAGGCCCTTGAATCTAAGCCCCAGGACTGGCAAAAAAAAAAAAAGAAAGAAAAGTTGAAAATAATTCTCCACAGAGTGTCTTAGATTGTCCACAATTGAAGTTTACTCTTTGATGGCCAAAGAAATAAAACTTTTATGAAGCTTCTTATTCCAAGTAGTTGTGGGGATTTTTTATTCATTTTCTTTAATGAATCAGATACTACTTATGCCTCTGTATTTCCAAGAATAGTATATTTGTTTTCTTTCTTGCAATCTAGGCTTATTATGAATTCCTTCTATCATTTCAATGGACTTGTGGAATGAGAGAAAAATAGTTTAAGTGGTAAAGTGCTTACATAAACCAAAAAATTAATATAATTTACTAGATAATCAGACTAAAATTTCATTACTAAATTTGAGGGAAAAAGGCTTTAGTAACACCAGTGGGCCATGTTAAACAAATTAGTTTTCAGAAAAAATGGACAAATTAAGCCATAGCCATTCTCTAGAGTAACTAATTTCAGAAAATAAATGGTTTGTACATCCATGCTCTGATTTGGACTTACAAAACATTTCTTTATTTTGGCAAATCTAACTACCAAATTGAGAGGAGATTTTATTGCCAATTTTTAATGTAGATGAAAAAATAAGTCCCTAACTTAGGAGTTTGAGCTAATCTTCTGGAAATAGTGAGTCTGTACAAAAGTTAAGAATTGATCCCTACAAATCTATAAATGATACTGAGTTTGTTTAGCTCAGTCCTATTTGTGTACTCTAAAATTTTTATATATGAGAGAGAATTGCTGAAGTATATTCTACTTATAAAAGTCATATAAAATTTTCTCTATGAAACAGTGTTTGAAACAATGACTCTTCTGGGCCATAGTTATGGTAACTCCTATGGGTTGTGACTCCTATGTATTTTGGTGGCAACAGCTGGGAATTTTAAAGCAAAGGAAATAAAATTCTTTAAAGAGATTGCTATAATCTTATTCACTTGGAATTTCCTGAGATAAAAGCAGGAGTGGACTTGGGGAAAATGATATGAATCAGGAAAGGCAAAGCATTTGTCTTGGAAGAAGTTTCTAAACAAGGCAAGTATAGAACTAATGAGACAATGAATCCCTGTCTGCCCCTTCACATAGACAACGAACACTGCAGGCCCTATGCTGGCACAAACGTTTTTCAAACATAATTGTGTTCCTGCAGCTTTGCTCTGTATAATAGACTCTTCTTGCCTTGAAGCTACCTGCATGGTCTGTGAATATCATGAGATTTGACCCTTTGAAGACATTTCTTTTACTGGAATTTGTGCTATTTGTCTAGGTTCTACCCACTAAAGGTCAGCTGTAACAAGTAATAGTTTTGTCAATGCTTCCATACGTTGGGACAAAGTTCCTAACTGTGTATTTTCTCAGTACTTTACTGCACTTTTGGGTGATGTTTTTAACCAAGGCTTCTCTATGTTTCTTCTGGCTGTGATGATGTATTTTCCCTGGTATTTGGTATTTATCCTGCAAAATAATAATGGTTAGGAAACTGAGTCATAAGGGTAATAGAATAAAGAAGGAGCAGAAAGTAAAGTCAACAGACCTGATCAATTTTAATGGACAGCTGAAAGACAGAAGCCATGATAAACTGAGGAGAGTGAGGAGACCAGAGGCATGATGGAGGTAGGGGTGGAGGGATTTAAGTAGGGTCATGGTTAGAGGGTAGGATCATAGGGAGCTTAAGGGTTCAAAGGGAGATGGTTGTACATAACTAGATTTAGAGTTTTTCTAGTTTATGGTGTAGATCTGGTCCTGTCGCATCTCTCAGGGGTCCATCTCCTGAGAGAGTAGGGGAATGAGCTTTCATATTTCGATTAACTGGGCTGAAGACTGGGTAGGAGAAGTTTGGGAAGATTCCCTGGGCGAAGGGTAGTCTGTGGGTCAAGACATGGAAACAATATTGAATTATGAAAACAGTAGATTTCCATCAATGATTAACAATGCAGGACTGGGGGTGTCAATACAAAGGTATAGTGCTTGCTTAGCAAGTATGTTCAAATCTTAGTATAAAAACAGAAAAAAATATTGAGTAGAATAGGGCTTACAAGCTGTCACTTGCCTTATCCCAATTGATATTCTCTCCCCTTGTGTTGCTTCCCACATTGATATAGATAGATAGATAGATAGATAGATAGATAGATAGATAGATACATACATACATACATACATACATACATACATACATACATACATACATACATACATAGATGGATGGACAGATACACAGACAGATACTAACTGTATATTGATCATATAAAAATTCTTCGGGGTGATAATAAGTCTAGCATCGGGTTTCTGATTGTTATAATCTGTAATAGTCTAGTAATCCATTTTCTGTAGAACCATGTTCACCATGAATCTAAAACAGAAACCTGAAGATATAGCAATATGTGCATATAAAAACCATGTTACAATATTTTCTGTCTTTCTCGTCTATCTTAAAACCTATTTTCCCTAGGTGCTGTATAGAATTTAAGCTCCATGAAACCTAAAAAAGTTTTCTTTAAAATGTGTTCTGTAATGTTCCCATCATTTGAAGGGAATTTAACAGAAAATGTAACTTACATATAATTTCAAAATAATTTAGTAGGTAATAAATTAGAAGGCAATAATTAGCTGTAAAATAATGAAGGTACTGTAGTAGATAAATAAAGTACCCATGCCTAGATACACCAGAAATAGACAACTTTGAGTGCTGACTAATGCAAGTTTGTGGTATTAAAAATTCAAATAACAGCATAACTAACTATAATGGTATTTTCCTATATGATTCATAACTTTTTTAAAGTTCTGATTTAAAAGGTACAAATTTACCCTTTGACTTATTTGCATGATAGTTGCAATCTTGGATGCAGTATATATTTATGTGTGAAAAATATTTTGCATTTACAGGAAAAATAGATTTAGGTTCAATAGTCAAATAATTAAATCAGTTTTTTTTCTTTTTTCCAAAGCAATAGAAAACATGAAACAATTACTTTTTTTGTTGAACTGTCCTGTATATTACTAAATGTCTAGCATCAATAGCATATTTTTATCCAATATGTAACTAATCAAAGAGCTTACATGTTTCCCAAATTTAACTCAATGGTGGTGTTAGTGACAGAAGTGAGAAGGGTTTGACTGCAAGTAACAGAAATTAAAACTATTTTGACAAATAGTGGGTGTTAACTTACTTATATGACAAAGGCTGGCAATGTGAGCCATCCTAGGATACCTTACAGTAATACAAGCATCCCAGGGATTTAACCTTTATCTTATCATGCTAATCAAGATCTGTTAGCAAGATAATAACTTGAGTAACTTCTACCTCACATTCACATTTCAGGGAAGGGGGATTAAGACTGAAGCAAGGGGTTATGAGGGACAAGAACAAACAGTACAAGAAATGTATCCAATGCCTAACGTGTGAAACTGTAACCTCTCTGTACATCAGTTTTATAATAAAAACTTAAAAAAAAAGACTGAAGCAATAGGGAACAGCAGTACCTATATGGGAAATAACACTATCTACTGTAGCGGTCTTTTCACATGTCAAAAGGCCACTGCTGGTTGCAGGAAGCTTAGAGAATGGGGTTGCCTTTTTATCTCCTGGACACATTGCTAGTTCTAAAAAAAAAAGCAAGATTACCTTGATTCAAGAAGGGGCCTGTTCCTAATCCACAGGTCTAGGTCTGTGTTCAAGCCTCTCAGCTCTTCAGATCTTTATTGTACTTGATTGTACATTGTTGGAGGAGAATGTTTTCTGTCTACTATCGGGATTAAAACTTTAAAAAATGAAAATGCAAATTTGGAGTGGCATTTTGGCAATTTTCTTTTTAATTTGTAGAATTTTTCTGTCTTACTGTGGATCAATTGTTGATTTTCATCAAGATAACCATTTCTTGGCTGAGTTTATTGGGCATTTATGAAGCAACTAGCAGTATCTATCACTCTTTAATCAGGAGGAAGTTGTCAGAAAAATTAATGTTTCATGATATAGATAAACAAATTTTCTATGGATTCCCCATTATTCTAAATGGTTTTTAAGCCAATTGTAGTGTAAATTGCAAGGATATTAAAGAAGGCTCTTGAAAATGAGGACATATTGACTTAATATTTGCAGTAATCATCCTACCCATCTTTAATCTATCTTCCACTCAGGTAAACATATTATCTTATTTACTGCTAAAGTCATTAGTCCATGGCATTTGGCCAGAAGTTGACATTAAATTAGGAGAAATTACTATCTCCAAAAGTAACAATAGGCTAAGATAAAAGGAAGTCATTCTGTGAACCACAAAGTTTTTGACCCAGAAGAGTTTATTTCACATCTGTCTCTGGATAGCAAACGATGAGGGAAAGAAATGCTTATCATCTGCCCATTCAAACCTGTTGAATCACTGGAGAATTGGAAATATTGCCTTTGTTTGTTTTTTAAAACCTGGCAAAAAATGAAGACTAAGGATAAGTTAGCAGGGCTGATTAAACTGAAAGGAAACAAAAACAAATAAACTCATAGTAAGCTACTTCCAAAAAGCCACAGCACAACAAAAAGAGCTGTAAACTTCTTCAGAAGCCTTCAAGGGAAAAATATGTGTTTATTCAGAAGTAAGATATCTTGAGGCCTTTTTCTAACAGTTTTATGAAGATATAATTCACATACCATAAAATTCACCCTTTAAAAGTATACAATTCAGTGTTTTTTAGTGTATTCACAAAACTATACAATTATCACCACCACTATTTAATTGTGGAAATTGTTCACCTCTCCCCCAAAAGAAACTCTTAGCATATTAGCAGTCCCTGTTCATTCCTCTCTTTCTCTAGCCCCTGGAAATTACTAATTTATCTTTCATTCTCTAAAATATGTGTATTCTGAACAGCTTATATAAATGTAATGTGATGATATATGGCTTTATGTATCTACATGTTTTATTGCAAAATGTTCATTCATATTGAAAATACACCAGCCATTCAAACATCTTATTTTCTGAATAAAAATCCATTGTACAGACATATATAATTTTGTTTAGCCATCCGTCAGCTTATGCGAATTATTTTTTCCTGTTTTTTTCTTTTAGGAAACATTTCACTTGATAAAAAAAATCTGTAGCTACAGTAAAAATTGTTATTATCTTAGTGGATATTCCTATTTAATGATAGAACAGAAGTAAAGAAATGAGTTCTATTTTCTCATGAAGGTAACTATTTTGAATATATGTGTTTTTAATTGTTTTTACTTTTGTAGACATGATAGCAAGAGCATTCTACTTATTTTTTGTGGTAAAACAAATCATCACAATATTTAGATAATTTTTATTATACTCATCTATTCTGTAAGCCATACATTGAGAGGACATATGAGAAGTGTCTTGTCTATTGGACACTGTGATTCCTGAAACCTCTGCATTGAAGACTTGAAAGCTCTATGGCTAGAGGCTCTTAATTCTGAAATTCTATTCATTTCTAGAAAAAAATAGATCTTGAGGACTCTAACCTTCTCAATGGCTTAATCCCCTTATGAATTCAAAGGATGATGGCAGTATTAGAAGGTGGCAAAAAGTAAGAGGTGAGGTCTCAGGGGAATAAATATGTCACTGTGGCAAGTCCCTGAAAACTGTGTCTTGCTCTAGCCTCTTCCAGTATTCCCTCTGTGTGTTTTATTGCTTCTTTCTACTTTATCACTAGTATAATGTACCCTATTCTCTCATGGTTCCCTACTATGATGGATAGAACTCACCAAGATGGTGAACCAAGTGAGTCCCTTCTCCTTGAAGTTGCTTTTCTCAGGTAGTTGGTTAAAACAATGCAAATGCCTGACTAGTATAAAAAGCAAAGTAAAAAGACAAAGTTAAAGAAAGCAGCTGGTTTGGAAGCACGTTAATCAAAATTTGGCTCACAGTTCTGCATTTGAGCCTAAAGTTTTGCCATCAAGGTTCATGGCAGACTAAATCAAAGAGGAAATATATGTAATATATCATTTATCTAGTGACCAAAAACCTATCAAATCTCCACAAAGGTAAACTCTTGGAGATTTTATCACTTATATGATTGCTTATACAATAAACATGGTAAACTGGGCTTTGGTGGCTCATGTCTGTAATCCTAGCTACTCAGGAGGCTGAGGTCTGTGGATCACAGTTTGAAGCCAGCCCAAGCACAAAGTCCATAAGACTCTTATTCCAATTAAACACAAAAAGCTGGAGAGCTGGGGCTGGGAATGTGGCCTAGTGGTAAAAGTGCTTGCCTCTTATACATGAAGCCCTGGGTTCAATTCCTCAGCACCACATATATAGAAAATGGCCAGGAGTGGTGCTGTGGCTCCAGTGGTAGAGTGCTAGCCTTGAGCAAAAAGAAGCCGGAGACAGTGCTCAGGCCCTGAGTTCAAGCCCCAGGACTGGCCAAAAAAAAAAAAGCTGGAGAGTTGTGGCTGATATTGTAGATCACAGCCTTGAGCACAAAAGCTCAAGGATAGTACCCAGGCCCAGAAATCAAGCACTAGGACTGGCAAATCAAACAAACAAAAAAACAGAAAACATGGTAATAAAGAATTATCAGTCACAATTGTAAAGCAGGTACCATGTCAAGATATCACTCCTTAGCTCTTTATAAATTAAAACATTTAATTCTCACAAATTCTTTGAATAAATTATCATTGTTAGTATCCTTGTTTATATACAGAGAAACTAAGATGCATGAAGCTAAGTGACTTGGTTATAGTCCCTCAACCAGTACACATTGGAGTATTTGTCAGAACCTTGACAATAGAGTCTCAGAGTTTATAGTTATAACTGCTCTATTACATTGCCTCTGAAAGGCTTTTTGTGACACTGATAACAATGTTTACAAGCAAGTCCTAAAAGTTCTTCATCATTTTTGATTATGCTAACTCTTGATTAAAAGCCAAGTTTATAATTGCCATTTTGCTAAGTGAGAATAATATATCTGTACCAAAGTATAATAGTTTGTTTCCTGAAATGAATTTCCTAGCTTGCATTTCGTTGCCCTTTTATTATTAGCATCAATTAGTTGTAAAAGGAAGTTTCATTTTGACATGTCCACATATGCATACAATTTACCATGATCCGAATTGTCCCTTCCAATACTCACTCTCATTCTCCTTTCCCATTCCTCAAAGCAATATCAACAGGCTTCATTGCTTCATTTTTACACATTTTATGAAATATTTCAATCGTATTTACTTTCCCTCACCTTCTCCTTCTAGTACCCACATGCCTAATAGGATCTGTTTTACAGTCTTTTCATTCATTTCTTCCAGTATATGTTAATTGTTCAAAGGGTTTCATCCTGGTATTTCACATATGCATGTACTATCCTTAAACAAATAGACCTCCTTGCTTACTCTTTCCCTGTCCTTACTACCCCCTGTTATTTAAGGGCTTCCAGCGAGTTTTGTTATGACAATTTCATGGACAAATATATGTTTTGATATTGCTTACCATCAATCCTTTTCTTTTTTCTCTCTACTTCCCCCTAATCAAATCCCTTAAATCTTTCATAATTACAAGTATATTCTACATACAAATACACATATGCATGTATATGCATCTACATATAATATCCTATATATTTTTATTTGTTTATCTTTTTGGTCTAGCTTCCACACTCAGAAGAAAACATTTGATCTTAATCCTTCTGAAGTGGGTGATTTAAAAAATATTTCCTATCCTGTAAATATTTTGTTACACTATCCTTGGAACTGTGGCAAGAATATCAATATAGACATCAGAAAATGGTTTGTAAGTGAAGTTTAAAAAAGATTAAAGTACTTTAGAAATAGTATAGAATAGATAGATTAAATTACAAATAATTTCATTAATAGTAAAATACCAAACATGTACAATTGTATATGATTCAGATTCATTAAGGCTTTCCTTTTATTTTTTTCCTGTCCCCGGCCTTGAAGTCTCCCTAGGCTTTTGTTCAAGGCTAGAACTGTACCCCTAGAGCTACAGCACTATTTCAGACTTTTTCTGTGATTAATTGGAGATGAGTCTCATGCACTTTCCTACCCAGGCTGGCTTTGAACTGTAATCCTCAGATCTCTGCCTCCTGAATAGCTAGGATTACAGTCGTGACCCACCAAGGCTTGGCAAGCTTCCCAGTTTTCAATATTAAAAAAATTGCAAGTGTCTTCTTACTTATGCTTGATTCAAAGTCTATTGAGTAGGTTTGGTTTTTCTTTTTGGTGATTGTGGGACTTGAACTCAGGGCCTGAGCACTTGTCCTGAGCACTTTGCTCAAGGCTAGAGCCCTACCACCTGAGCCACAGCTCCACTATTGAGTAGATTTTTAAGTTTATGATGCCATAGATTGTCATTATAAATGTATAAACTTCCTGATATTTATATTTTAATACTATATTATGTAAGGATTTTATGTTTTGTTAATTATATAGATATTCTAATGAGCAAAGTCTATAAAATTGACTGCTAATTTTGCTAACTATATTGAATTAGCAGAATACACTACTATCGGGATTCATGAAATAATAATATTGGTAAATTACTGAACAAAATTGCCTTAGCTTTGTTTTCAAATAAAACATGTTAATCAATTATTAAGTATAAAAGTATTTCATTACAGTGAAGATTTGGCCTCCATCTCTCATGTACCATCATTTAGTTTGTTAAAAATCCCATTTACTTTTATTATTACTGGTGATTTCAACAAAAAATTTTCTTAAAGATAGTTTTTTAATTAACCTGAAAAAAATAATGTCAAACAATGTCATCTAAAATGTTTTATGAGAGTGAACACTGGAATCATAAGCATCTCATTTAGTTAAAGTTATTCATGGATGAATGTCGTTTTTACCTTCAAGGGAATTACTGTGTTTCTTTGGGACTATAATATACTGGATCAGCAATAAAGCAATAAAATAGAGTGCCAAATTCATTGCTATTAATTTGCATTGTATAGTAAGTTCAACATAAACATTGATGTGACATTCAGGAATATGTGTATATATATATATGTATATACATATATATGTATATATATGTACATGGAACTATCGTTTTGAGAAAAAGTGAGTTTTCACATAATGTCACAGAAAATCTGAGCCCATTAGTAAATTGATAAAAGTGGATTACAACCACATAGTGTCAACATTTTTTCTTTATAGAAAGAACCACTTTATCAGTAGATATACTTTATCACTATATTACATTATTTACAGACAATTATAATCTCTTTCAAATAGTGACTATTAAATCATTGCAAGAAAGCATAACAGTTTTATGTAATGTTGATAACTTTACAAATCAACTTTTCTTAACAAAATGTGTGCAATAATGGAAATTATATTTTAAAATATAATAATTATTTTAAATATCTACTGTGAAATATAAAAATTGTTCTAAAATGTCTATAGAATCATTAACATTAAAGTGTACAGACAATTAAGACTAAGTAAAATATAAATGAATAAGAAAGTGGTAATTCAAGTATTTAAAATTCAGACATATTTGTCCTAACAGATTGACAAAGATACAAATTTTACAAAAGCATATTGGACAGTAAAAATTATAGTGAACGAAGCTATCAGACTATGGAATAGAAATTGATCTAGACATTTCTTTAGGTTTGAGATTGGGACTTGAACTCAGTGCCTGACGCTTTTGATCAGTGGCTGGTGCTTTACCCATCTATGCCAGGCCTCCAACCCTACTTAGACTTTTGAGATCCATTTCAGGTTGTGTTTTAAAACTAAAACTATACTTACATTTTGTATTACTCCACTTTGAGCAATTTGCTGTTCATATATGATTCATACAATGGTCAATTCCAAAGCAGTGACTGTATGTTAAAGTTTTATTATTGCCAAAGCCTTTATTTGTTTTCTATGCATGTGTGTATGCGTCCTTGAATCAGATGAAAGTTAATACTATCTTTTGGAATAATAATATGGAGACTAGGCATCCGCCTGGGGATCCTTCAGCACCGTGTCCTCAGGCGGAAGTATTTTGATTCCTTCAAAAGTCAAATCGATAATGAAAAATTTCTTTTTATTTTTTCTTTTTTTCCTGAAAGAGCTATTTCCTTAAAAATCAAGAAGGTAAATGAAAATATTTAGTGATGTTCATCACTGTCAGCAAACAAAATCTGTTTAAAATTGGATATATTTCAAGATGTTCAATCTGACTAGCAAAAGCAGATTCTGACGGAAATGACGAACAAGATCATTAGCAGGAATGTATGTATTCATTTATTCATTCAGCATACAAACCTTTGATGAGCACTTATTGAATATAGGAGGCTGTAATCAATAGATGAATAAAGGCCCAATACTTACTCTCAAGGGACTGATAATATGTTAAGAAAAACGGATTTTAAGTAGACAATCATTGTACTGTGAACTGTGAAGAATGAATAAAGCAGCAGGATGTGCAAGCTCCACAAAACAGGGGGAAAAAATCAAAGCAAATTGTTCAAGCCACAGCAGACTTCAGATAACACTGTCTTGAAGAATGCATGCAAGATTTCTGTGACTAGCATCTTATACTATACTTAAAACCTATTACTGTTCATGTTTACTCCTCAACTTAGATTGCACTTGGAATGTTATTTCTCAAGGAACAGGGGAAAGATGAAGCATTGGTTAGAAGAATAGAAGAGTGACGATAGCAGTCATTGTAATATGATTGGCAGGTACTGGTCTAATGGGGCAAACTGTCAGACGCCCATTTTGCCTTATGTTTTCTACTTGCAAGCCACTGAGGGCTTTCTCTGTTAGATTTGTTTCTATGAGGAAGGGTAGAAATGATATCTTTTGGTTAAGGGCATCTGAGAATTAGGTGATAAAAAATCCTAACAAACTTTCTAGTTGTAATAATATAGTTCCTTCAAGTTTACACATAGTATCCCAGTGTAAACATTTAACAGCAGTATGAAGTCAATTGTATGTTCAGATAACAACCAACAACTTGTGCTTTTGGGATTCTTCTGCTCCAACACTTGGGCCAAGTTATTATCTTATCCTAGACATAAATAAGACAAGGGTAACTATTTCCAGAGGTTTTTAGTGATACTGAGATCCCTTACCTATATCCTTAACATCCCGATTAATGTATGCTATGTTAATATTCTTCTCTTCACGGTCTCACTTTCTTGTTATTACCATCACAAAAAAATTGTATAGATGCAAACTATTATCCATCCCAATATATAAGACATGAGACAATGAGCTGGCTATGATAGAGTAGGCTAAGTGGCTCCTATGTTGCTGGCTTTGGAAACAGATGGGTAGTGGCACCAATTAGTGAATATGCATCTCCTTTTAGTGCCTATGAGAACCTTTGTTCAGAAAATAAATAGCCCAGCCAAACCCTGAAGAGTTCATGAATGTTATCATAATTGAAACTGCTGTGGCATTCCCAGACTGTGTAATAATAGGTTGTGCAGGCTTTAGTATCCTAATTTTGATAGCTTGTTAGCATCTCCATGGGCATGTGTAAAGACTTGGCTACTCATCAGTATTTCCCTCTTCAATCTGCATCATTGTCCCTGTAGGATGTCTGTCACTCAATCACAAGTTTGGGCTGATGATCATCTCCCTTAGCTATACTTTTGGCTGCTTTTCTCAGGGCCTTTTACATCTTTATCAGCTACACTATTGATACTCTAGTCTAGACAGATGTGTGGCTCCACAGGTGTAGTAACTCAATCCTGTTAAGTAAAATACTGCGAATTCCCTCAGTGTTGCTTAGTGCTTGCTTAGTGCTTCCAAGTGTGGGACAGCATTTCTGCTCAGTTTTTATCTATGAAGTAGAAAGGAAAACTGCCTATCCTTAGTATTATACTGAGGGAAGCACAGTAGAGTTTCTGGAAGCCAGTGAGTAACAATTTTAATGAAGTAATTCTTTTAAATTTAAACCTAAATCTTGTATCCATGTGGGGAGGGGCCACAGTTTATGCCAATATACCTTTTTAAAAATTTAGTTCCAGTCCTGTGCCTTGGACTCAGGTCCTGGATGTTGTCCCTAACTTTATCTGCTCAAGGTTAGTGCTCTACCACTTGAGCCACAGTTCCACTTCCAGATCTTTTTTTTTTTTTTTTTTGTAGTTTATTGGTGCTAAAAATCTCACAGAGTTTCCTGCCCAAACTAGCTTTGAACTGCGGTCCTCAAATCTCAACCTCCTGAGTAGGTAGGGTTACAGGTGTGAGCCTTGAGCTTCCGGATCAGGATCTGAATAACTTTTGTATTAAACAAACCAGAACTCCATCTTTTTTTATCTTAAATACCTTATTATTCAATGTCAGTTTTGTTGTAGAAATAAGTGATTTTTATTTATGCTTGTGTGTTTTCCAGAAATTTAAATAGCCTATTTTAACATATTTTCTTCCTGATTACTTGCCTGAAGTCCATAAACTAATAAACAAAATTATAATCATTGTCTCTTAGGGCCGAAACAAACCATAACTGTCAAAGTTTATGGCTAATTTGAAGCCAAGATGGTGAAAGATAGATGAGCTTTAGATGTGTTTAGTCTTAGGGCCACTTATCTTGTCATTAATTAATTACATGTCTCACTATTTTATGTTGTAGAAAATTTAAAAATATTTATATATGGAAAATAATATGTCCAAACCTATGTGCCATTCATTGGACTCCAACAATTATCACCATTATCAACTTACTTCTCTACAGCTACCAAGTTCCTATTCTCTAATTGTTTTAAAATATATTCCAGAAAAATGTATCACTTCTGATCTAATTACTCCTTTTAAAACATAACTACAATGCTGCTGCCACAACTAGAAAGTAGTTTTTTTCACATCAAATTCAGTGTTTATATTTCCCAATTTACACTATAAGATTCTCTTCACCTTTCTCCTCTTTCTTCACTTTTCCTCTTCTCTTCTTCACAACTTATCTAAGAAGCAGGAAATTTCCCTGTCTCTTATCGTATTGATAAATTAACCGAATCTGGAGGGTTGCACATAGTAAGATTCCTTGGTATTTTTAAGGTACTTTTATTGCATATTTTCATCAGAAAGTACATAGTATTTAATGTCAGAAGACACTGGCGACTATTATTTCATTATAGAATGTATAATGTAATATTCTATTATTTCTTTTTCACTTATTAGTTGAATGGACCTTAGAAGAGAACTTCTATGAATTTCCTGTTGTTAATTTTACAATTTGTGAAGTTAAAACAGACTAAACAATTTTCCAAGTAATGAATTAATTTCCTAGTCTCACTAGTTTCACTAGCAGTGAAATTTTTATTTGTTAGTGCATGTTTGTTTTGCTGTGACTAAGAATGTATGGGCTTATTTTTAATAGTAAGTAACATGTTTTAATTTTTTTTAGTCAATCGTGAGGCTAGAATTCAGGGCCTGTATGCCATTCCTGAGTTTTTTCACTCAATACTTTGTGACACAGTGCCATTTCCAATTTCTGGTGGTTATTTGGAGATGAGTTTCACAAACTGGGCTGACTTTGGATGGAAATCCTCAGATCTCAGCTTCCTGAGTAGCTAGGATTACAGGCATGAGCCACTGGCACCCATCAAGTTTCAAACTTTGCTGCAATTATACTTATTAAACTACATAAACTTAATCTTTATCCAAAGGCAACCATGGCTCTTCATTTCTTTTGATATGGCACTTACTGATATAACCACTTTGAGAATATTTTTTCATCCCAGGATGGTTGCAAAGTCATGCTTTTTTGTTTAGTCTTCCAAATGTTAGAAATAGAGATGTGAGACATCATAACCCTCTAGAGCTTTTGATTATAGAGCAGCAATGGGCATTCCTGAGGTGTGGGTATAACTTTTCTTTCAGGAATATTTATTCATTCAGGATATTTACTTACTGACATTTACATGGAATTAACAAGGAAGCAGTGAAGCAGTAAACATTCCTCATTTCTGTATTTGGACTGAAACAATCAATGAGAATAGTAGGTATTATAACTACCTATGTGGTTAATGCACTCAGTTATGTGTAGAGTGAAAAAGCTAAGAGATTGCATCTCACACTAACCATAATCAAATTTCCATTCTGAGGAGGATATCTCTTTCTGAACTTTGGGTGTCTAAGATTGGCACTCTTAACACTTTAACAGCTATTGAATGGTCAGATATAAAGCAGACCATATCATGGAAACTTAATGAGTCTTCATGTGGATCAAGTTAATCTATTTAATTCACTTCAAGTAGACAGACTTATATCCCATGCAGTTTACAATTTTATCTTCTACCCATTTACATAATCTTTTATAATATTGCATTGATTTTATTTGTGAATTCTCTCCAGTACTGCTGTATGAAATTCAAACTACAACACACACATGCATGCATGCTTGTGTAAGTGCAATGTATACATGTATATGCACTTCTAAATTTAATCTAACAGAGTGCTATAATTGTCTTTAGCCTCCTAAGTAATGCTATGTGAACATAGCATTTTCTAGGAACTTTGATTCTTTTTTACAAGCCAAGTCATTTTAATAGTTGGAATAGACCCATGAAGGACAAATATTAGGTCATATACTATATTATCACTTATTCCTTCTTGTGTCTATCTTATACTGGCATCCTTCAGGGTATTGTATAAAATTTTCATTGGTTCTAATTAATTTTGTCCTCTGATGTTATTTCTCATGCTAATTCAACCATAGTAGAACTGACCTATATTGTGGTAATATTGCCTTTGAGCATATCAAGCACACAACATTTGCCCAACATGATTGTGATACATTTTTTTAATATGACGGCTTCACTAGGTTCAAGTTTCCTTTATGAGTTGAGTTATGTGCACAAGTATACTAACATTGTCTATTTTGAATGGTATTGTCCTAAAAAGACCAAATCTCAGATTTAGTATAACTATAAATATTTACATGATGTGTGTCTACTGCTAAATAAATTAGTAATAAATACAGTAATGTAAAAGAACTTTTAAAAATTTCTTGTTACCTAATGTTGATTAAAATTATTTTCATAAAAATAAAATATTTTCATAGAAGTTATATAAGCACAAATATAAAACATGGCAAACTATTCATGGCTAAAGGCCAAATAAATCTATAGCATCAAATAATAATTTAGTTAAATAAAAAATCAAGTACAGGGCTGGGGATATGGCCTAGTGGCAAGAGCGTTTACCTTGTATACATGAAGCCCTGGGTTCCATTCCCCAGCACCACATATACAGAAAATGGTCAGAAGTGGCACTGTGGCTCAAGTGGCAGAGTGCTAGCCTTGATCAAAAGAAGCCAGGGACAGTGCTCAGGCCCTGAGTCCAGTCCCCAGGACTGGCAAAAAAAAAAAAGATCAAGTACAAAAAAGCAATACAATCAAACGACTAACCTTAATGTGCTTGCCAAAGTTGTTTGTGTAAATTCAATGGACTTTTGTAATGCGAACATAACACTAGCTGCAATGGTAAAAATTCTTTTATTTTCATTATGTCTTTGGTTCTAAATATATCATGAAGACTCAGTTTTCCTCTATTACAATCTTTGTAGAACACTCATATGTATACCATAACCATGTTTTTGTCATTGTGCATTCCAATGCCTGTGTATTATCAGCTTTCTCTCTTTTAAAAATATAATATTTTTTTAAGTATGTTGTTTTCATTATCCCTCTACCAAAAGTAGGAATTATTTACTGTAGGAAATGGAAATATCTTAAAGATCATATTCTTATCATGCAAAATTATCCCTGAGGGAGAAGAAGGTATGTTCTCATAATTAGGAACATAATTTAATGCAAGTACAATGTGAATATAAAAGTACAACATGCGTGTACAATACATGTGTTTACATGTTCTTTCTAACATCAGCAACAACTACATGGCAGACCAGACATGCTGTTAGGAGTTCAGGACATTTTTAGAAACACATGAACATGGGCCAGGAAATTCCATAGCAGTAAAAGTGTATGTCATAGTACATTTGTGTGCTATAGCAAAATATGAGATACTGGGTAACATACAAAGAAAATACGTTTATTTTTGTCACAATTCAGGTAGGTGGAAAATTCAAGCAGCATGATACCTGCATCTGGCAAGTGTGTCCTGGCTGTATCACAACATGGCAGATTATACTACTTAATGATGGGGAGAAAGGGGGAGAGGGAGAAGGAAAGAGGAAGAGGGAGAAGGAAAGAGGAAGAGGGAGAAAGAAAGAGGAAGATGGAAAGAGAAAAAGATAGGAGAAATTGAGGTATGAAGGGAAGTAGAGTCAAGGAGAAAGCAAGAGAGATGAAGACCAGGCTTATTTTTATATAATAACCCACTGCCAGGTAAATTAATCCATTGAGTCTGAAATTCTTAGATTAACAGTGATTCTTTCATAGGTGGAAGCAGTCATAATCCATTCACCATCTCTAGGCCCCAGCATCGAAAATTCCTACTCACTGTCAATATTATTACACTGAGACTGAACTTTCAGCATATGGACCTTTGAGGGACAAACTATATCCAAAGGATCCCAATTTTAAAGTCAAATAGTTGAAAAAACAGCTGGAAATAACTGCTTAAAATTTCCTCAGTGAAGTCAGTATAATAGTGTTTCTTTTTATTAAAAAGAAAAAGATATATTGCTCCTTTTATATTATGTTCATTAGAATGTATGGAGAATTAAAAAACAAAGTATTAATAAAGGACAACTATTTTGGATAGTGGGATTACAGATATTAATTAAATATTTGATTAATATTCCCCTCAATATTTAATGAAGATTTACAGAATTTCCATGAAATGAGCATTGTCTTAATTGTTTTGTCATATCATATTTTTTCTAATGTGTTTAAAATGACAATATATTAATCCTAAAACAAAATGTACTATGCATACTTAAAAAACAGCATGGAGAATAATTGGATGCTGAGCTTAAATAGAATTAATAAATTAACTATGCCATAAAAATTATTATTAAGGAGATATTGTTGTTCAACTCATTCTTCAAGCATTAATAAAATCAGATCTTCCTTAAGGAAGAAAAACACAAGGGAAAAAGTGAATTATTATCTGTCTAGATATAGAAAATAAGGCAATAACAGCAAAAATCATAAACCACACCAGAACAACAACAAAACAAAACCAATGACTTGAAATACCTTTTACTTCAGCTGTGCTTTCCCAGAATGACAAGCAATATGAAGTTTATTTTTCTATATTATGTACTTTTGGAATTCTTATAAGTAGCACATAGTTTTATGACAAAATAATATACCATTCAACAAATATATTGAATCCAATCACACAATATCACTGATGCTTATGTTTGTATAAAATACCATATTTCTCTTCTTGTTATGCTCATTGTTGTTGATGTATAGGACTTTATATGTACTTTGGGACCAAGCATCGGACAGATATAGGTAAAAAAGAAAGATTCCATTGTATTCTACAGGTGAAAATTTTGTGCCTGACAGATCTTTAATAAACTCAGAATAAAAGTCTATAAAAACCTTAGCCTAATCTAATGAGAACCTATGACAAACTGCCTATTCTACAAAATAAATGAAAATTATATACCTGGACACTAAAGGGCCAAATGTTAGCTTAAAAGATTTATAAAGAAAAACAAAATGGAGACATGATAATTGAGTTATAAACACATTATTTCAAATATAGTCTATGTATTCATACATCTTTAAATACTGGTTGGTAAAAACAGTATCTAAAATGAAAGCAAGACAAAGCAGGCTGGAAATTGCCAATGAGTTTCTTCTTTTTAAAAATGTTGCATTTCTAACCAAGAAATGTATAAAGTGTTTTATTTCTCAATCTTATCAACATTCTAGTATTTTGCCTAGTCTGTTAATATTTAAGAGTAGTGAATAATTAATATAACATAGATTAGGGGATATTATCTCTAGGAGACAATAGTACAAGGAAAAGAAGACTACTTAGCTGCTTCCTTGTAATAGGCAACCTGCTGTTTCTATAAAATAACCAGGGTAGCTAATGCTTTCTTGTTCTTGTAAGTTGTGACATTATTTCCAGCCCTTAGCTAACACAAGAGGATAAAACTGGCTCTGCTTTTGAAAGCAAAGTTAATTAGTAAACCACATTATGTGCCAGAAAAAGCCAAAGAGATGAATTGGTTAGAGATTCTCTAATGCAAAATTCTAGCCGTAATAATCACAGGATCTGGACAAATTGAAACCAAACCAATAAATCAATTATTAAAGAACATCAAGATGGGAACATCAATTTAAGTCTTCAAGGGCTGAATTTTAAGTTGTAATATGTTTGTCAAAATAGGGAAAGAGTGTAATGTTAAGTAAACTTCTTTTGATTTCTACAGAGGTGATGGGTCATTTTTATGAGGAAGATGAGAGACTGGAGATGGGTAGGATTTTATTAGAGTTAGAGAAGCAGGGATAATTCCAAATGAAATGCATATATGTTTGCTAATATGTACTTTTGGAAATAAGTTTCCTGCAAAGGCCAGGAAACAGGTCTTATCTTCAGGATTTTGGCTGGAAGAGTAAATGTTTTTAACTGCCTTGAGTTTTGTCAGGCATGAACTTTGATGAGAGATTAAGGTACCTTAGGGATG
This sequence comes from Perognathus longimembris pacificus, assembly GCF_023159225.1. Taxonomy (NCBI): domain Eukaryota; kingdom Metazoa; phylum Chordata; class Mammalia; order Rodentia; family Heteromyidae; genus Perognathus; species Perognathus longimembris. The sequence goes on from NC_063188.1 coordinate 91,686,628, forward strand.
TGGCCTTGAGCTGTTAGAAGCCATATTAGTGTTTGTTTATCTTTTAAGTTGACACTAAGACCTAATCACAAATAGGGCTCCAAGGAGTCTGATTAGAGTTTTATTCAGGAGAGCATCTTTGTGGATCCATGATCTTTCTTTTCAAGGAAAGAAGATACTTTTTGTTCTGAATCATATTATTCCATTTGCCATTTGATTGCCTTAGCTTGTAAATGACTCACTGAACCATCTGTTGAGACATGTTAGTAGAGGATGTTTGCTGGATGGTGCAAGTGATCAAGCATTAAATCAAGGGTAATTCTCTAGAAACAAAAAGAAAAAAAAAGGTTAATCATGGAGAAGACTATAAATCCATTTTGTGTGTCCACACACAAAGTTGTAAGTAACTTTAGATGTCAGTAGGAGGATTGTAGTGACAATCTGATGGATTTTCTTGTTTGCAGTTTGAATGTTTGTTATGACAGAACAAATATCAATTTCCCAGACATGGTTATTTCCCAGAACAGAGATCTGAAGATGCAGGCGTTGTGGTGGACTTTCTAAATAGTCCCTGTAGTAGCAAGTCAGAGCATGAAGGTTGCCTAAACATGATTTGTTTCAGTGCTGAATCCTTGGAAGTTTATATCAGCTGTTTTCTTTTAGATAATGAAGAAAAGAGAGGTAGAAGACACTAGGAATTTGAGCAGTCAGATTTTAGTTCTCAGTGATGTGAAGCCCAGAGGGAGGGAGGAAACTTAGAAATGTCTTGTTAAGAGTTGTAGCCAGAGATTGAAGGAAATTAAAATAATTTAATATTTGACAAGGGCTCAGAAAATATGTAGGAGAGCAGGATTCATTTTAAATTATACATAAATATAAAACCTCAAAGACATAAAAAGAGGAGTGTAATCTGATAACTGAGAATAGTATGTTGCACTTTAACAACATACAACAAAATGGGCTGGATAATAACATTCACTCTATGTAGGGACACTAGGATATAGTTATGACGTTTGGGGCTGTAGAAACATATTGTTTTGGTTCAAGCCAAATGGTTGCTACTTTATGCACTGTCTCCACTCCGGTTAATCATTTGTCTTCTCATTGCCATAGTTCATTCCTGTGAAGTAGGAATATTAGGAAAATATATCTCATAGGATTGTTTTTCAGATTAATTCAAAAATATCTGACATATTGCTGTAATGTATTACCTCATTAATATACTTTCTTGTCTTATATTAATGAAAAAATATATTCAAATGAACACAATCAGAATGATTTATCAAGGACATGTATAGTTAATCAAATATGCTGGTTTATTTGCAATATGCCTATTGAAGAGAAATTTTGTTTAAAGATAAATATCATATAGCAAAAATGGCTAATTCTCTTAACTACCAGGTTTCTAGTCCCATATATTACAATTATACTTATATAAATTCTGATTTAAGAGAAATTTAACTAATATTAATAAGTTAATAATTAACTAATGTTATGTCAGATAGGGATAAAAAACACCTCCCAGCTAAATTTCTATGTTACACATATATGAAAAATAAAGGAAAAAATATGAAATACCATTTGTAGTCCTGACCTTAGTTTGCTAGTTTGTAATCAACTGGTATTATTTCAATACTCAGTTATTTTTCAATATAGATAAGGGTTTTTACTTTTGAGAATATACTGACCTTAGGATTTGTAGTGGTGATTGGTAGTCACTAAACATGTTGAACAAGACTTCCCTTTTCCTTTGGCCCTTCAGTTTCTTGAACTTTCACTATATATGGTGTTTCCAATTTTCCTTAAATTTTGTAATTGAGTCATAATGAGAATCAGAAAAGTACAGAAGCCATAATAAACATAATATACACTTGAATCAATAACTTTGATCAAGAAATAGGACATATACCATAATATACATTACACACCTGAATCAATAACTTTGATCAAGAAATAGGAAATATATTTATAATTGTTTTCTATAATCCTACCCTCTCTTCTTACCCTGCAAATCCAGGTTGCTAATAGGATTATTTGATTATTTTGTGGTGGTTCAAAAACAAATGTTATTATATGACTTTGATAAATGAAAAATAACCAAAATTAATAGTTATTTTTTCTTTATTTGATTATATATATGTATACATATATTTATAGATAATGGGTAATCCTTCTGATGATCAGACTTTGCTTAATTACTTGTCTAAGACAGCCTTACTCTGTAGCTGTGTGTTTCTTAACCCATCTGGATCTAGAACTGTTAAACATTATATCTGCTATATTTTTCCTCTGTGAAAAATCAGTTTTCTCTTTAAATTGTTGATTCCTCACTGTCATTGCTAATATGAACCTTTCCTTTTCTCTTCATTTAGACTTTAATAAAATGTTGCTCCCTATCTTTTTGTTTTCATACTTTGCTTTGAGGTTGTTAGGATCTTAAATTCCAATATATTTCAGATTTTCAGATTGAAATAATTTGGGCTCAGTGGAATCATAAGACTATTACAATATGTGATCGTATTAATGTGAGCCTGAGTAAAGCTATCACAAGAATCAAACAAATCAGTCAATCTATCACCTATCATCACCTATCATTTATTTGTCTATCTCTCTGTCATCTATCAGTTTGTCCATAAACAAAGCCTCAGTTTCTTATATACCATAAAATAAATTTGAATGTTAGCTATTTCTTCCACTATGTAAATTTGCAGCATAGCAGTGCTTTCTATGCACTCTGTGGATATGTACATGTGTATAGCACTCCCCAACATCTGACATTTTACCTTCTCTGGTTTCAATTACCTGCAATTAACTGTGATCCAAAAATATGAATTGGAAATAATCCAGAAATAAACACTATTTACTTTTAAATTGAATGCTTTTCTGAGAGTATTGTGGTAAAATCTTATGCTACTGTGCTATATCTCACTCAGGATGGGAATTATCCTTTTAGTTTAGTGTATTCAGATCATATGCACTACCTACCCATTTGATAAGTAGTAGCTCTTTTGGTATTCAATCGACTATTTACTATTTACTGTCTTCTAGTCCTGTGTACAAGTAAAACTTATGTAATAGCCTAATGCATGCCACTATCCCGACCTTAGCATCTCAGTTATCTCATCACACTGGCATTGCATCATCTCACATCATTACAAGAAGAACAAGTATATTTAGAGAGAGAGGGATAGCAAGTGGTTAGAAGGGATAGGGACAGGGAAAAGAAGAGGGAGTGAGGGAGACAAAAAGAGAATATATACTTTTTATTAAGGAACACTTTTATAATTGTTGCATTTACTAGATATTTTTGTTAGAATCTTACTATGCATTAGGAATTGAAATTTAACATGGGTATATATGCACACAGGCAAAAAATCCACAACAAACAAACAAGAACCCCCCATATTATGGTGTACCTCACTGGAGGTTATTACAATATCTTGTCAATTGCTATTTTTTTTTATTAAACCCTAGCCCTCCCTGACTCACAATCCTTGCAAGGAAGAATACAAACAAAAGAAGCTATGCATGGCCAAATAACAGGAAATGCCCTGTTCTTTCACAGACAAGCGCTGTCATTTTATTTTAACAAATCTTTCAGTGTATTATCCTGGTAAAACTTGGAAGAAAACATGGCAATTGCGATCAGTGAGACAAATCTCAGGGCCAAAATCTCAGGGCATTGGACTGCCTATGAATCAAGACAATGCTTATAGGATACGTTGATTGTAACAGAACTTAGGATTTGTTATCTTTCAGCAAGAACAGTTTCTCACTTGAGCCTGAAATCCCTGCCTTAGTTTTTTTTTGTCAAACTGATATACAGAGCGGTTACAGTTTCATATGTTAGGCATTGGATACATTTCTTGTACTGTTTGTTACCTCCTCCCTCTCAATTGCTATTTTTTCAAGTAGCAAATATTAGACACTGAAATATTTGCTTAGTGAGTCAAGATAAATTTGAAAAGTGACTTTATATTTCAAGTTAGCAATGACTTTTATAACAAATAGTAGTAAATATATTATATGCTTGAATAGTAATGATACATTGGCTTAAAAAATAAAAACAACAACAACAACAACAGTTTTTGGTAACTTTATCACTGTGACACAGAAACAACAAATAAATGAATCAGAAAAAAACAACGAGTGTAGTATGATAGTATAAATGGTGCCAAGGATATTCTCTTTGCTGACAACTCAGGAAAGCAACTCCTTTTGCAATAGCCCCCAAAAACATAAAATACCTAGGAATAACCTTAACCAAAGAAGTGAAAGACCTCTTTGATGAGAACTTTAAAAGCTTGAAAAATGAAATTAAGTCAGAACTAAGAAAATGGAAAAACCTCCCATGCTCCTGGATTGGGAGGATTAATATAATCAAAATGGCAATATTGCCAAAGGCTATCTACAAATTCAATGCAATACCCATTAATATCCCAACACCATTCTTTAATGAAATAGAGGAAGCAATCCAGAAATTCATATGGAACAATAAAAGACCTAGAATAGCAAAAACACTCCTAAGCAGAAAGAACAGTGCTGGAGGAATTACAATACCCAACTTCAAGCTGTATTATAAAGCTATAGTAATAAAAACAGCTTGGTATTGGCACCGGAACAGGCCTGAAGACCAATGGAACAGAATTGAAGACCCAGAATTAAACCCACAGAACTATGCCTACTTAATCTTTGATAAAGGAGCTAAAACAATAGTATGGAAGAAAGATAGCCTCTTTAACAAGTGGTGCTGGCAAAACTGGCTCAACACATGCAACAAACTAAAACTAGATCCTTATATATCACCCTGCACCAAAATCAATTCCAAATGGATTAAAGACCTTGAAATCAAAACAGGCACCCTGAAGACACTAAAGGAAGGAGTAGGAGAAACACTTGGGCTCCTTGGCACAGGACAGAACTTCCTTAACAAAGACCCTGAAAGGCTACAAATCAAAGAAAGGTTGGACAAATGGGACTGCATCAAACTCCAGAGCTTCTGCACGGCAAAGGACATAGCTCTCAAGATAAACAGAAAGCCCACAGACTGGGAGAAGATCTTTACCGGACATTCAACAGACAAAGGCCTCATCTCTAAAATATATGCAGAACTAAAAAAATTACCTTCTTCCAAAACAAAACTGCAAAGAACCAATAGCCCCCTCATCAAGTGGGCTAAAGACTTACAAAGAAACTTCTCTGATGAGGAAATGAGAATGGCCAATAGACATATGAAAAAATGCTCTACATCACTGGCCATAAAGGAAATGCAAATCAAAACAACATTGAGATTCCATCTCACCCCAGCAAGAATGTCATATATCAAGAAAACTAATAATAACAATTGTTGGAGGGGATGTGGCCAAAAGGGAACCCTACTTCATTGTTGGTGGGAATGTAAACTGGTTCAGCCACTCTGGCAAGCAGTATGGAGATTCCTCAGAAGGCTCAATATAGAACTCCCCTATGACCCAGCAGCCCCACTGTTGGGTATCTATCCAAAAGCCCACAAACAAAATCACAGTAATGCCACCAGCACAACAATGTTCATCGCAGCACAATTTGTCATAGCGAGAAGCTGGAACCAACCCAGATGCCCCTCCATAGATGAATGGATCAGGAAAATGTGGTACATTTACACAATGGAATTTTATGCCTCTATCAGAAAGAATGACATTGTTCCATTTGTAAGGAAATGGAAGGACTTGGAAAAAGTTATACTAAGTGAAGTGAGCCAGACCCAAAGAAACGTGGACTCTATGGCCTCCCTTATTGGGAATAATTAGTACAGGTTTAGGCAAGCCATAGCAGAGCATCACAAGGCCCAATAGCTATACCCTTAGAAACACATAAGATGATGCTAAGTGAAATGAACTCCATGTTATGGAAACAAGTGATATATCACAGTTGTAACTACTTTCAACGTCCTATGTGTATGTGTAGTTTCTATTATTGATGATGTTTTGTATCACCTTCGTATGTTTGTACCTACACTATCTCTGTAATCTTATCTGAGTATATTGGAAACCGTGTTTACTGGTATTGGAAGTAGGATATTCAAAGGGAATACCATATTCGAGAGACACAGGGTAAAAAAAGAGAAATAACTACAAAAGCAATACTTGCAAAACTCTTTGGCGTAAGTGAACTGAACACCTGGGGGGGGAGGGAAAGGGAGGGAGGGAGGGGGGCATGAGGGACAAGGCAACAAACAGTACAAGAAATGTATCCAATGCCCAACGTATGATACTGTAACCACTCTGTACGTCAGTTTGATAATAAAAATTTGAGAAAGAAAAAAAAAAAGTATGTTTGTCAGACTAAATTTGTACAGTTAAGCTCTGAGCCACCTAATTTAAATGAGACATTGAAAAACTGGAACCTCTCTACAAAAAAAACTGATCATTTTAGGGACGAATTTACTATCTTTAGACATTTCAAGAGCTCTTCAGTGAAAAAAGAATAAAGCATATATTTTTGTGTGTACCCATACTGCAAGCCTGGATGCTGTCCCTTAGCTTTTTAACTCAGGGTTAGCACTCTACCACTTGAGCCAAAGATCTACTAATTTGAAGATACTTTGACAGATGTTCCTGCCCAGGCTGACTTTAAACAACTAACATTGGATCTCAGCTTCCTGAGTAGCAAGGAATACAGGCATGAGCATCCAGCATCCAGCTTGGAATATAGTCTTATTAGGGTGAGAAAAAGGAAAGAGAACCAAATATCTACTTAAGATCTAACTAACTTAATAACAAGGATGGACAAAAAACAACAGAAGAGACTACATCTGAAAGTTGTGCGTTCTCTTTTACTGTGGCAGGAGCTAAACATCTGCTTTCAGAATGCACAAGATAGCTCTGGGGCACACACTGTAAGTGGATAGTATTAGAGAAATTTTCAATATTATCAGCTTTAGTGGTTACTAGGGTTATTTCAAGGGCCATTTCCAGGCTGAGAAAAAAAGATTGCATGCTCACCAACATAGTTTTACCTGAGTAATTCTCTTCAGGTATTTCATATTGAGCTTCTTTGCTTTATTCCATTTGAAGAACAGTTTCAAGTTAACCATGAAACCTTTGATTCTAAATTACTTCTCATAGGTCCTTGGAGTATTTTTCAGTCTATTTTATGTTGGTTGAATGCAGGGGAATATGAAAATGTCTGTTGTACAGAACTAGTTTTTGATGACATATCCACAGTGACCTTAAATCACAATAATATTTTAATACATGTCTAAATATATTCACACAGTAAACATGATTCCTTTCTAGCATGTTGACACAGCTGAGTTAGACAGAAAAAAAGAAAATAAAGGAGAGGAAAGAGATATACAGGCTCCTATATTAATATGCCTTTCTATGCAATACTAAGAAGCAGATGGGATCGTCTGAACAGTACATTTAAAAAGAATTCGTGAAGCCAACTGGTGCTGCACCTGTTAACCTGGAGGGAAATTAATGTTGGGGAACAGTAACTGTCTTTCCATATTTCTTATGACAAATGAGATGTATTGTTACCTTTGTTGTAACAACTCTGCTGCAATAAATTAAAGACACAGCTGCATCTTCTTTTCCATGGGTACATTTTCTCATAATACCATAGTGCCTTGGACAATTCCATGGAATTTGATAATGTGGGTTTTTCCACTTTGTGTCAAATTATTTTTCTTAAAATTTATCCTAGGTTACTGAATGTTTCTATATTGCTATCTCTTTCTCTCTCTGTGTGTCCCTCTGTCTCTGTCTCTGTCTCTCTCTGTGTTTCTCTGTCTCTCTCTCTCTCTCTCTCTCTCTCTCTCTTTTATTTTCTCTTGTAAATCTCCTTGTGAATGATGACTGCCACTGGCTTCCTTTAATTTATAAACTAAGATCCTAAAATTCAAATACTTGAGGTAAATTCTAGTCTAGTTACCTAATGACAATACCTGCATAGCAATGTTAACCTTTTTGAAACTTTAAAAATTCCACCACTCTCTGTATTGTACAAAATCATAAGCACTATGGCTGGCATATATAAATTTATTTCATGCTGAATGAATGAAAAATACAGACGTAGATAGTTTTGCTTCTTAAACATCTTATGTGACTGTTACAATGTCTTTTGCACTAGGTTTTAGTTCAGTTGTGCCTTCTTTAGTAGTATGCAGAGATTATTTTTTTTCTAGAACAATTTGTTACATTTCCAAATGAACTCAATTTGAATTAGGAATCTCCACTAATGTGAAGATGTAGATTTTCAAAATTATGAGAAAACATGTCAATCCAACAGGTAACATAAGGTTGTAAAAATAAGAGATTAATTAGGAGCTAGAATCTAAGGCCTGGAAAGCAAATAAATTCCTTTGGTTACACTTTTATTTTTAAAATCAAGCTTCTAAATTTTGGGAAAAGGGTGGCAAATGAATTTCCTTTATATGAAACTTGTACCAGTGGGGAAAATGTATTTTTTCATATTTTTATTATCAAATTGAAGTACAGAGAGGTTACAGTTTCATACCTTAGGCATTGTACTGTTTGTTACTTCGGCCCTCCCCCTTACCCTTTCCCCCCATGAGGTGTTCAGTTCACTTACACCAAACAGTTTTGCAAGTATTGCTTTTGTAGTTGTTTGTCTTTTTTTACCCTGTGTCTCTCAATTTTGGTATTCCCTTTCTATTTCCTAGTTCTAATATAGTATACACAGTTTCCAATATAGTTAGATAAGATTACAGAGATAGTGTAGGTACAACCACAGGAAGGTGATACAAGAACATCATCAATAGTAGAAGCTACAGACACACATGGGACATTGAAAGTAGTTACAACTGTGATATAGCAATCATTTCCATAACATGGAGTTCATTTCACTTAGCATCATCTTATGTGTTCATAAGGGTATAGCTATTGGGCTTTTGTGATCCTCTGCTGTGACTTGCCTAAACCTGTACTAATTATTCCCAATAAGGGAGACCATAGAGTCCATGTTTGTTTGGGTCTGGCTCACTTCACTTAGTATAATTTTTTCCAAGTCCTTCCATTTCCTTACAAATGGGGCAATGTCATTCTTTCTGATAGAGGCATAAAATTCCATTGTGTATATGTACCACATTTTCCTGATCCAGTCATCTACTGACGGGCATCTGGGTTGGTTCCAGATTCTAGCTATGACAAATTGTGCTGCGATGAACATTGTTGTGCTGGTGGCATTACTGTGATTTTGTTTATGGTCTTTTGGATAGATACCCAAAAGTGGGGCTGCTGGGTCATAGGGGAGTTCTATATTTAGCCTTCTGAGGAATCTCCATACTGCTTGCCAGAGTGGCTGAACCAGTTTACATTCCCACCAACAATGAACTAGGGTTCCCATTTGGCCACATCCCCTCCAACAGTTGTTATTGTTAGTTTTCTTGATATATGACATTCTTACTTGGGTGAGATGGAATCTCAATGTTGTTTTGATTTGCATTTCTTTTATGGCCAGTGATGTAGAGCACTTTTTCATATGTCTCTTGGTCATTCTCATTTCCTCATCAGAGAAGTCTCCTTGTAAGTGTTTAGCCCACTTGATGAGGGGGCTATTGGTTCTTTGCAGTTTTGTTTTGGAGGAAGGTAATTTTTTTTAGTTCTGCATATATTTTAGATATGAGGCCTTTGTCTGTTGAATGTCTGGTAAAGATCTTCTCCCAGTCTGTGGGCTTTCTGTTTATCTTGCGAGCTATGTCCTTTGCCCTGCAGAAGCTCTGCAGTTTGATGTAGTCCCATTTGTCCAACCTTTCTTTGATTTGTAGCCTTTCTGGGTCTTTGTAAAGGAAGTTCCGTCCAGCGCCAAGGAGCCAAGTGTTTCTCCTACTCCTTCCTTTAGTGTTTTCAGGGTGTCCGTTTTGATTTCAAGGTTTTTAATCCATTTGGAATTGATTTTGGAGTACCAGCTCCTTTGGGACACAGCAAAGGCAGTACTCAGAGGAAAATTTATATCTCTGAGTGCATACACCAACAAACTGTAGAAACAGCAACTCAATAATTTAAGGAAGCACCTTAATTTCCTTGAAAGAGAACAACAAACCAAACCCCAAGTCAATAGACAGAAGCAAATAATTAAAATCAAATCAGAATTAAATCAATTAAAGACGAAAAAAAACTATCGAAACAATCAACAAAACAAATAGTTGGTTCTTTGAAAAAATCAACAAGATAGACCCCTGGCAAACCTGACCAAGAAATGAAGGCAGAACACTCAAATAAACAAGATAATAGATGAAACAGGTAACATCACCACAGAAATAACCGAAATTCAGAAAAAAATAAGGGACTATTTTGCAAACCTTTATGCCAACAAATTCGAGAACTAGGAAGAAATGGATGTTTTCCTAGAAAAAATTCATATCCCCAAACTCAACCATGAAGATTTAAACCTTTGAAACAGACCCATATCCAGTATTGAAATAGAAACGGCAATAAATGATCTCCCATCCAAGAAAAGCCCAGGTCCAGATGGATTCACTGCAGAATTCTACAAGGCCTTCAAAACAGAACTCACACCAATATTTCTCAAACTCCTCAATGAAATTGAAAGAGAACGTTCTCTACCAGACACATTCTATGAAGCCAGTATAACCCTCATCACAAAACCAGGCCGGGACTCATCACGGAAAGAGGACTATAGACCGATTTCCCTGATGAACGTAGACACAAAAATACTCAACAAAATTCTGGCCAATCGACTTCAACAGGTCATCAAAAAAAATAATACACCACGATCAAACTGGATTCATCCCAGGGATGCAAAGTTGGTTTAATATACGCAAGTCAATTAATGTAATCCTCCACATCAACCGGAGCAAGGGAAAGAACCACATGGTTTTATCTCTGGATGCGGAAAATGTATTTTGAATTGTGAATGATATCTTAGCTTCCTATGAGACTAAGACTTTTAGAATGAATGTGTGATAAAATTGATCTGAACTTATCTCTGATTCTGGAAACATGTAGTGATATGTGATTGCTCACAAGTAGGCTGAAGAAGCAGAACAAGGGCTGGAACCATACTCCTTCATTATTAGGGTATGATTGTTACTAAAAATCCAGATTGAGAAAGCGACCTATGCACAGAAAAGTGGCTTGGGAAATGTTTTACCATAGCATATCTTGAAGTTACAACTTAAGGCTATTCTACATGAATATTTGAAAAGAAGAGATGTCAAATACAAAAGCACAGAGGCCCCAAGGGATTAGTATCTTTATTTGAATTAAGAATTGTCATAAATAATTCTATTTGGGGATATAAGCTCTGGTATGTATATAATAAATGTGACTCTTTTTTAATATCACTGTTCCCCTTAGGATAGGAAATGCATTTATTTCAAAGAAATATAAAAATAAAATGAATAAAATATTTCAGGTACCTCAGATCTTTACAAATGAGTCATCAAGTCTCTCACAGTTTTTCTTGGATTATGAGAATAATGCCTCAGGATAGAGTGAAACTCACCAAAGTGTATTTCTGAGGACTGGGGGTGGGAAGAGTTTCAGAAAGGAGAAACCCATGGGAAGAATTTTTCTCCTAACTGTCAAGTAATTCATCTCAACAGAAGAGAAGCTGATTTTCAATAAGTTTAAGGTAATAGAAGATGTCAGAATTTCAGGAGTTTTTTTTGGTTGTTGTTGTTCAATAGCCCACTTAACCTGCTGGAGAACACCTTAGGAATAACAAGTGAATCATAAGGTTAAGTGACATTCAAGCACACTTGTTTTCAAATATTGATATTTTCCCTTAAGATTATATACCTAGAGAAATTTGTCTTTAGAAGCAGTTAGGGTCAGAAAAAAGTAAATGACAATGTCAAATACAAAAGTAGATTGACTTCTCAGATTTTAGGACCTCCTGGGAATGTGTGTCAGAAAGGACGTTTGTTGGTTTGTCTACTCTGTATTCCATCAGGAAGAAGGTGAGTGTACTCAGGAGATGCAAATGTTGAAATGCTCACCGTAGTTTTATCTCATGGTTTGCCAGCTGAGTATTGCTGACAATACAGGAATTCTTCACCACAGAAAGAGTGAACTTCAACTAATAATTTTCTTGCTGTATGGTGTGTGTGATATTTCTAAAGAGTGGAAAAGAGTTGGGAGAGGGAGATTGATAATCCTAGAATGTATCTTTAGTAAGTTCAACCAACTAACTACTATCTGCAAATCGAATGAAGTTCAGTGGAGAAAAGCAAACTTGATTTTCTGCTTATTTCTTTTGTGTTCTCTGGATCTAACATAGTGCATGGTTCATAAAAGAGGCTATAAATGAGTAATCCAATGAATAAATAAATGAAAATGCATAAATGAATTTGTCTCTTGGCTTTTAAGGTACCTTTTCCTTTTCCTTTTCCTTTTCCTTTTCCTTTTGTGTTTCCCTTTCCCCTTTCCTCTTTTCTGGTCCTTTACTCTTTTTTGATGCTGCACAATACTTAAGCCTGTAGGCCACCACTACTTTCTACGTAAGGAAATACAACCACCAAATATGTAATAGGGGTTCCTCAAACTATCTCATGACTGAGTAACTGGCATCATGCACTCAATTTCTGACTGTATATCTTACTGGATTTAGTAATACCAGCTCAGATTTAATTTAATACTAAGTACTACTGTATTTTATGCCTATGAACTGTTTTACTGGAGAGAGAGAGAGAGAGAGAGAGAGAGAGAGAGAGAGAGAGAGAGAGAGAGAGAGAGAAACAGAGAGAGAGAGAAAAACGTTCTTGGGCAGTAAACCATTTCCCACCAGTTCTCCTTCTTTCCAGAGGGCTTCAGTGTTGCTACATTTTTTAGTGGCAGTTACAAACATCTCTCTATCTAGCTTGATATCTATCTCATCTTTTAAGGATTTAAGTGAAAATATGTGAGGCATTACAACTTCAAATATTATTAAATAATACACACTTTAGGTCTAGGTTTCACAGCATGAGTAGATTGTTAGTTCCACTTCTTTTATTTGAAATTTCTATGCAGTGGAGAATTGTAGAAAGATGTGAATTATTTGAACTGAAAACATTTATTTGAAATAGTTTACTTGATAAACAAACAGAAATTCATTGTTTAATTACAAAAAAACTTGTTTTGAATTTGGTAAATATTGAAGCCCACTTTTAATTATGCAATTATAAAATATTTAAAATGTTCCTAGATTTTAATTTTGTTACCTCTAAGATAAGTATACCTAGATAACATAATGTTGAAGATGAATATATAAACAGTTATATAAATATAAATATTAGTTTTCTGTTTAAAACTATTTCCAGTATTTTTTTTTAAAAAAGCAAGGTGGAAGATAAGATGGTCTCAAGGTCCTCATACCACATCAGCTACATATTTAAATGTTGTCAAGTGTTTAAGTATGGTCAAGTAATTTGCATATTTTATCCTCCATTGAGTCTCTTGAATAAAAGATTCTATTTAGCTTACATCAAAGTCTCAGTGTTTGGAGTTGGCAAATATTCCCTTTAACAAATGTAAAGCTTACTGCATGAATTTAGTAGCTAACAGACATAAAAAATCAGATTGAAAGAAAGAGAAAGAAAATATAGTAACAGCCTAGTATGTTTCAAATTTCATGTTCACTTAATTGGGTCATGTAAGATAATTTTCTTCCCTGAAACCCAGATGAAAAAAATAGCAGGTTTTTAGAATTTTTTCTAAATCAATTTTAATAAACTGCTAATGTTTTATTTACCAAGGTATAGTCAAGAACAATATGTGACATTTTGGAATGTCTAATCCTTTCTTGGAGTTTCACAAGTGTCTATTGTCCTGTTTCTGAGAACATAGTAACCCTTATATAACATCTGCTATATAATTACATTTACTCCCTACTAAATAGATAAAAAGGATTCTTTCTCATTGTTTATCTTCAAGACTAGGAAATATTTTAATTATCAATATTTCTTTTTCTTCTATTCTCTTTTTATTGCTTTGCAATATTGTTTTTATTATCTTTATTTATACAAAGGAGGTGTCACTTAACGAAGTATTTTATGAATACTGTGCATCCTGATCTATGTCACCCTCTTCAACAATCTCCTTGACCGACCCTTTACCTTGCTTTTCTTAATTTTGTGGTATATGCAATTAGTCACTGACTTCATTCCCTCCCCCTGATTTCTCCATTCATTGTTTCTTCAATACATCTTTATCTTTCTTAATTTTGGATGGAATTCCTTGGCTGGTAGAAAAATCTCTGAAAGTACTATTCATGCAATTACAATAATCTACTTGTGTGACTCCATAAAACTAGGTAGAGTTCACTTTCATAAGTGGTAAATTTAAGGAAACAAATTACATTCTTGCATAGTATCTTCTATCTATTATACAAAACATAGATTAGACATCTGTGTTTCCTTTAAAATGTCTTCTTGGGAAGTTAACATTTTTATTCCACTTTCCCCAAACCTTTATTTCTTCACTTATTCCCTTAAAAGAGAACCCTCACTAGACATCTGGGAAAATGTTAAATTGTTATAATGATATCAATAGTTTATATTATATTAATTTTCTAATTCCCAGGGTATGTTGAGATGTTATAGTAACTTAAAAATGTATGGTTTTATTTAGAAAACTTAATTACCAGTTGGTTTTCTTTTTTGATGAACAGCTTCATGGTTGAATTACTACTGTTTTTTTAATTAGATGACTAAATAATGCTGACAATTAGACAATCTGTCTTCTAGTGCTGAATTAGACCATTCCTGGGCAACTCATATTCAAATTATTTTCATATTTTTAAATGTACAATTCTATGAATAATTAAATGTAACCTGAATCATTGTCTTTAAGAAAATAACTGGCTTAAAATTCTGTTATAAAGCATATTTTAGAAGTGAGATGTCTGTTTTTAAAGAAGAAAAGGAAAAAAATGAATGAATACAACTTCATTTTGAGATTTTAAAAAAAATTCTTGAATTTAGGCTGGAGGCCAGAATAATAATTACTCATGTATATGCTTTCTAACTTGCCTAAGGAAATCTGGATGAATTTTCCAAAGGGCAATTAAAGACTTCCATTTGAAAAATTATCCTTCATAAGTATTGGTGACTAGAATAATTTTTCTGCCTGCATTGGTAATATGCTACACAATGGTTTGAGAGATTCAGCTCAAGGCAAAATTGAACATGTTTTTTAAAGATACTGGGATTAGCTTGTTACTAATTTGTCAAAGCACCTGTATTTAAAAACTACATAAACCTTAAAATTTAATCTTAGGCACTTCCTTTTCTGCATATTCTAATGAATCCAGTGGTCTTCTACCTTTGCTGCTGTTTGGAAATTCATGAAAGTTGTTTAAGTACACAGTAACCTGAGTCTTGCCTGGGAAGAATCGGATTTAATTGCTTTGGGAAACAGCTTGGACATTTTTTTTCTTCATCTTCTTTATTGGTAAACTTAAGTACAGAGGGCTTACAGTTTCGTATGTAAGGCAGTGAGTACATTTCTTATCCAACTTATTACCTCCTCCCTCATTTCTACCCCACTTCACCCCCGCATGAATTGTATAGTTGGTTGACACAAATTGGTTTTTGTAAGTGGCACGATTGCAATGGTTTGTCTTTTTATCCTTTGTCTCTCAATTTTGGTATTCCCTTTCCCTTCCCTAGTTTTAATACATGTATATACAGTATCTGGGGTACTAAAATCCATTACAGTAATAGAAGGAGTAAAACCACAGGAAGGGAGTACATTTCTTATTGAACTTGTTGCCTCCTCCCCCATTTTTCGCCATCTGTCTCCCACGTTCCTCCCTCGCCCCCATGAGTTGTACAGTTGGTTGACACCAGTTGGTTTTGTAAGTGTCGCTCTTGCGATGGTTTGTTTTTTATCCATTGTCTCTCGATTTTGGTATTCCCTTTCGCTTCCCTAGTTCCAATACACTTATATAAAGTATCCAGGGTACTAAGATCAGTTACAGTAATAGCAGGGGTAAAATCACAGGAAGAGAATAGGAGAGAAAAAATAAAGGTAAGGTTTCACAAGGAATGTTGAAAATAAATACAACAATGATATACCACTTATTTCCATAACTTGGAGTTCATTTTGCTTAGCATTATCTAATGTGTTCATATGGACATAGCTATTGAGCTATTGGGATTTATAAGAATTCCCCAAGTGATTATCATGCTCAGGAAATGTTGCAAGCCATTGAAAATGTAAAGAGTGCAAACAGCAAACCAGCTCCTATACAAATGTCTATAAAATTAAGCTAAATTCAGATAAGAATAATTAAACAAAATCAATGATGCTGGAATTTCACAAACATATGCTGCAATAATGTATCTGTATATTATTTTGTTGTAAGAGACTCAATATGAAAAAATGAACCGTATTACAAAAGCAAAAAGCCATTTAAAACAAATAGTATTAGTAGAAAAAGTTAAAGTGAAATAAAAATCACAATATTGACATGAGTTTTACAGTAAGTTTTAAAATGAGAAAATATCAGTGTTCACTCGGTGCTCATGATGTAAACAAGTTCAACAACTATTAAAACTAATACTCTTGTGATCCTTTGCTGTGACTAGCCTAAACCTGTGCTAGTCACAGCACAGGGTCACAAGAGCCCAATAGCTATGCCCTTATGAACACATAAGATGGTGCTAAGTGAAATGAACTCCATGTTATAGAAACGACTGTTATGTCACTGTTGTAATTACTTTCAACATGCCATGTGAAACCGTAGCTTCTTTTGTTGATGATCCTCTTATATCCCCTTTCTGTGGTTGTCCTGGTGCTATCACTGTACCTCATTTGAGTACCTTCAATAATGTATATTCTGGTATTAGAACTAGGGAAGTGAAAGGGAATATCAAAATCAAGAGACAAAAGATAAAAAGACAAACGACTACAAAAGCAGTACTTGCAAAACCATTTGGTGTAAACCAACTGAACAACTCATGGAGGGAGAGGAAAAAGGGGAGGGGGAGGAGGAAGTGAGGGAGGAGGGAACAAACAGTACAAGAAATGTACCCATGGCCTTACATATGAAACTATAACCCCTCTCTCTGTACATCACTTTGACAATAAATAACCAATTATTATTAAAAAAACTAATACTCACCAAGCTTGTTTTATAAAGTACCATAAATAATTACATATTAATTAAAAGTAAATTTTCCTATATCTCATAACTTTTTACACGTTATTGAAAAAAGCTCTCACACTTTATACCAGTTTGAAATATTTAATTTTCTATGACTTTGGCATGAAATTTGAGTCACTTTATTCTTTTGATAATTACATTTACAAAGCTTTAATCACATGTTATAGCTATTTCTTGATATTCTTATGCCTTTCATTGTCTACAATCTTTCGTGAGAAATGAAAATTAATTACTTATACCCTATCTATTCCTATTGGAAACACTTTCATTTTTGAATGTGATCATTTCTTAGAAGTAATATAAAAGTTGTTAATTATAGTGGGGAGCAACAATACATACCAAGCAAAAAATCTCAAGATTATGGCTGATAGAAACACCCAATGGAAGAACTATACTCTTGCATTTCTTTCCTCTAAAGTGTTCACAACATTTCCTATCTTTTCACATGATAAGATGGAGATGTTGATGGCCTTCTATGTTTTTCTCTTCCACTGCCTTCTTCCAAATTCTGTAAACTCAAATTTAGTTTTATGTTGAGTTGCACTTATTCTTTTTCTCTAACTATAATTCATTCTATTGTGTTTTGTTAATGATACAGTCTTAAATTTGAAAATATGTAAACAATATGAACATTATTAAGGTACCATAAATATATATTTATTTTAGAGCCAATTATAGTATTCAGCTTCCATTTCCTTTCCTACAATTTCAATGACAGGGTATAGCTGATTTAAAGAAGAATATGTCTGGATTTAGTTGAGCTCGTTCATTCTTTCTTTTGGTTTTCTTATACTCTACTGATCTATTAAATTAAGATAATAATAATGCTATATAAATTCCTGATTCCCTAGTTGCTTACTCTTTATTGTTCAAATTGCTGTCTCATGCACACAATTGTGTATATGTTTGGAAAGATATGAGAATCCTTTTATTTAGTAAAATGGAATCTTCTCTGGGTACATCTTTTCTATGACATTAACTTAACTCAGCATATTAGTCTAGGGGGTATTTTTTGTGTTCTGGAGGTTTTGATTTTGTTTGTTTTCTTTTCTGGTGATCTTCAGTTCATGGAAAACGTAAGGGATCATGTGATTTCTTAGGAAGCTGAGGTTCAAGTTGGAAGAAAAGTTTAAAAGGGAGAAAGTGATAGTAAATTGATATGTACAGCTGTGTATAGTCATGTAGATCCCTTCCTGTTACTGTCACATTTTCAGTAAATGTCTCCCATAGTGTGAAAGACTGGTTCTGGGATGTAATTATTAGCAACGTATTTAAATTTATAGAAGAGAAACAAATAATATATCAATTTCACTGATCAAAAGAAAAAGATAGGAGTTAAGTAAGAGAAAGAGAATAAAGGCCACTGAAAAAAGATGATTTCCCCTCCTCCCCTTGGGAAAATTGCTTATCAACTGGGAACAGGAAGGCCAATGTCAATATCTACTAGAAATACATTGTACACACAATCATATATGGTCACTAGAGAAAACTTCAGTGAGCTTTTGGAGCAATTGAGAACTTAAGGTTCCAAGGGTACAAAAGATACATTTCCTTGTAGGAGAATGGAGTAGGTGGCTTATAGTAGTAGAATTTGATCGGCTGTTGAAGGAAGCTAAGGAGGGTTAATTGAAGCAGGTATGAGCAAGTTCTGAGTTGATTGTTGCCAAGAGATAGAGGTAATACAGTAACTAGATATTTTTTATTTGAGAATTAGGGAGATTTAACAGTCAGTAGAAGCAAGACCACCAATGATTCATACATGTAATCCTAGCTACTAAGGATATTGAGATCTGAGGATCATGGTTCAGAGCCAGCCCAGGCAGAAAACTCCCTGAGATGTTTATCTCCAATAAACTACCCAAAAACGCCAGAAATGGAGCTGTGGCTCAAGCGTGAGTACTCTAGGCTTGAGAGCAAAAAGCTTCAGGGACAGTGGCCCAGGCCCCAAGTTCAAGCCCCAGGACTGGCCAAAAATATTAGTAGAAATGTCATTCGCTAAGGAGTAGGGGTGAACCATGTTACTCAAAGAGGATAAGCTGGATGGTATAACTCATTTTTAGCAAAAGAATTCTCTAGGTCCAACTATGGGCATAAGGTAGCCTTCACTGAAAATCACTTATTTCCTTAGTGCTACTTAGTTGAAATTATCAGGGTCTAGTTTGGCTATTTTCCACCTTTCCTATCTTTAGTCTAAGGGCTGATAAGGACAACCTGAAGAATATTGAACTGTGGGGTTTGGGTCCATACAAGTCAGGTTGTTTTTCCCTTGACTAATTTATAGAGGGAATAATGATGATTGTTCATGATTGAATGGGTTAGCAGGTACTGGATATTTACTCTGATGTATTTGAGACAGGGCCTTTGTCCATTGTGACTGTTAGTATCCCTTGACAGTACCTGTATATCAGTTTTATATTGTTTTCCTTATCCATTTTTTTCTCAGTAGAGGCAAATACTAGCTCTTAGATTCCATTCCTTCAAATAAACCTCTGGAGGTAAAAGCTTGCATACAAGTGATTTATTGCGGGTTGTTAGCCCTTTTTGAAATGGTAGCCTAACTGCATAGTGACCCACCTGAGGCACTATAGGAAATCCACTTTAGAATGATTTACTGGAGACCAAAGAAGAGGGCTTTATCAACTAACCTTTCCCCTATGGCCAAGAGTTGAACATATTAATCCTTCTGTCTTTCCAGAAGTGTAGAGTTGCCAGAAAGGTTATGCAGTCCCTGTATGATTCCCTGCTTGACAGATAAAGCCTTTCATCACTATGCAAAGGGATGAGTAGATAAATGAAAAGAAAAATGACACTAGTGTTTGTCCCTGTAGATTTTTCAGTGATTTCCTATGACAACCACTTGAACAGGATTAAGTCACTGTTTCATATTGATATAATTGAAAACCTTAGACCTAACCTGATTTGCACTACTTTTCCTTAAAAAAAAAAAACTCTTAATTTTTATACATTCTCAGACTAGGATCTCAACATCAAAGCTTTACCTCTTACTTTTCTTTTTTTTTTTTTTTTTGGCCAGTCCTGGGCCTTGGACTCAGGGCCTGAGCACTGTCCCTGGCTTCCTTTTTTGCTCAAGGCACTCTGCCACTTGAGCTACAGCGCCACTTCTGGCCGTTTTGTTTTTTTCTGTATATGTGGTGCTGGGGAATCGAACCCAGGGCCTCATGTATACGAGGCAAGCTCTCTCGCCACTAGGCCATATCCTCAGCTCCTACCTCTTACTTTTCTATAGACTTGATATCTGAAGGTGGATAAGTCTGTGAGGAAATGGTGTTTCTGATATAACACTGTGAGCCCTCCTATATGTCCCAGCTCTGATGATTGAGCTAAGCTAAACCTCTGCCTTGTTGTTCGAATCCACAGAACCTTAAATTCATTTCTGTCCTTGAGAAAGACCCTATGCAAGTACACCTTTCTATAAACCAAAACCACTTTTGGACCTGTAAAGGGCGAGGGGGGGGGTGGTAATAATGAAAAGTAACAGAGGCTTGCTTTATCCTGCTTCTATGCCATTGAACAGGCTACATCATAGAAAGCTTCACATGGACAATATATCTCTATTTTTAGCAGAACAATTTCCACAAAATACTGAAGGTTTTATGCCTTGAACAAGCTTACAAAGACTGGCCAGAGCTGAAAATGAGCCCAAAATGGAATTGAAACTGGTAATGAACATAAATAGCTGGACCAGTTTTTCTCTTTCTCAAAATAATATCTTACTTGAGAGCTTTTTTTCTTCTACTTCAAACTGTCTCATTATATACTCTTTCATTCAAACTGTTAATTCTACTTCCTGTTGCAATTTAACCATCCATCAATCATTTCTGAAATGGAAACATGTATTCTTAACTGAAATTCTTTTGAATTCCTGAACTGAGAAGCCAGTGGTCTTGTTTCTTTAATTTCTTGTCTACTTTAGTGGTCAGTAGAATTGTCAGCAGACTTTTCCAGAATTAAAAAAAACCTATCCATGATATTTCTTGTGAAAAATAAAAATATTTATGTTTCAAAAAAGGAAAAATATACCAATGTGACCTCAATGTCATTTAGATTCATGAGTAGCTAAAATTTTAGCTTAAGTTTTTTTAATTTCATACAGAAAGGAAAATTTGGGGATTGGATTCTATTCTTGGGGCTTTGGATTAAAAGGTACATGACCTGGGAAAAATCTCACATTTGGCAGTTTTTACCAAATTTGAGATGGGATCAAGAAGCATAACGAAAGGTACTACAAGAGAAGTTTCATTCAATTAATAGAAAATTGGAAAAATACATATGAATAGAATATTGAAATCAAATATTTTTTACTGTTTGTTTATATGTAGTATCCCTACCCTCATCTTTGCTGCAGCTATAGAGACTGTCTTATCAGTGTCATTTGGGAACTCCCTTGCAAAAGCATCCTCATGAGTTCATACTGTACAAAACAAATTAAGATTTTGCTATCTTTGTTGAGAGACAAAACAACAACAATTGGCTCCTAATTGTATCTTATTTTTTATTTTAAAATATAACCTAGATGTAGCCTACTTTTCTTTTTTTATTAATTTTTTCTTTATTCTCAAAGTGTGGTACAGAAGGGTTACAGATTCATATATAAGGCAGTGAGTACATTTCCTGAATCCAATCCTTTTTTTTTTTTGGTATTACTTGGGTTTGAACTCAGGGCCTCATACTTTCTAAGCAGGTACTCTACCACTTGAGTCATGGCCCTCATCCTTTTTTGATTAGTAATTTTTTAATAGGTCTTGTGTTTTTGTCTGTGACCGACCTCACAGCATGGTCCTCCTATCTATGACACTAGCATAGCTATTCCACTATGCCCAGATATCAGTGTCATTCTATATGAAGATTTTTCCCCCTTGTCTTTAGTTTCTTGTATGTGACTGTTTTCATGTTTGCTATCTAATTGCTTTTTGTTATTGTTTGTTATCGAGGTTGAACTCAGGGTGTAGGAACTATCCCTGAGCTTTTCTGCTAACGGCTAACAGTATAGCAGTTTGAGCCATAGTTCCGCTTCTGGTTTTCTGGTATTTTATTGGAGATAAGAATCTCATGGACTTTCCTGCCTGATCTGGCTTTGAACCATGATCCTGAGACTTCAACATCCTGAGTAACTAGGATTATAGATATGAGCCATCAACCTGTACCTGGCTTTCAAATATCATTTTAAGTTAAAAAAAAAACCACTTAAAATTTTGGCATGAATTTGATTAATCTTCACAATGGGCAGTGCAATTTTAAAATAGAAAAAAAGAGAATATAATCACTGGAATTACGTTATTAATACTTCATACCTCATTTATATGAGTATTTCCTTATATTGTTAGGGAGAACAGCACACAAAGTAGTTGTTGAAACAAAGAGCACAATAGTATTATGGGTTTTGTTTGGTTGTAAATGTTTCTTAGAATGCCATGATCTTTTTTTATTCAAAGTTAGCCTTGATTCTCATGCAAAGCATGACTCTTCACAGCTATCTACATCCCTTTTTATTCACAGAAGTTACATTCTTATCCTATACTTGCTTGTAGTCTATTAAATTCTGTGCTCATGGGACATTACAAATGCTGAATATAAACAAAATAGCAAGGAATGGTTGACATATATTTCACTTATACCCCTTATGGTCAACTGTTGCCTTCTATCATTTCACATATGAAACATATGTTTAAAGATATAATTACTAAAAATTATATGATTGCAGCAGCTGAGTATTCAACTGGGCAGGCGGTCCTTCTAAGTAGAGGGAGTAGTTTCACAGAACAGATCTCACATCCATGAGGCTGGCATCATTTGCTACATGCCAAAATATTACAAAAATGGTTAACCATAAAAATAGTTTTTAGACTATCTCAGAACACTTCTGTGCAGGAGAAACTCCAGAATGTATATCAATATAGTCCTCTCAACCTTCAGGAGTAAGAAAGATTGGCATACATTTTGGAGATAAAACTGCATTTGGGTCATTTTTTCTAGTGAACATTTTGGATTTGCCAGTATGTATCATAGGATTAAGCACATAGTATTTGATATTTACCACATTCTCTAGATATTCCTGGATGTATCATTCAAGTGTCATTTGGGTAATGGACAAAGAAAATCATGGTATTTGTTCTAATTTTTAAACTTACTGATCAGAATATTATTCCTCTTCCTCCCACATGCATACACATTGTGGCACCTAAATGGGGAGATATAATTTTAAGAGTATTTGCTTGAGTAGACCATTACAGTAAGGGCAGAAAACTACTAATGAATTTACACAATATTTCTCAACTCAGATATATAATTCTTAATTTACTATGTAGGATATAAAAGTAGTATGTGCTTACTATTGAGATTGTTATTCATATTTATTTTTTTTTAAATTTTTATTATCAAACTGATGTACAGAGAGGTTACAGTTTCATACATTAGACTTTGGATACATTTCTTGTACTGTTTGTTACCTTGTCCCTCATACCTCTCTCCCTCCTCCCCCTTTCCCTTTCCCCCCTGAGGTGTTCAGTTCACTTTCACCAAACAGTTTTGCAAGTATTGCTTTTGTAGTTGTTTGTCTTTTTTTACTCTGTGTCTCTCAATTTTGGTATTCCCTTTCAATTTCCTACTTCTAATACCAGTATACACTCTTTCCAATATACTCAGATAAGATTACAGAGATAGTGTAGGTACAACCACTGGAAGGTGATACGAGAACATCATCAATAATAGAAGCTACAGATACACATGGGATGTTGAAAGTAGTTACAATTGTGAAATAACAATCGTTTCCATAACATGGAGTTCATTTCAAATAACCAATACACTCATCCCTGTTTGTACTAAGCACATGATGACACCCCTTTTTCTTCTCTATAGCAATGATCTCCCTTTACTTGGAGTATTTTTAGCATTTTCAGTATAATCAGATTTTAGAGGGGGCATATTCCTTCTCTTTATGTTTTTAGCCAATTATTTCATTTTTGTGTGTTGATACTTTGGCTTGAACTGATGATCTTGTGCTCTTGCTTGGAATTTTTGCTTATGGCTGGCACTCTATCACTTGAACCACATGTGTACTTCAGCTTTAAGGAGGTTACTTGTAATAAGAGTCTCAAGGACTTTTTGGCCTGGGCTGGCTTCAAACTTTGATCCTCAGATCTCAGCCTCATGAGTAGCTATAATTACAGATGTGTGCTACCAATGACCATCTAAATAAAAAATAATAATCTTTCTGTACAGATTTTAGTAAGCATCTTATTCTTCCGTATATGAACTGCTTAGTAGTTATGTTCTACTTACAGAAAGTTTTTTTTACTTTTAAAGATTATAAACTTTACAGATAGAATAAAGGCAAAAATAAAGGACAAATACACACTTCTGTGGACTCCAAAATTTGAAACTAAATGAAAAATAAAAACACCTTACTGATTTTTTAAACTCTCCTGTAATTGACAAATTTTACAGTAACTGGAATTGGTAGTAACTAAAAACCTGTTGCTTTCCTAATGATACTCAATGAGCCATGAGAAATGAATAGGTGGATACGGTCCAGTTGCTATAAAATGGTTGTTTGTTACTGACTGGTAGGAGAGGAAATGAATGCTTTCATTTATCGGCGACAGAGTAAAAAGTGTTCCTCACTGGTACTTTTCTAAAAGCACTATGCTCCTTTGAATACTGATAAGGATGCAGAATTTAAAGGTAAAGCATACAAGTTATCTGGATGATCACAGATTATTTTATGAACTGCTATATTTTGATTCCTTTTATAAGTAAAATTTCCAAGGCTTCAAACCTAATTGATTCTATAACATTTATTATGTCTAACGTAATCAGCCATATTTTGTTTCCTTTAAAATATAAATTGCTAAAAGGACCAAAATAATTGTAAGGTTCATAGGTGTGGGTCTTAGAGACCAGCCAAATCAGTAGTTTTCAAACTTGACTGCACATTGGAACTTTTACAAATAGTGACACCTGGGTACTATTTCCAGAGATTCTGACTTAAGTACTGTGAGGTCCCAATGTCTGAAATTTCCCAAGGTGCTTCTAATAGGCATCCAAGGTTGAAAGCAACAATAAAATAAAGAGAATACTGAATCCCTAGAAAAGCAACTCCACTGTTTTTCCAAGTTGGTTTGAATAATTTTTGTTGTGAAAGTTCTCAGCTCCAGGTAAACTGAAATGAGATTTGGGCAGACAGAAAAAAATACATGGTTCAGTGGGGATGGCAGTCATGCTTTATTCACAGCTCTACATCTATAGACTCATCATTAGCAGTAACAACAGAAGTGTCCTCCCATCCAGCAGGCCTTGCCTTTATATTCCCACTAAGTGGCATCTGGTCAACTATGGTTACATAAGGCCATGCATGCATACCTAGTGGCAAGGTTATATGCAAGGTTGCCTAGGGCACTGTATGTATACAGGACTCAAAGTTGCATGAATATACTGAGGTAGTGCATAGCCACAGACTTCCTGAAACTAGAGGGAGGAAACTTGATCTATTCCATTATCCTCATCAGTTTTCATATTATTTCACATACAATTGTTGATAGAGAGGTAGTGTACAACTCTTTTGCTCTAAAAATCAACATAAACTTGTTTATCACAGTAGCTTTTCTTTTTTTTTTTTTTTTTTTGGCCAGTCCTGGGCCTTGGACTCAGGGCCTGAGCACTGTCCCTGGCTTCCTTTTGCTCAAGGCTAGCACTCTGCCACTTGAGCCACAGCGCCACTTCTGGCCGTTTTCTGTATATGTGGTGCTGGGGAATCGAACCCAGGGCTTCATGTATACGAGGCAAGCACTCTTGCCACTAGGCCATATCCCCAGCCCCCACAGTAGCTTTTCTTTTTCTTTTTCTTTTTTTTTTTTTTGGCCAGTCCTGGGCCTTGGACTCAGGGCTGAGCACTGTCCCTGGCTTCTTCCCGCTCAAGGCTAGCACTCTGCCACTTGAACCACAGCGCCGCTTCTGGCCGTTTTGTGTATATGTGGTGCTGGGGAATCGAACCTAGGGCCTCGTGTATCCGAGGCAGGCATGCTTGCCACTAGGCTATATCCCCAGCCCCACAGTAGCTTTTCTTAATTGCCATAGTCAAAAGAGAAAGAAACACTATTCATGTTCAAGTATGAATTGTATTTGCATTTTTTTTTTTGCCAGTACTTGGGCTTGTGTCCCAGGGCCTGAACATTGTCGCTGGCTTTTTTATGCTCAGGGCTATCACTCTACCTCTTGAACCACAGCATCACTTCTGGCTTTTTCTCTTTATGTGGTGCTGAGGAATCCAAACCAGGGCTTCGTGCATGCTAGCCAAGCACTCTACCACTAAGCCGAATTCCCAGCCTGAAGTGTAATTTTAATACAGTAGCTTCATTGATTTCATCTACCTGTTTGTATATAAGCCATCTGTTCTCCCATTCAATTATTCTTTTTGTCAAAGCATCTGAACTTGTGTACTAAAGGAGTTTTTTATTTGTTTTGTGTGTGTGCCAGTCCTGAGGTTTGAACTTGGGGTCTGGGACCTATTCTGAGCTTTTTTGCTCAATGTTAATATTCTACCACAGGAGTGACAGCTCTACTTCTGGCTTTTTGGTGGTTAATTGAAGATAAAAGTCTCATGAACTTTACTGGCAAAATTTGGTTTGGTTAGTGATCTGTATATCTCAGTCTCCTGAGTGGCCAGGATTATAGATGTGAGCCACCAGCACCTGAAAGTATGTTAGTCTGACTAATTTTCTGGTACTATTAGTTACCACTAGATTTTGGAAAGAAATGGATTTAATTAATGGGACTACTACCTCAACATGCCACATTAATTCCCCAGCACAACATATATAGAAAACGGCCAGAAGTGGTGCTGTGGTTCAAGTGGCAGAGTGCTAGCCTTGAGCAAAAAGAAGCCAGGGACAGTGCTCAGGTCCTGAGTCCAAGGCCCAAGACTGGCAAAAAAACAAACAAACAAACGAAAAAAACATACCACATTATTATGAGGGGGAAAAGAGTTTTGTTTAATGTATTAATTATTTCTTCCTATTCTTGCAGATTCATTCTTCATTATTTCTTATCCATTTTATGGTCAATAGGCCAACTTTTATCAATTTCAAGGACATACCTTTCCCTGTGGTTTCGCACCCAAAAAGGCTGAGGAGAAGCTCAGGGGGTATGCAAATGGTAGACTGTACATTTTCCTGTCTCCCATAAGGAGCTCCACGGATAAGCTCTGATCCTCTACCAAAGGCCACAGATACTGTTGCTTTTCTCTTGCATGTCTATTGACCCTGCTTCAGTGGTTTAGGGAATATCCATCTCTCAGATTCTTTGGATTTCCTATTCGTTCCGGGAGTCTCTGCATTCCTAACTCTGTCCACATCTCTGTTGATATCCCTTTAGCAAAATCTACTCACATGATCTGATTTGGAAACCTCTGATTGACATGATTAAATTGATTTGAGAAGTGTTTTGATATACTATTGGCCATCTTATCAGGTTACTATGTACATATTAGCTCTCCTGAGAGTTTATACTCCTCTGTTATTATAGTATTTGATATCTTTGCTAATGTAAATCTTGGCTGTAGAACACTTGAACAACTAGTATCTGTAGAACTCATTTCAGAAATACTTGTATAGCTATATTATGGAGAGATACAATACTCAAGTTAGTATACCCTGAAGTATCAATTACATAAACACTGGAGGTGCTTATACACAGTCTTCTGTATACCACCTTAGTCTTTTATATATAGTGTTCTGTGCATAACTCGTATACAAAACACTTGGTTACAAATAACATTTCTTTCCCTGTACATTCACTCATCCTCACTTCCCTTGTGCAGTTATCCGAGAAGATTTCTAGAGTGATCAACTCACTTTTTGGGAAATTGTAATTCAAAAAGAAATGGTGGTGAAAGAAAACAAATGCTAAAAAGAAAAGTAGAGGCTCATGGATTAGAATCACAGCATATAGTATTTCTTGGGATTTTATAAAGACTGCTTTGGGTGGATCCAAGGAATAGCAATATTGAAACAAAATGGGAGGAAAAAGTTGTTTTTCAAAGAAGTGTGCTATGCTCCTTGTGATGAGATTAAGAGTGGCAGGTAAAATTGTCAAATTAACTGTGGTTTCTGTGAAAAATATAAAAAATAGAACATGTGTGTCACAGTGTTTTCAATGGTCATAAGCTTTTTGGTGGCTCATACCTTTAATTCTAGATACACAGGAAGTTTATATCTGAGGATAGAAGTTCAAAACCAGTCTAGACAAGAAAATCTGTGGAGACTCTTATCTCCAATTAGCCACGAGAAGTCAGAAGTAGAGCTGTGGGTCAAAGGTTAGAGCACCAACATTAGGCTATAAAAGCTCAGGAAGATGAACCAGGTCCTAAATTCAAGCCCCTGGAGCAGCACATGTGCGTACATGCACACGCATGCCCATGCAGACACACGTACGCACACACACACACACACACACACACACACACACACACAAATTTAGGGATTAATAAGATTTTCTAAATTTTGTCAATTCTTATTGCTTTCTACTATTATATCCTTGCTCTGCCCTCACAAACTATATACATTTAATATTTTCTAGAAAAATCATTTAAATCAGACTTATAAATTACTCAAAATAGGCAGGAAGTAAAATGAAGCTGAAGTAGTTTTTAAATATCATTGTTAGTCCCATGGGCTATATACTGTGTTGATTCTATATTTGAAAATATTCTAGAAATATCAAACACAGGAAAACCTACTAATCAAATCATGTTGGTATACACAAATATGTAATAAATAAAAAAGACTATACAACCAAAACCCCAAAGACTAAAGCAACGACACCAAACATAATTCTGCATGATAGTCCTCAGGTAGATGAGGAAGATTACTGTCCAGGCACACATTAGTTTGAAGTTCAAGTTATTGTTAACATCTCAGTTCTTATTGAAGTATGTGTTTATTGTATTATTATGCTTTGTAACTTTATGTATTATTTATATTCTTTGACAAACCAAATGTCACATTACAAAAGGGAAAAGAATGACTAAAAATTAGGAGAAAATATTGAAGCAAGCACTGGATCCGAGATACAAAATAGCAAGTTTTCTTTACCATTCTTAGATATATCTTGGAAGCCCAGTTCTGAGTTCGGTTTCTGAATCAAATGAATGTATTATAATCAAATTTATAATATACCTATAAATGCGTCTTGTTGGTTTGATACATCTGTCTGACCCATTGGTTTTATGATGGTTACCAACATTCATTGATCCACCGTTATGATATTTCCGATGTTCTTGCCTCCATATGGAGCAGCATAAATAAAATCTTGATTACAAAGTGGATTGTATTAATATATGAAAGCCTTTAAATGAGTAAAATCAGTCTCAATGACAGTCCATTGAAGAGAATAGTGAGAAATAGAGCTCAGTAATGGAGAATTGAAGTACTTTGAGCAAAACTATACCTAATGCCATTGGGACCCAACTCCCTGACTCAAAATCCTGTGTTCTGTTGTTGTGCCCTCACTGAAGTTCTCTTTCCCATGTTGATGTGCATCTATCTCCTTAGGACCAGGAGTGGTATTTATCCTGTAATGGGTTTTCCGGAAATGTGTCTGATTTTAGCTACTTCAAGCACCAGGATAACATTCTCGTCACTGCCTCTGATGGTTCCCCATTCAGCAGCACTCATTTAATCTCAGGACACTTTTCCTCATAGTCAACAGTTTTTCCTTCCTTTGTGTAATTAAGTCTCATTTTTTTTCTAGATAGATCCATTTATGCCAGAACTCTTCTTCTGCCTTGAAGCTTACACCATTCAGTTATTTTTAGTGTTATCTCTTTGCTTTCATTAGCACAGAACTAAACTGCATATTTTGTTCTTTCAAGCTTTATACAGATTAAGATCTTCTAGCTCCTTAGTCATTCATTTTAGCTCTTGCATTGAATTTCCTACAGCTCCTTTAAACCCTCCAGTTCACTTTAATATGCCTAGAATAAATAAAGCCCCATTTTTCTCACATTTAGTAACCTCCCCCCAATGGTGATAGTATATAGATTAAAACTTCTACAACTTTGCCTATTTGCTCTTTAAGTGATAGAGCACTGAGCCAACATACAGATTCAGTAATGTCTTTCTTAGTAATTCTAGTCTATAATTCTTGCTTCTTATCCTTAAATCATTATCCCCTTTATGTCTTCAACATTTTCAATAATTTGTTTCTAAGTAAAAAAAAAAAAGGTTGAAGAAATGGGGCTGAATCAAACTACAGAGCTTTTTCAGGGCAAAGGACATAGCTTGCAAGATAAACAGAAAGCCCACAGATTGGGAGAAGATATTAACTGGCCATACAATGGACAAAGGCTTCATATCTAAAATATACTCAGGACTCAAAAAATTAAATTCCTCTAAAACAAATCCCCAAATAACCAAGGGCCCACTCAACAAATGGGTTAAAGACCTAAAAAGAGACTTCTCTGAAGAGGAAATGAGAATGGCCAAGAGACACATGAAGAAGAGCTCTACATAACTGGCCATAAAAGAAATGCAAATCAAAACAACACTGAGATTCCACCTCACCCCAGTAAGAATGCCCATTATCAGGACAACTAATAATAACAAATGCTGGAGGGGATGTGGCCAAAAGGGAACCCTGCTACATTGTTGGTGGGAATGTAAACTTGTTCAACCACTCTAGAAAGAAGTGTGGAGTCTCCTCAGAAGGCTAAACATAGAGATCCCCTATGACCCAGCAGTCCCACTTTTGGGTATCTACACAAAAGTTTACAAGCAAGAACACACTAAAGCCACCAGCACAACTATGTTCATCGCAGCACAACTTTTCATTGCTGAAATACGGAACCCAGATGGCCCTCAGTAGATGAGTGGATCAAAAAAAAAATGTGGCACATATACACAATGGCATTCTTTGCCTCTATCAGAAAGAATGATACTGCCCCATTCATAAGGAAATGGAAGGACTTGGGAAATATCATACTAAGTGAAGTGAGCCAGACCCAAAGAAAAATGGTCTCTATGGTTTCCCTCATATGGAATAATTAGTACATCTCTAGGATAGTCATAGGAGAAGATCACAATAGCTATGCCTGTATGAACACATAAGATGATGCTAAGCGAAATTAACTCCAAGTTATGTAAATAAGTGGTATATCATTGTAATTATTTTCAACATGCCATGTGAAACCTTCCCCTTTTTTTACCTCTTGTATTCCCTTCCTGTGATTTTACCCCTGCTATTACTGTAACTGATCTTAGGACCCTGGATATTGTATATAAGTGTGTTGGAACTAGGGAACAAAAAGGGAATACCAAAATCGAGAGACAAAGGATAAAAGACAAACCATCACAATAGCGACACTTACAAAACCAAATGGTGTCAACCAACTGAACAACTCATGGGGGAGAGAGGGAAATGGGGGGGGGCAGAAGGCAAAAAACAAGTTCGATAAGAAATACACTCAGTGCCTTACATATGAAAGTGCAACCCCTCTGTACTTCACTTTAACAATAAAGAAGAAAAAAAAGATAATAAACATATATTTTCAAAAAGAAATAAAAATCATGGTTTAAAAATAATTTGTTTTTATTTAGTTATACACATGTGCATGTAAAACAAACATTTTTATTAGAGTGTGAAAAGATCTGTAAATTCAAGAAATAGGTAGAAATCTGGACACCAGTGGCTTACACCTGTAATCACCTGTAATCTTAGCTACTCACAGGCTGAAATCTGAGGATTGCAGTTCAAAGCTAGCCCTGGCAGGAAAGTGTGTGACACTCTTCTCTAGTTAGCCACCAGACAAAGCAGAGTGGTGATGTGGCTCAGTAGTAGAGTATTAGCATTAGTTGAAAAAGCCCAGAGATAATGCCCAGGCCCTGAGTTCCAGCACCATGCCTGACAAAAAAAAAAAAGAAATAAAAAGAAAGAATGAAAGAAAGACAGAGGGAGAGAGAGAGTGAGAGAGAGAGAGAGAGGAGAAGAAAAGAAAAGTAATAAATATATTTCCCTTCATAAGAATTGCAATTTTTTAAGTTTGGATACAGTTCATTTTCCATATCCTAGAAACAGTTGTTCTCCCTTCCTGGCATCCACTTGATTCTCTTGGTTGAAAATTAGAGGGTGGGCGATCCCAGCTCCAGCTGCTAGGAGATCACTTTGCTCAGAGGTTGTGTATGTAAAAGGATACTTCATTTTCTTCAGCTGTTTCACATCAACTGGGAATCAGATACACTTTTAATCAGCATGTTTGGTATAAGCATTCTTGGTTTTCTTTATCTTTCATTCTAATTTACTGCAGTGAAAGTTTTTCACCCAATCCCCCTTACTGTATTTCTATCCACACATAACTCTCCATTTTATGCTCCTATGATATTTATCAAAATATTTAGTTTCATTCCCTTCTTTCGACTTGTTTTCCATGATGCTCAGTTCTCAGCCTCCAGAGTAACTAGGGCTACAGGTTTGAGCCACCAGCACCCAGCTAATAAAATTACTTATAAGAAAAGAAAAAAATCAAAACTCTTTCTCTTCCTGAAAAAAAAAAGAAACCCAGAAGGTCAATGCCTGTATATTAGTTTCAGTATTAATTTTCTGGGCCTGTATTGGGACTTTCCATTTTAGATGAAGAAGCAAATTTCAGTTTGTCGCAGGTACCGACACACTGCCCTTATATTCTTAACTTTTATCTATAGTGTAAGTACTTGCATTTCAAACCTTAATATGAAATATATATTTTCTATAACTAGAAACCATAATTTTATTTATTTATTCATTTTTGTTGTAAAAGTACCTCTTCCCTCATCTTCTCTGATTTTTCCCTCTTGACCCTTCTCCCCCACAAGTTGTGCAGTTCATTTTCAACATAGTGCCTTGTGAATATCACTGCTGCACGATTTACTTATATCTATTTGAGAAAATGTGCAACTTCTCAATTGATGAGTTGGTCTGATGTGTTAAGTTGGCGTTTGGTCTTCACTGATGGACCTTTTCAATATTCTCATAATTCATTAATATTTAATAACCACAAATATACTCTGTATTAACCTGCCATTAAATCAAGTGATATATTACCATGTAAGTAAATATGTGTACATATATGCATATATACTCACATACTTACATACTTATAACTTTGAATTTTTCACTGACCTCAGAATTTGCATATTTATTGATGTTTCCTCATCCTAAGCTAAGCAAAAGATTTAGAAATCAGAATAATAATTTATGCATTTCCTGTGTTTGTTATAAATGTATATTATCTATAATATATATTCAATGTTAACATATATTACCTATAAAATAATAGAGTAATCAACAAACTCCATGCATCCTCCCCATAGCAACTAGGTAACACAGTTTTTTAGTTAGGCCACATTTCTGACTATAGTAAATTTAAGATGATTATTCTTGGGATCCTGTATGTATTCTCACTCTCTATTTTCATATCAGAGTAGATTATTACTAAAGGTGATTGATGAAAAAAGAGGCAACAGGGCTGGGGATATGGCCTAGTGGCAAGAGTGCTTGCCTCACATACATGAAGCCCTGGGTTCGATTCCCCAGCACCACATATATAGAAAATGGCCAGAAGTGGCGCTGTGGCTCAAGTGGCAGAGTGCTAGCCTTGAGCAAAAGGAAGCTAGGGACAGTGCTCAGGCCCTGAGTCCACGGCCCCGGACTGACCAAAAAAAAAAAAAAAAGAAAGAAAAAAGAGGCAACAGATCAACTTATTTCTAAAGCTGAAGCTTTCACCATTCATTTATCAAACCTATATTAATTGACTCTATATACAAAGCTGGGCTACAAGAACATCGTCTATAATAGATGCTACAGATACACACGGTACGTTGAAAGTAATTACAACTGTGATATAACAATCGTTTCCATAACATGGAGTTCATTTCACTTAGCATCATCTTATGTGTTCATAAGGGTATAGCTAATGGGCTCTTGTGATCCTCTGCTGTAACTTTCTTAAACCTGTACTAATTACTCCCAATAAGGGAGACCATACTTCCTGTGGTTGTAACTACACTATCTCTGTAACATTATCTGAGTATATTGGAAACCATGTA
Source organism: Perognathus longimembris pacificus (assembly GCF_023159225.1). Lineage (NCBI taxonomy): Eukaryota > Metazoa > Chordata > Mammalia > Rodentia > Heteromyidae > Perognathus > Perognathus longimembris. The sequence goes on from NC_063188.1 coordinate 91,720,815, forward strand.
TACTGGTATTAGAACTAGGAAATTGAAAGGGAATACCAAAATTGAGAGACTCAGGGTAAAAAATAAAAAGAAAAACAACTACAAAAGCAATACTTGCAAAACTGTTTGGTCTAGGTGAATGGAACAACTCATGGGGGGAAAAGGAAAGGGGGTGGGGGGAGGGGGGTATGAGGGACGAGGTAACAAACAGTATAAGTAACGTATCCAATGCCTAATGTATGAAACTGTAACCTTTCTGTACATCAGTTTGATAATAAAAATTTGAAAAAAAACAAAGCTGGGCTAAGTATAATGGATCAAAAGTCAAAGAGCACTTAGTGAGTTTACTAAGTGTAGTATAGTGTGTATTTTGCAAATTTAATAAAATACGGTAGATGCCGTAGTAATGTTGCATATTATAAAATGCATATTATAAAAGGAAATGCTTATAATAGGGACAAGGGATAATTTGAAGTGAATCTCAAGCAGGGATTTAACAGATGGTAAGTTAGGTTTAGGTGATGCACTACAAGAGAAAGGGACCATTACCAATAAAGTTTAGAGGACTACAATTTCATGGTGCCGGTGGAACAATAGTAATTAGCTGTGTTTTTGAAGTTCTGGAAATGAAGCTAGAAAAACAAGTTTTGGGTCATAGGGGAGTTCTATATTTAGCCTTCTGAGGAATCTCCATACTGCTTGCCAGAGTGGCTGAACCAGTTTACATTCCCACCAACAGTGAAGTAGGGTTCCCTTTTGGCCACATCCCCTCCAACAATTGTTATTGTTAGTTTTCTTGATATATGACATTCTTACTGGGGTGAGATGGAATCCCAGTGTTGTTTTGATTTGCATTTCTCTTATGGCCAGTGATGTAGAGCATTTTTTCATATGTCTCTTGCCAATTCTCATTTCCTCCTCAGAGAAGTCTCTTTGTAAGTCTTTAGCCCACTTGATGAGGGGGCTATTGGTTCTTTGCGGATTTGTTTTGGAGGAAGGTAATTTTTTTAGTTCTGCATATATTTTAGATATGAGGCCTTTGTCCGTTGAATGGCCGGTAAAGATCTTCTCCCCAAAAGACCACAAACAAAATCACAGTAATGCCACCGTAGCACAACAATGTTCATCGCAGCACAATTTGTCATAGTTAGAATCTGGAACCAACCCAGATGCCCCTCAGTAGACGAATGGATCAGGAAAATGTGGTACATATACACAATGGAATTTTATGCCTCTATCGGAATGAATGACATTATCCCATTTGTAAGGAAATGGAAGGACTTGGAAAAAATTATACTAAGTGAAGTGATCCAGACCCAAAGAAACATGGACTCTATGGTCTCCCTTATTGGGAATAATTAGTACAGGTTTAGGCAAGTCATAGCAGAGCATCACAAGGCCCAATAGCTATACCCCTATGAATACATAAGACCCATGTGTATCTGTAGTATCTATTATTGATGATGTTCTTGTATCACCTTCCTGTGGTTGTACCTACACTATCTCTGTAATCTTATCTGAGAAATTATTTTTACAATGTGTTATCTGTATAAGTAACAAAAGTCCCTTTTAACCTAGAAATTTGATTGAAGTTCTACTTTTGTAAGTAGAATAATAGAATTAATATCAACAATACCTCATATATTTTATGATAATTTTCAGCTTTCCAACTGCTTTCAAGTAAAAGATGAATTTTGTTTCCCTTAGTTACCATGATCAATTGGCTGAACATGGCACAGACATTAAAGATTTTGCCCTCAGAGGAACAATGAGAAAGGAGCCTGGATATATTCTCTTTCTACTGTGTCACCCACCATAGCATAGTCTGTATCAAATCAAAGTAGGTAGAGCTTAGTAGCATTTGGCTCCAGTACGCTGCACACTGGCTATATACACAACCAATCAATATGGTTTGGACACAGCTGATATAATTTGGTGACGCTCTAATTGAATTTTTCCCCTTCTTAATATCATTACACCTACAGAACATCCCCAATTAAGTATACCCCCATAAGTCTCAGAATTAAATATCCCAAATTGAACTCATTATCTACTCCCACATAAACCAGCTCTCATGACTGGTTCCCTTTCTATTATAGGCACCACTGCTTCCAGGCTCTTGAATCTGAAATCCCTGGAATCATTTCTTTTTTCCATTCCTTGCTTTATCCCTAAACCCAGTCACTGAGTATTGTTGACTACACTTTGGAATGATTTCAGTGCACAACTTCCTGTGAATGATGTATAAATGTATTGGTATGCATTTAAATAGGTCAGGAATCAGAGAACTAAACAATGAAGCCACAAGTAAACAAACGAATACTCTTTTCTCATTAGATAAATGTATTTGTGTAAAGTTTGCATGTCTGATCTAATCTGAATGTATTTAATTGCTCCCACCCCGGGAAAATGAATGTTGAGATAATTCTATGTATGTCTCCTTATGTGGGAATTATTTCCAAGTCTCTTACATTAAAATAAGTTTTTACAGAGCACTCTCAATTGCTTTGTTTTGAAAAAAAGATAATGCTGTTTAGAAGATGCATGATTGAAAGATGATCTGTAAGATGACCAAAGGAAATTGACTGAAAAAATGAAGGAAAGCACTGATTATTGTGTTATTTCCTGGGTTATGACTTAGGTTTTCATTTGCTAGATGCCATTGTTAATGAGACTTACAGATCACACATATATACCAAAATATGCAAAACAGTAAATAGTCATACTGCTAACCTGCAAATGCACACACAAAAAACAAGAGGAAAAATAAAAACAACAGCTTTCTTACTAGCAACCTAATGAGGATGGCACGAGATAAAATTTTAATGGTAAATAATATAAATATTCACAAAGTACTTTATTTCATACTGGAAATGGGAATTATGTGTTCTGAAGAAAGCAGTTAGATGACAAAAAAGTTCACATTTTAGGATGAGGAAAAAAATCAGATCAATGCTATTTGTAGAAAGACGGAATAAAGTTGTTTCATATAACATCAGTCGAAAACAATCCCAGGATTTCTAATATTTTTAAAAATATTTTATTGCAAGTAATAAGTTATGTGCAATTCTTACTAATATTATATAAAATATTCGTCACTATTTCATATAAACCCCTAGAAATTTAAATATTTATGGTGATCTTGAGCCTGTTGGGGATTGGTGAAGGACATACTTTCTTGTGGTAAAATGGAAACAGCCTAATACATCGGATGTTTTTATTTTTTAACACTGATGGTACTTTTTAGGGATTAGGCAAACCTATGTATATCTTGTTTATAAGCCAAGCAATATTACCTTTGTACATGCTACCTTGAATATCACATTTACTGTCCTAATTAGGGACAAAAGTGCATTTTTAGTAAGATTAATATGAAAGCAAGGGATTGAAGGGCTGGAGTGATTAAATTCTCAATCAGCTTCAGGGGATTTATAACCTAATTAAGAACTCAACCTTAATACCTGAATACCCAAGATTGTATTCTTAACATCAACAATTTTTTTCTCCACAACTTATGCCTTGTAAGATAAGGCTTGTCCCCTTCATTATATAAGAAGTATTTTTCATGGCTTTCTTCACATATACCATAAACAAATATAAATTGAACATCTATCATGTACCCAGTAGAGAAAGAAGTATTATATTTAAAACATACCAATTTCAGAGTAGACAGAGATGATCTGGAAAGGAGACATTTGAGAAAGACTAAATAAGTTGGAGAATTCTCTCACATATCCAAGTCTTTCAAGTAGAAATAGAGACCCATATAATATACTGATAGGTATTATGGCATAAATAAGTGAGTAAATGTCTGTCTGCAATAATTATGGTTAAGTAGAATTGAGCAGATATTATGGGCCAGCTAAGTCAAGACCTTTGAATATGGTATCATATTTAGACCTTACAATAGCCTAGTGAAAATGACATGGTGACCATGCCCACTTTATTTGGCTTTTATTTTGAGCACTGTCCCTGGCTTCTCTTTGCTCAAGGCTAACAGTCGACGTCTTGAGCCACAGGGCTACTTCTAGCTTTTTTCTGTTTGTATGGTGCTGAGGAATCAAATCCAGGGCTTCATGCATGCTAGGCAAGCACTCTACTGCTAAGCCACACACCCAGCCCCTTTTTTGATTTTTAAGACATAAAAATTTATTTTTTTCATGCATAAAACAATGGTCTAGGGCCGGGAATATGGCCTAGTGGCAAGAGTGCTTGCCTCATATACAGACATTTACTGACTTATTTATGCCATAATACCGATCAGTAAATTATATGGGTCTCTATTTCTACTTGAAAGACTTGGATATGTGAGAGAATTCTCCATCTCATTTAGTCTTTCTTAAATGTCTCTTTTCGAGATCATCTCTGTCTACTCTGAAATTGGTACGTTTTTAAATATAATACTTATTTCTCTACTTGTATAGCTATATTATGGAGAGATACAATACTCAAGTTAGTATACTCTGAAGTATCAATGACATAAATACTGGAGGTGCTTATACATAGTCTTCTGTATACCACCTTAGTCTTTTATATATAGTGCTCTGTGCTCAGGTCCTGAGACCAAGCCTCAGGACTGGCAAAACAACAGCAACAACAACAACAAAACCCACAATGGTCCAACATGTGTATTCAGTTTAAAATGAGTTGATAAAACTAATTAATGGGTAGTTTCACATATTGTAGTGAGACTACTTAAAATTAACTAATATTTTTCTTTCAAAAGTACAATACATTTTTCAGTTATTGACTGGTTGCTTCAAATGATTTTTACCAATACATACTTTGCAAGCTTCTATATTATCATTGCTTTGAGATAAAACAACCGGAGTGTTTTGAGCCTCTGCTATTTGATAAATAATTGCAAAGTTAAAGAAATTATTAATAGTGATTTTGAAACTCCATTTTGAAACCAACTGTCAAGGAGATGAAGCATGTTTTTATTGTATGTAAGCATTATCTTTATACTGTATGTAAGTTGAAATCAATAGGATATGCATTTCTGAAGATCATATATACCAGAAACTACCTGAGTGTATATTGACAATTTCATAACACTGGTTATCTAAAGGAATCTTTGATCTACCTTAAGTCTGATTGTTGATAGTAGTTGATACACAATATTAGATTGATGTCTACAACTGAAATCAATAAACAAAATGTTAAATTTCAAACTTCATTTTTATGTATGCCCCTATTTAATTCTATAGCCAATTAATTGCCATTCTTGTTTGCAGGGAACAGATCTAGACTTTTATTTGCACAAAAATTTGGTCCTCACTTTGAATCATGAATGCATGCCTTCAAATTTAGCATGTGGTTTCCTTAAAGCTGTCTGAGAAAAATAACATTATAATTGAATTATACCCTCCCAAATAAATGGCATGTTAAAAAATCTTTCCAGATATACAGGATATTAAAAGCCTATGCAGAAAATAAAATACTTTTAAAAAAGCCTATGCAGAAGCCAGGTGCTGTTGGCTCTCACCTGTATATAATCCTACATACCCAGGACTCTGAAATGTGAGGAACAGGATTTGAAGCCAGCATAGGCAGGAAAGTCCATGAGACTCTTATACCTAATTAACCACCCAAACCAAAAGTAGTGCTGTGAATCAAGTGGCAGAGTAGCAGCCTTAAATGAAAAGTTCAGAAGCAGTATTCAGGCCCTAAGTTCTAGCCCAGGACACACACACACACACACACACACACACACACACACACACACACACACAGAGCACTCTATGCAGAATATAAATATAATGAATATAAATTATGAATAGTGAGACTACCTCTGCATTTGACAATTAAGAAAATATATCAAGGTCTATAAACACAACAAGCAGTCTAAAATTAGGAATGAGAATGTAAATAATAAAATCAATTAATACATTCTCTCATTTAAATTTTCTTTCAGTTAAATTCAGTTTTATTGTCAGGGTGATATTACATACATAAGGCAGTAAGGACATTTCTTATCAAATTTGTTACCCCTTCTCCCATTTTTCTCCCAATGTCCCTCTTTCCCCATGCCCCCCCCACCCAAGTTGTACAATTTTTTTCCAACATATTGCCTTGTGGGTATCACTGCTACATTGGTTCACCCTGTATCCTTTGTCTCACCATTTTGATGTTCCCCTTCCCTTCCCTAATTTAGATAAATGTATATACAATACCCATTGTACCAAAACCAAATACAGTGACAACAGAAGATAAACCACAGGAAAGACAAATGAAAAGAAAAAGAAAACATAGTACGTTAAAAAAACAACAACAGCAACTGTGGCTAGGAATGTGGCTTAGCGGTAGAGTGCATGCATGCATGAAGCCCTGGATTCGATTCCTCAGCACCACATAAACAGAAAAGGCCGGAAGTGGCGCTGTAGGTGAAGTGGTACAGTGCTTGCCTTGAGCAAAAGGAAGCCAAAGACAGTGCTCAGGCCTTAGTTCAAGCCGCAGGAGGGGGGCAGGGAGAGGGAGAGACAGAGACAGAGACAGAGTGAACAACCGCAAGAAAGAAAAACCTATTGTTTCCATATCTTGGAGCTCATTTTGCTTAGCTTCATCTTATATGATCATATATAATAGCTATTGAGCTATTCTGGAAAAAATGTTTTCTAAAAGAGTAAATAAAACTTGAAAAATTATATATGTTTTCTACAAGAAGAAACTGAAAACAGAAAGTATAAGAAAAGTAAAAGACAAACTTAAGATATATTGTTATTTTCTCTAAATTGTCATGAGTACAAGGAAATGATGAACAGTTATAAATTTCTGTTTTATTAGTTTATGGTTAAAAAAATAATGCAGTGAAAGGTATGTACCCTAGGGATACTCTGTATAAAATTAATTACATGTCAGACTGTCTCTGAACTCTCCTTTTCAATAACACAAATAATCCTTTCCTTTGAACAATACTTTAACTATGGACTTCTTAATTTTGTCAGGAATTGGTTGTGATCTTTTCAAGCTAGTTCTTCTATAATGTTAGGTTCACAGATCTTTTGTCCCAAATTCAATATTCTTAAGGCCTACAATGTCCTACCTCCTTCTCTGTCTTTTGTAATTTTCTTACACTTAATCATTATTTCCTGTACTTCTCAAATGTCCTACTTACACTTTAAGGCATTCTCTTCTTAGATTTTTATGTTCTTTCTCACTTTCTCAACTTACCAACCATCTATTTATCCTTGGGACCTAGACAGAATCTGTTATTCTTTGTGATACATTTTATTAATTCTCTAAGGTAGATTATTCATTTCCTTTGATGCTCCTGTAGCACTTTGTACCAGCCAGTACTACAGAAAGTTTCATATGCATCATAATTATTTTTCCAAATACCTTTCTCCTCAGTTCAATTATTAGTGCCTCCAGACATTGTATTATTGTATATAGTCTATGCTAAAAATGCATTGAATTTGCAAATGAATTATTGTGATACACTATGCTACAAATGCAGGATTATTTTCTTTAAAAATACATGTTGAAACATTTAGAATTCTTTTGTTTGTTGTGAGGTTTGAAAACATCACAGATAATATCTTTTTTTTTCAAATTTTTATTATCAAACTGATGTACAGAGAGGTTACAGTTTCATACGTTAGACATTGGATACATTTCTTGTACTATTTGTTACCTTGTCCCTCATAACCCCCTCCCACCTCCCCCTTACCCTTTCCCCCCCTGAGGTGTTCAGTTCACTTACACCAAACAGTTTTGCAAGTATTGCTATTGTAGTTGTTTGTCTTATTTTACCCTGTGTCTCTCAATTTTGGTATTCCCTTTCAATTTCCTAGTTCCAATACCAGTATACATGGTTTCCAATATACTCAGAGAAGATTACAGAGATAGTGTAGGTACAACCACAGGAAAGTGATACAAGAACATCATCAATAGTAGAAGCTACAGTTACACATGGGACGTTGAAAGTAGTTACAACTGTGATATATTAATTGTCTCCATAACATGGAGTTCATTTCACTTAGCATCATCTTAGGTGTTCATAAGGGTATAGCTATTGGGCCTTGTGATGCTCTGCTATGACTTGCCTAAACCTGTACTAATTATTCCCAATAAGGGAGACCATAGAGTCCATGTTTCTTTGGGTCTGGTTCACTCACTTAGTATAATTTTTTCCAAGTCCTTCCATTTCCTTATAAATGGGACAATGTCATTCTTTCTGATAGAGGCATAAAATTCCATTGTGTATATGTACCACATTTTCCTGATCCATTCGTCTACTGAGGGGCATCTGGGTTGGTTCCAGATTCTCGCTATGACAAATTGTGCTGCGATGAACATTGTTGTGCTGGTGGCATTACTCTGATTTTGTTTGTGGTCTTTTGGATAGATACCCAAAAGTAGAGCTGCTGGGTCATAGGGGAGTTCTATATTTAGCCTTCTGAGGAATCTCCATACTGCTTGCCAGAGTGGCTGAACCAGTTTACATTCCCACCAACAATGAAGTAGGGTTCCCTTTTGGCCACATCCCCTAGATCCTTATATATCACCCTGCGCCAAAATCAATTCCAAATGGATTAAAGACCTCAAAATCAAAACAGACACCCTGAAAACACTAAAGGAAGGAGTAGGAGTAGGGCTCCTTGGCACAGGATGGAACTTCCTTAACAAAGACCCAGAAAGCCTACAAATCAAAGAAAGGTTGGACAAATGGGACTGCATCAAACTGCAGAGCTTCTGCAGTGCAAAGGACATAGCTGGCAAGATAAACAGAAAGCCCACAGACTGGGAGAAGATCTTTACCGGCCATTCAACGGACAAAGGCCTCATATCTAAAATATATGCAGAACTAAAAAAATTACCATCTTCCATAACAAAACCGCAAAGAACCAATAGCCCCCTCATCAAGTGGGCTAAAGACTTACAAAGAGACTTCTCTGATGAGGAAATGAGAATGGCCAGGAAACATATGAAAAAATGTTCTACATCACTGGCCATAAAAGAAATGCAAATCAAAACAACATTGAGATTCCATCTCACTCCAGTAAGAATGTCATATATCAAGAAAACTAACACATAATATCTTTCTCAATATCATTTATTTTTTTTAAAAGCCTATGCAATAGAAGTTGGGATACTCTTAGTAATGCTAGAGAACTTGACCATATTTTCGGAGAGGTAAAGTTTCTCAAATACATTTGTTATTTCCCATTTTTGACTTGAAAAGTTCCCTGGTGGGAAGATAAATTTATAGCATTTGTAGATTATCCCCTTATCCCTTAATATTCTTTATATAATTTCACATGCATCTAAGAATATATATCTATATCTATCTCAATATCTTGGTCAGTCATGGGGCTTGAACTTGGTGCATGGGCACTGTCTCAGCTAAGTAGGCGTAGTTCTGTGGGTTCCTTTCTGGGTCTTCAATTCTGTTCCATTGGTCTTCAGGCCTGTTCCGGTGCCAATACCAAGCTGTTTTTATTACTATAGCTTTATAATACAGCTTTAAGTTGGGTATTGTAATTCCTCCAGCACTGTTCTTTCTGCTTAGGATTGTTTTTGCTATTTGTGGTCTTTTATTGTTCCATATGAATTTCTGGATTGCTTCCTCTATTTCATTAAAACATGGTGTTGGGATATTAATGGATATTGCATTGAATTTGTTGATAGCCTTTGGCAATATTGCCATTTTGACTATATTGATCTTCCCCATCCAGGAGCATGGGAGGTTTTTCCATTTCCTTAATTCTGTCTTAATTTCATTTTTCATGTTTTTAAAGTTCTCGTCATAGAGGTCTTTCACTTCTTTGGTTAAGGTTATTCCTAGGTATTTTATGTTTTTTGAGGCTACTGCGAAAAGAGTTGCTTTCCTAATTTCGACCTCGGTCTACGGGTCATTATAATATAGAAAGGCTGTTGATTTTTTAGGTTTTATTTTATATCCTGCAACTTTGCCAAAGTTTTGGATTAGCTCTAGTATCTTGGGAGTAGAATCTATGGGGTTCTTTACCCAGATGTCCATCAGTAAACGAATGGATCAGGAAAATGTGGTACATATACACAATAGAATTTTATGCCTCTATCAGAAAGAATGACATTGCCCCATTCATAAGGAAATGGAAGGACTTGGAAAAAATTAAATACTAAGTGAAGTGAGCCAGACCCAAGGAATCATGGACTCTATGGTTTCCTCATAGGGAATAATTAGCACAGGTTTAGGCTCGTCACAGCAGAAGATCACAAGAGCCTAATAGCTATGCCCTTATGATTGCATATTATGATGCTAAGTGAAATGAACTCCATGTTATGGAAACGACTGTTATATCACTATTGTAATTACTTTCAACATGCCATGTGAAACCTTAGCTTCTATTGTTGATGATCCTCTTGTATCCCCTTCCTGTGGTTGTACCTGCACTATCACTGTACCTTATCTGAGTACACGGAAACTGTATATACTGGTATTAGAACTAGGTAAGTGAAAGGCTCTATCAAAATTGAAAGACAAACTATAAAAAGACAAACAACTCCAAAAGCAGTACCTGCAAAACCATTTGGTGTAAACCAACTGAACAACTTATAGGGAGAGAGGGAGAAGTGGAGGGGGAGGGGGGAATGAGGGAAGAGGTAACAAACAGTACAAGAAATGTACCCAAGGCCTAACGTATGAAGCTGTAACCTCTCTGTACATCACTTTGACAATTATTAAGACAAAAAAGAAAATAATAAAGTAACTTTTGATTGGATAGGTTTTTAATTTCAAAAGTCAAGGTATTTCACATAGATAATTAGATAGTCTAAATAATAAAATTCTATATGTACTGTTTAGTATACCATCATACAAAAATATAGATTCTTATACATACTAAGGTGATTGTATATGTATATATGAATTCAGAAGAGAAGTCCTGAATTACAAATATTTTACTTATGAAATAAGAAAATTAAATAATCACTCTTGAATTTATTAAACTTCAGTACACTAGACAAACCTTTATTTTAATGTAATTAATGGCTGCCTGGAATTTGGATCTGGATTCCATTCAGTCTTCCCTCCTATAACCTCAGTTCTCTACCAACGGCTGATTTGGAAGTGAATCTTTTTATGTGTATGTCAGAGGAACTATATTGAATCATCATTTGGGGTATGATGATATCCATAAAGCAGCTTCATTTCTCAGAGCCAGGCAGAAAGATACCATAAGCTTCCTTCTGTCCTGGCAGGCGAAATGAATCTTGGGGAGACAGGAAGTTCTAGGAGTCTCCCATAGTGGGAAATGACAAAGGAAGATGCCTGCAGCACTCCTGCAAAGCAGGCAGCCATTCTGAACATGTGAAAAATTTATTCAGCAAATCAAAAAGTAAACCTGAAAACCCACCAAATATAATGTATAAAATAAAGCTCTCACTATTTTTTTTCTTGTAACAAAGGGTGAATATAGCCAGAGGATGCAATTTACATTTACCTTTGTTTCCCCCCCCCCCCCCCGTCCCCCCCTCCGTCCCCGCACCAGAGCTGACAATAAGGGGCTAGAAAGAAATTGTAGCAAGGGGAGCTAAGGCTAATATGTGGAATTCAGTTTCAAGATTGTCAATCAGGTGACAAAGCATAACTTTAAGAAATGTTGACATTTGAATTTTAGCATTTGAATACCATTTAGACTGGAGGTTTGGCTCAGCTATGAGTACTTGCCTGGCCAGTAAGATATCTTGTGTTGAAACCTCAGAACTACACACACACTAAAGTTTGTGTGTTTGAATGTAATATAGTTTGAATGTAATGTAATGTGCTTGCAAACTATCAACAATATATAAGAAACACACAAACAAAAATTTTGATCCCAAATCATAGTATTTACTAAATTGTCTCTATATGCTTATGATTGCAGAATTCAGTGTTCTAATGGGCTTTGCTTGAAAAATAAGAAAAGCATTTCCCTCTTTTTTTGACTTTTAGCTAATTATATGTTCAACACAAAGCCCTTGAAAGCTTTTACACTTTCACTAAGGAGTATAAAACAATAAAATGTGTTATCCAAAGAGACAAAAATATTGGTGTTTAATATATATATATATACACATATATATCATTAGAGAAAAAACTAAACTTAATGAGGTCTAATGGGATATACAATTGGCTAAATTGGTTAAAGTTTTATTTGATTCATGTTTTCAGTCACTTCTAGATTTTGGAATCAAGTAGTAAACTATAAAATTGTAGATTATTATGACTTGTCATCATATTTACAATATCATACCTCTCTTAATTTAGAGTAGACAACATTCTAGCTACCTTTCCTCAGAAAGCAAACATCTCCTCAAAGCCATTTGATTATTTTAATTATGTTAATAGCAATACTTCATATTCCATATTGGATTAAATGCAGTCAGTGATAGTTGTTTTTTAATGAATACTTTGCCATTGTATAAAGAATGTTTTTTCTTCTTTGTAATATTACATTTTATTTCCTCTTATGGTCTAAGAAAGACTATATTGTATATATATATGTATATATAAACTACCTGTATTACAAATATTAGAATTAGAATAAATAGTTTTATCATCGTGAACATTAAGAATGGGACAGTGTTAATATTATCCTGGTATTTACAGTTTATGTAATATTTTCACATATTTAAATTCATTTGGCTGCAATAGCTAGGAACACATACTAGAATAGCTCAAGGAAGAAGTTGAAAAAGTCATACAAATCACACATGGAGTTTAATAAATGATGGTTCTTTCAATATGTTGTATTAGACCATATACTTAGTTTCCATTTACTAGTTCATGGTGAGAAAATGCTCAATTTGACTTCTGTCTGTACTAATTACTGAATACCTGACCTTAGGAAATTTACTTACATTTTACATTTCTCCATTTTCTCAGCCATAAAATCAGAGCTAATAATAGTACTTGTGCCATAAGGGTGTTGCAAGAATAAATAAATGACAATATTTAGTTTAGTATATATCACACAATTATTTATTTTATATACACATTTTACTAAAAAGCTATGTGGAACTCTATTGTGCACAACACAACATGTCTAAAACTCATATTGGTTGTTTTGTTTTGCAGTAGTGAGTTTGGTTTCATTTTTATATAAACAGTTTATTCATTTTTCTGCCAGAGGGCATTTAGGCTGCTTGAATATTTATTTGTTTCTATTGTATTAACAGTGCTACTAAGAACACTCTTGTACATGTTTCCTTATATAAATACTTCTATTTTCTATGGCACAGATGATATTTAAACTTGAACATGTCCCATAATTTTAAGTTCTATGGAACAAGATCCAAAGCCTGTGTACTTGACTGCTACTATCTGATTATTGTTTGTTCTCACTGAACTTGTGATAAACTTTAGGCAGAAGACACTTTTAGTAGTTATGATGAATTACTGTGTTGGTTGCTCCTGAGTCCTTTTCTACGAGTCTCTCTGCTCTTGCTCTGAGTGTCTGGTCAGTATTGAGCTGCCTGCTGTTTTATTTCTAGTAGTTTATTGCTTGTTTCAAAGTATTTCCACTCTGATTTTTTTTATGTATTCATCCCAGGGATGGTTGAGTTACTTTGTGTCTAACCTAGTATCTAGAATCTGATTTTTCCCAATGAGGACAGACATATTCTTACTTTGTGATCAGTGCTCATTTTGATAATGTTGCTTGTTGGAGGGCTGGATATTTCCTTCAGAAAAAAAAATAGTTGTAATTTGTCATATTTGTCTTTGCTTGTTTGTTAAGCCAAGTCTAAGGGAAGGATTAGAGAATACAGCATTCATTTGGTATCTGATCATCAAAAGCTCAAAATGTGTAGTAGACAGAGTAAGGAAAGATTAAAAAAATAGTAAGCTTGTTATTGAGCTAGACAGTGCAGTATAAAATGAAAATTTATCTCTACAAAACTCTTAAGCAGTCCTATAAAATGTCCTTACAACATACCTTTTGAAAGACGAAAGCCTGGGATATATGTCCTGTTTTCTGTGCCTCATTGTTTGAGGATGTCCAGGAACATTTGATCCCATACTTTGTGTTTGATGAGTGAGTTTCTATAGCTATGGAGCAAAATCAGGAGGTAGAATGAATCACTAAGAGATGCAGTGGGTGTTTGACCTGGTAAGCTTGAGCATGCTTAGGGACTGTCCATTGCAGACCTGATCAAGTCAGAACTAAGCCAACATGATGGAATGTATTGAATACATTGCAATAGATTCAATACATTCCATAAACCAATTTTCCCACCACCACCATCTTCTTTGTCAACATCTCCCAAAGGATAAAATGTAACTTGGGCTCATTGCTGTAGAATGTTCCATGTCTGATATCTTGTGGATTGTAGTTTGTTTCATTTTTTCCATTTCTTTAGTATCCAAAAGTCCTCTATCCTGTTTTTCTTTACATAAATTATGATTAAATCTGCCGAGTTTATTTTAAATTTACACTTTGATGTTCTGTACATAACAAGTACTCAGTAAATACTTCTTACAGGGATGATTTTGAAATGACGTTCTACATTATGTGGACACCTAGTAACTGTAATAGAGCCCTTCAGCAGGAAAAGTGAACTTTCAAACTTTCTCACTGACTGACAGTGTTATATATAACTGGAAGCTCCAAGGGAAATGTTAGCAGAGGTCAATTTTAAACTAGGAGAACAATCATTTCTCATAACCAACTACCCTCCCCACCCCCTGCTCCACTTCCCCATTGAAGCTTCTGATTTGCTGTGCTTATTAAACCCCATCTTTGAGAGCGAAAATATTCTGCCAGCCTAGAGAGAAGAAGCATTTTGTGGGAGAAGAAGCACTTTCTTTTCTTTTGGTTGACAGTTACCATATTACCTCGACACACATTTGAACATATATTTGTCTTTCAAAGTGCTATTATTTTACATAGTTAAGGTACTATAGCATGTAAGATTTACATAATAAAATAAAAAAATAATGTTTAGGGTAGTAATAGTAAACTGAAGATATATATTCTTTGCCAATTCCATCACTTTCCTCCCTGTCTTAGCCATAACTGTAGTCATGACTTTTGTTTGTTTCGTAGTCCTGGCACATGGATATTTTCAGGAAGAACAAATTGTTTTCTTCTGCATGTCACATTTCATATAACTGACATCATATTGCATCTCTTTTTTGACTGTTTATTTCAATCACCAGTATTTTGCTCAGATCCATCCCTATCAATGAGTATAACTACACTTTGTTCATTGTCAATATCACATTCCATCATAGGCATGAACCATAATTTATGTATTCTCCAGCTTTATTTCTTTCCCTTTTAAAAATAATGCTCCTTTTAGGCATTTAGGAGTTAAATTTTGGGTCATAGAAGTCATTCAGGGATTCATACCCTGGCTACACTTCCTATCTTCTTTATACTGTTTCCATGAGTTCGACTAGGAAACTGATCTTGGCTGTGTGTGGCAAGATTCTTTTGCTAATGGTGGGGAAATGGAGAGTCAGTGTGAAGAAGCTAAAGTACTTACTGCTTTTCTTTTGTTTTTCAAGTAGTCTATTTGACAGCAGCTTCATGAGCTATGAAATATTAGCTTCAATAAGAAAGGCCCACAATGTTTCCACCTTCTGGCATCTACCAAGTGATTTCACATGTAATAAATTAAGGCAGCTTACTTCTTCTCTCCTCTTTTCTTCTCTTCATCATTTTTTGCTTTATATATGAAGTACCTTCTACTTTCTACTTAGACACTGCATCATACAATGTATTTCTAACATGGTGTAGTCTAACAATACTAGTTAAACTATTTTCCAAATGGGTTACATCAACTTAAAATTTTTCCAATTCCCTCCAAATTCTGCTTAAACTAAAATCTCTATAACATTTGGTAATGTCAGACTTTTTAAAGTTTCACTTACTGTATTGTGTATAAACATACATCAAGTAATTTTAAGTTGAATTTTACCAATTACAATGAATTTGAGATTTTTCAGTTTATTGGCAAGTTTAAATGTAAACAACTCTTCAATACATATTTTTCTTTAGTAAAACTCATTTCTAAAATTTGTAATCACTTTTAAAATATACATTGATTACTACAGTATAAAAATTATCTCATTTTTTTTCATTTGACAAACGTGTGTAGATATGTATACATATATATATATATATATATATATATATAAATATATCAGGCACTATTCTATGTGAATGTAAGCATCTGCAGTGTTTTGGAACTCTAATAATTGCAGAGCCCAGTCTTTGTAAGGTTGGTTAATCCTAGAACAATCATTTTACATTTACCTCCCTCCCTTACCCCTTGTTTCATCTTCTACCATAACATCAATTCTTATGGTATGTTCAAAACTAGAGCATTGAATATTTGCAAGGTTTAGTGGCATGTATCTTTTTGTACATCCACTTTCCAGAATTTTTACAGTCAGTAGAGTTGTCTGTTACCATAAGTTCTAAGAAAAAATTGGACTTACCTATTAAAAATTAAAATTTTGGCACATAAAGTAATTCCAATGGAGAAAAGAGATAAAATAGAATGTAGGATTACAATAAAGAGAAAGGAAGGAAAAAGGTTTGCAGGGGTTAAATAAATATTACATGTATTTGGTAGTTAAAAACAAGAAAAGTGTATTTGAGTATTTTTCATGAATTTCTAATTTCCTATATATTATTTATTCTCTTGAAATGAATCATCTAAATTTTTATCTCTCTGCATTTGGCAAAGCTTATCTACCTACTGAATTCAATTATTTATTGGATATGTGTATAACTTACTGTTGTATACATAGTATGAATTTTCTTGTAATATTTCTATAGAAATTATTCAGGTTAACCATGTCGTAGGGCAAGATGGAAGGAAATTTGAGTAAGAGAATGAAGAGAGAAATGGTACAAACTCTTGTCCCACGGAGTATTCTTGGTGTGATTGTATTACGGCAATAGTGTATTAAATATGCTGTACTTAAGAAGACAGGAAGATATTCCTGTTATGTGATGAGATTCCTCATGATAATAACGTTTGGATTATAAGATCATCTATGCCATGACTACATTATTTGTTTTGTAGCTTAACTAATACATATTGATTTGAAATTATGTTGCATTCCCTGGGACTTGACCAGAAGTTGAATATCTACTATTTTTTAAAGAAATTCTTATAGCAGTAACCTATTCCATATGCCACATATATCCTATCTAAATATACCAAAATAATATTTAGTTTGATTATACTCATGTTATTCTCTGGACAGGAATTCACTATCCTTTTGGATACATCAGGATCTTATTTGGAATAATAGTACAATTAGATGATACTGGTGTCACCTTAAAAGCTAATCAGATTCCCAAAATAAGGTTTCAGATGTAATTAATCCATTAAACTAATGAGCTGTAAAGATGCTTATCACTACAGATATCTTGACTACTTTTTTCTCTAATGTAGCAAATATCAAGCTCCTGGAACTTTTGGTAGTCAATACACATACCATGCTGATACATCCTAAATTTGCAGATGGGATCCAACTAGCATAGATTCACATAATTGGCATGACACAGAATTTTTAAAATATCAACTCTCTGAGGAATTTTATTCATGTGAATCTGGAAGAATCTTTTTGGTTTTTGAGCTCTTACTTGCAGAAATTCAGATGTCAAAGTATTTTTAGAATGGGTCCATAAGGCATCATAATTTGGTAATTATAATCTTGTTGATTGACAGAAAGTATTGCACTCAATGAAAATGTTACTGCATTGAAGTGTTCATGGTTAGTGCTGAGGACACATTGCTTAGATCTAAATTCTCATGAGGCTAGAGAAATAACTTGAAATGATTCTAAATTCACCAACACGAAGATGCAGGATCTCTTATAAAATGCTAAGAGGTTTCTTTGCCCCCAGATTTTAACAATTCATTTTATATTAAAAACATGAAACTTGGCAACTGTCAAGTTCAAGTGTTTTGTTTAAAGGTGCTTTTAAAAGGCATTTCACTGTTGTTTAACACTGTACAAATTTTATTTTGAAAAGAACGGAGTAATTAGAGTTCATCAGATGTTTCATGTCTCATAGAAGAACGAAAATATTCATTGTTCTTATATAATGACATACCAAATGGAAAACTTTTTGTTCAAATACTTAAATTAATTTAAAAATAGAAAATGTGAAGTTGAGTTCTGCTGACTGATAGAACAGGAGATTGAAATATAAGAAATTATAGTGGGGTTTGATTATTAATGTCAGGAAATAGCACATAGCATATGACACACTTCAACGGAATGATTTACTTTTGATTAAAACATACATTTTAAGTATTATCATGTGTGGTCTTTCACACGGTTATCGATAATTGATCCCTAATAACAGGACTGATATTCTCCTTTCTGAGAACTAATAGCAGTTTAATATAAAAGTCTCAGGGACAGAGTGATTGCATATGCCTGAAATCTCAGTGTTTGGAGAGATAAGGAAGGAGGATTGCAAATTCCAAGCCAGCCTGGGTTGTATAGCAAAACAACTTTTTCTCCAATAAACAAAACATCAACAGAAACCTGTGTGAAGTAGAGAGGTCTTTTGGAGCAAGGAGGGATCTGAAGAGAAGTATAATATATAAATATGTAGATATAAGAGCTATAAATTTAACTTCATTTGCCTGTGAGTTTATGCCTATGCCATTTACAACCAAGATAAATGAATAGAGAGCCAATAATTTCTTTAATTTTAATGTTTATATGAAAATTAGGTTTATTATGCTAAAGTCAGTAAGAAAATTCAAATGAAGCTACATTGTGTTACATACTTCAGGTCTCTCAGGTATTCACATTAATAAGTATCCCAAAGTACTTTTCTGTTTCACTTTTGTTATGCTAATTTTATGTAATTGGATTCCTCTACAATGTAGGAAAACTTTTTTTTGCGAGACTAAACATTTCCTTAGTGATCCTTTTACAAATTCTAAGCTTCTTTTGTGTTTAAATATTAATGTCAGGATTTTCACCAATATGTGTAGTCCAACTTAAAAAACAAACCATGCCTACCAGAATTGTTATTTTGAAGGGAGAAGCTACAAAAAAAATTTTATCAGTTGTCCCTTATTAGTAAGGAATTGAATTAAATGCTTGGATTTTCCATTACCTCACAGTATGCCTGTCCATGCAGAACAGGAATTGAATACAATGTGTAATAATAGATGAAGGGAATGAGATTATGAATAAAAGGGAAAATCTGACTTGTTAGTCAATATCCAAAACAAAAACAAGATGAAAAGTTTTCATAAAATTAAAAAACAAATTTCATATTAAATCTTAACATTTGCAAAACAGTTATATCAGTATCAATATGTTTTTAAATTAAACTCTAAAACACAGTATTGTGAATTGATTTTGCAAATAACCATTCCAAGTTGTTTCATCAGATGAAAATGAATTTCATAGTGGAGTAATCATTCCAGTATAGTTAAGAGAAGCTTTCATTATAGGTTGGACAATACTTAGTATATCTACTGATTAATTCACACTAGATGTTTTTATTCTGAAGTTCAGAGGACAGCATTGAAAAAAATACATGGAGTGATTTTTTAAATCTTTTAGAAAATTATTTCCTTACTTCCATTCAAATATACATATAACTAAAATCTCTATTCTATATATGCCATTTTAATAAATTATTCATGATCATAATTTTTATGTACAGTCCATTTTGCTTGGCAGACTGCTTTTGTCTAACCTACAAATTAGTGTGATCTCTCTTAATTCCTACAGCTCTTTGTGTCACTACCATCTCCTTCCTGATGTTCTGGGACAGCCTCTGAGCTGTTCTCCTTATTCTCTCATTCTCCTTCTTTCCATCCTAATTGCAGCATTTGGAGTAACCTTTGAAAAAGGTCAGTTAAATCATCTCACCTCTTCATTAACACTCTCTTCATTCTACTAAGAGTAAATTTTAAACCTGTTGCTTTGACCTATATATTTGGACTGAGCCTCTTTTGCAATTTCCACTGTTCTGCTTTGTAGCTTCAGGCAAACTCGCTTCATCTGAGCTCTTGAATGTAAGAAGCCCTCAACCTTCTCTCTTTCTACTTATTTATTATCCTTTCTGCCTAGAATTTTCTTTTCTTTTACTTTTGCTTAGTTTTCTAAGCAACCTAGTATTAATTCATTCATTCATTCATTTCAATCATTTGTTCACTTATTCAGTAATTCAATGACTTGTTTGTAACTCAGGATGATATTCTTCCCAAGGAAGTATATGGAAGTATCCATAGTTGTCTTAACTAAAGGGAAAGGTAATTCCTATTGCATTTAGTAGGTAGAGACCAAGAAAGCTATTAAACATACTACAATGTATAGGACAACTCATCCCCCAAAAAAGTATTTCATACAAGATTGAGGATTCTTGTAGTGACACAGGACCTCTCTTAGGTGCTATGAATGTGGGAGAGAATAGCATGATAATGACTCAAGCTTTTATAAGCTTTTATGTTAGACAGACAATAAGTCAGTTACCAAACAACTAAATACATCCTTTCAAATAAGCATTTGCTTCCAAGGAAGTATGATCAGCAAAACCAACTTTAGAAAGGGTAGCAAATGGGGAGCTTTTGAGAAGTAAATATTTATGCTGAGATACAATGAATGAAAGACATGGTTATAACTGATATACATAGTGTTAATTAAATATCAAGAATAAAAAGTTATGTTTTTCTTGAGCATATATTTTCATTATAACTGTGAATAGCTTGTTATTTTTTATAATCTTTTCAGCAATAGTTCTTTACTAAGAGGACTTACTCTATCATTTGTCTCTTGAGGTAATTAAATCCTCTCAAATTTGGTGAATTCCAAGCCTGAGGAGATCCTTGTTCATTTTTATGAAATTATTTTGACAATGAATATGACATCCTAAGTTATTGCCAAAAAATGCTACATCTATAATCAGAAAAAATCCACTGTATAGAAAAAGCATTATATATATAATAGTTTATGGAGGGCCCCATGTCCTAATATCAGAATGTTTTCAGAATTTATAACTACAAAAATATTAATATGACATCAGAACACTATTACAATTCTAAACCTAGCAGATGAATCAATCTCTTTCTTTTTGTTCATTTTAAACAATATGACAAACAACATAGAATGCCTAATAATTTGAGTTGTAGTCCTTTAATAAATTATACAAGAATTACTTTTAATGGCCACAACTGCCTAAATGTTAGTATCTGACAACTCAATGTCTGCAGCCTTACACATAATTCTACTCAAAATCGTTTGGGCTATTCCATTTGCATATACCACAGGTGACTAGGCCCACAAGTCAAATAAAAAAATACCATCAGTTCTAATACAACTTTTCTTAAAATATTTCTCCTGGTGACAATATTTCTATGTATGGAGTGGTATAACTAAAACTCTTAGGAAACACAACTTTAAGGAAAAGGAATGCTCTGATAATGTTCAGTTTGTTGATCTGATCTTCCTTAAATGAATACCACCGAATGGTACATTTATCACTTGTACAAATTTTGCTACATACTTCAAACTTCAATAAAATATTTACATCAAAATTGTAGAAGGCAAATTTAACCTTTCCTTCCCATTAATTGATCCCTTGTAAGGAGACAACTAAAATTCCACTCTGGCTGTTAGTGGTTGAGTTGTTGCATTATCTTCCATAATATTATCAATTATTTACTTTCTTATCTAGTCTAAATCTCCTCAAAAATTCCTATGACAAATTATTTTTTTCCATTCATGAATGCAGGATGGTGGGAGAAAAATGAGGGAAGGGGTAACATGTTTGACATGAAATGTGCTCACTACCTTCGGTATGTACTGTAACCCCTCTGTTTATCACCATAAAAATAAAATAAAAATAAATAAACATAGGAATAGCAAGTTAGAAAACCTAAATAATCTGTCTTTGGTGACATAGGCAAAAAGTAGTAGAACAACCTAAATTGGAGCCAAAAATTTTAACCACCATATCTGGCCTCTCAGGTGTTTCATCTTCAAAAATTCTGTGAGAGTTACTGCTTCCGCTGAAGTCTTCTCTATTGTGTTGCAATTAAAATATAATGAAAAATCACATGCACTTTAATCTACAGTCATCTCAGTCTCAATACTATCAAGGCTAGTGGTTGTTCTATAGTGTAAGTCTGATTATATAGTTTAGTCAAAATCCATTAACACAGTGGTTAGTGACCTTATGAGAATCACTAGGCGCCATTCAAGATCAATTAAATAAGAATCTCTAGGGATGGGGACCTGAGAGTTAGCATTTTATAAAAGCTCCTTGGATGACTATAAAGTGCAGCCAAGCTTGGGAACCATTGCTTTAAAGTCTCCCTATAGCTTTTATGATAAAAATAAACTTCTTAACATAGCGTAAAAAGTCCTTCATAATCTGATCTCTGTCTCCTCTTTCTTATATCCTTTTCTGTAGCTTGTTTCTTCCCTGATTTCGTCCAATACTCACCCACACACCTATACTTCATTCTAATTATGTAACAATGTTGGTTTTCCCAAGGGTTCATTATTTTCATATCATACTTTTCTGTCTAGTGGTCATTCTTCTTTTGCTACTCAATTTGTTTAAATTTTGTGTGTCTTTCAAATACTTGGTCTGACACCATCTTTTTTTGGAAGATATTGCTTAAACTCAAAATTTGTTTACTGAATAGTGGCTTATTATTTTAGGACTTAGTATAAACACATGACATAGATTTTCTAAAGTGTAAATTAGTGTATATGTTGTCTCACTAACTGTGAAGTTCAGAAATAAGAGAGGGAATTATGCAATTTTTGAACTTAGAGTTTTCAATATGATTATAAAGGAAGTGGCTTAATGTGAGTTTAGGCAACAGATTGGTGTGTGGCAATAGAGTTAGAAATAGTTGACGGGTTTCAAAGGCCATACTAAGGAGTTGGACTTTTATACTGAGGACAGTGTGGTGGAAAAGTGTGTTTTACACTTTTACAAGATAGATTGGATGGGGGATATGAAGCTGGAAATCCACATTAAGAGATTTCAGGTCAGAGACAAAATAAAGGAAGTGGATACAGACTTTATAGTGTTGGGCAGTGGGTGAGTAGACCCAGGTTTCCTGTTGATGGAGCCTGGTAAATGGTAGGCTTTTCATGTCTTCTTCCCATCTGAATATAAGTTTCTTGAGGCATAAATATTGTTTTGTTTTATGTTTCATCAACAAACACTAGTCTGCCACATAGAATGTAGGTGAATTAATGGATGTATGAATGAGTGAGTGAATGAATGAATGAAGACTCTTAGATGAGAGCTTAACATAACATAAAAGCTCTTTGCTGCCCTTTTTTTTTTGAAGCATTTCTTTCCTGGATGAAACAACCATTAATGATTATGCATCTAGTTAGAAATACATTTCTCCTAAGGAAATTATATTGTCCAATATTTTTCTCAATAATTGTAATAACTTCTGTATATAATGCTCAGATAAGCACGATAACAATGAGCCCAGAATCCATGTTTGCCTATCATTGAATTTCATGTCATTGCTCATTTGTCAGAGCCTTGGGCACACATTCCATTTCTTTTTTTACAGGTGTAATAAATATTCTTCATTTGAAAGGTTAATCTGCTCTTGGTTACCTTTGTGCACTTAATCCGTTTAACTGCTGCTAATTAATGAAATTCCTTTAGTTATCTTTTCTTGCTTCATTTTTAACTTACTAGAGTTACTCAAGTTATTTAAGTTATTCAAATATCTCAATAACATTAGTTATTCTATACTATTTTACAATTTAATTTTATTGTCAAGGTGATGTACAGAGGGGTTACAGTTACATATGTAAGGTAGTCTTGTCAAACTTGTTACCTCTTCCCTAATTTTTCTCCTATTTTCCTTCTTCCCAAGATCCCCTACGTTGTAAAGTTCATTTCCAACGTATTTTTTGTGAGTATCACTGTTGCATTGGTTTGCCTTTTGTCCTTTGTCTCACCATTTTGATATTCTTCTTCCCTTCCCTAATTCAGATAAACATATATAAAATACCCAGGGTACCAAAATCAAATACAGTGACATTAGGTAATAAATCATAGGGGGAAAATGAAGAAAAAAGAAATATTTTCACATAGCACATTAAAACCAATAACAAGTAAAGGGGAATATCAAAATGGTGAGACAAAGGGTTAAAGGTGAGTCAATGCAACAGAACAATATACTGTAAACCGACTGTACAACTCAGGGATGGGGAAATTGTGGAGGAAGGAAGGTGGGAGAAAAATGAGGGAGGAAGTAACAAAGTTTGATAAGAAATGAACTCGCTGCCTTACGCATGAAACTGTAACTCATCTGTACATAAGTTTGACAATAAAAAAAAAACAACAAAGAAAAACCTTGTTTCCTTATCTTGGAGTTCATTTCAATTAGCATCATCTTATATAATCACATACACATAGCAACTGAGCTATTGTGATCTTCTGCTGGGACCATCCTAGACATGTACTCATTATTATAAATGAAGGAAACCATGGAATCTATGTTTCTTTGAGTCTGTCTTACTTAATGAGATTTTTTTTCTGGGTTGCGAATGCAGCTTACTGGTAAAGTGCTTGCCTAGCATTCATGAAACCTTGGGTTTGATTCCTTGGTACCACATAAACAGAAAAAGCCAGAAGTGGCGCTGTGGTTCAAGTGGTAGAGTGCTAGCCTTGAGCAAAAAAAGCTCAGGGACATTGCCTAGGCCCTGAGTTCGAGCCCCAGGACTGGCAAAAAAAATTCCAAGTCTTTGGAGTCTCTTCAGATAGTATAAATCTTTCACCTTTTACTATAATATACTTTCATACAAAATAGTCATTTGAGCATTTTTGAAAAGATCATCAGCAGTCCTATCAATAGATTTAAAACATTTATGTACAGTTTTAGAGCTACTTCTTAATGCTAATATTTAGCAAATTAGTAAATGAAATACAAGTTATGATGGCTATTATTTCAAAATTAGGCAAGTTCTCATTAGGTAGTTTCAAAAGAAAAGTTAAAATTTGTATTTAGAAATAGTGGCTAAACTAGGAAATTGTATTTAGTGAAGTTCTTAACAGCTCATTGCCTTTCAGACCATCGAGTTTTGAAGATAATTTTTTCCACAGTTCAATGCAAGTGATTTCAAAGTGTCAACATTTTTGAGGAAGAAAATTAATTTATAGTTTTATATTAGACATTCCTTATTCTTGGAAAAACAATTATAGTAAGAAGAGAGGTTGTCTTTTGATATTGATTTAAAGGTTTAATATTACCAATGCTCTAGACCATATTTATATGAAATTTTCTTATGAATTAAAAATTCAAATATTAACATTATTTAATTCAGACATAAACAATTCATTCATTAATAACTTAAAGCAATTTGACTTTTTCCAAACTATGTCACTGAGTACAGTTTTTTTTTAATTAAAGTTAAATTTTATTATTGTTTGGCATAGAAAAAAATAAGTCCTTAGCATAATATTTTAGCTTAAATATTTAATAATAAGTACAATATTTAAAAATAAAATGGCATTTACCATTTAGCACATCATGTTGTATATGTGTGTTGGTATTGGGGCTTAAACTGAGAGCCTGAGTGGTGAATGCTGTCTCAATCCTTTCTTACTCAATCCCAGCACTAAGCCATAGTTTCAGCTATGATGGTTAATTGGATAAAAGAGGTATGAATCACAGGCACCTGAGCTCATATTACAGTTTTAATAAAGTACCTTTGAGTTGTTTGTTTGGCTTTCGTCTTGTGTTAGAGTTCATATGTAAGGAATATGGAAGTAAACTATTAACACTTATCACTTGAGGAATAGGATATTACCAAGACTGTGGAAAGCCTCTTTCTTTCTTTCTTTCTTTCTTTCTTTCTTTCTTTCTTTCTTTCTTTCTTTCTTTCTTTCTTTCTTTCTTTCTTTCTTTCTTTCTTTCTTTCTTTCTTTCTTTCCTCTTCTCTTTCTTACTTTCCGTTTTTCAACAGAGTTTTCTATGCAAACTTCGCAAAGGCATTACCATTCAATTCTCTCAATTTATATTTCTGTGTTTATCATTGATGTTCTTGCTTATACAGTTATACCAAATATATCTATTTTCTTTTTTTTATTTTTTATTTTTTATTTATTTTGGCCAGTCCTGGGCCTTGGACTCAGGGCCTGAGCACTGTCCCTGGCTTCTTCCCGCTCAAGGCTAGCACTCTGCCACTTGAGCCACAGCGCCGCTTCTGGCCGTTTTCTGTATATGTGGTGCTGGGGAATCGAACCTAGGGCCTCGTGTATCCGAGGCAGGCACTCTTGCCACTAGGCTATATCCCCAGCCCAAATATATCTATTTTCAACAAACATTTTAATTTATTTTGGGCACAACTTAATGATATGGAACAATAGTCTATAATACTTTATTTCAAATTAAGACTATTAAGCAAGTTGAGACATGTATTATTTATATGTACAAACTAAATAAGAATTGGTAGCTTCTTTACATTAATTTTAAGGCTTGTAAGCTTAAATTTTTAAGGAATCATAGGCATCACAAAACCCAATGGGAGCCATATTTCTTTTGTGCTTTAGCAGAGAATCCTCTAAAAACAATCTAACATAAGGAAGATTCAATCAGTAAAATAAACAAAAAAACTCCACAAAACTAACACTGAAACTGCTTGATTGAAACACGAGGCTCCTAGACCTCATCTTTTGTTGTTGTTTTTGTTGTTTGTTTTTTGTTTTGTTTTGTTACCAGTCCTGGGCCTTGGACCCAGGGCCTGAGCACTGTCCATGGCTTCTTTTTGGTCAAGGCTAGCACTCTGCCACTGGAGCCACAGTGCCACTTCTGGCCGTTTTCTATATATGTGGTACTTGGGAATCAAACCCAGGGCTTCATGTATACGAGACAAGCACGCTTGCCACTAGGCCATATTCCCAGTCCCCTAGACCTCATCTTTAAATACACAAAGTCAGCAAGCTTATTTCATTGGTGATATAACTGTTTTTCTTGAGATAAAGTGTTGGAGGGCATTTTCAACCATAATTAAGATTATTTATCCTACAGCCAATATAAGAATCCAATACATTCTGCTTATTTTTAAATTTTTTTTGTCAGTCCTGGGGCTTGAACTCAGGGTCTTCGCACTGTCCCTGGCTTTTTTTTTTGCTCAAGACTAGCATTGTACTCTTGATCCACAACATCACTTCCAGCTTTGTCTGTTTATGTGGTGCTGAGGAATAGAACCCAGTGTTTCATTCATGCATGCTAGGCAAGCACTCAACCCCTAATCCACATTCCAAGCCCCTAAAAATATTTTATTATCTTTATTATTATTATCTTTAAGTAAAGAGTTGCCATTCAATATAGTAGTTTATAAATGCGAACCATCTTGATCAATGGCATTTTACTATAGAATAAAGTATAAACATTTAAACATTTTTTATGATACTATACTGCAATGAAATGTTGAAAATGAAAGAAAATTAAGTAAAATAGCATAATACAGTAAGTGGGGTCCAATTAAAATATCCATGAGAAAATAATGTAATAGAAATGGATGAAGAATTAATCTAAATGCCTATGATATTGTATGAGTTGGAAATTGTAGCAGCAAATGGAATGCCCTTTTCCTCATCTGTAACTAGTATGTAATCCAACCCTGGCACAGTCATAATGTTAAACCATTTTTCCAGATATTCTATTTTTCAAGAGGAGCAGGAATCTGATATTTTTGTTGTTGTTGTTGGGATCAACACAGTGTCTAGAGAGTATCACTACAGCAATTTCCCACTCTTTGTTCCACTATTTCTGTGCCCCCTTTTGGCCCTCCAAAGACAGATAAATGAGCAAATCAAACTGAAAGGAAAACAAAAAGAGCAACAAAGTAAAAAGACCTCTTGTTTTCATTTCCTGGAGGTGGTTTTGAAGAATATTATTTTATGTAATAATATGCACATAGTCGTGTTCATCTAAGAGCATCCTCTTTTTGTCTTACTCTGTGTGAATGACTAGAGACCTGTATAATTTATCATGTCCAAGTGTATTTGTTTTTTATGACTCAGTGTGTTTACTTGTAGATTTGTAGGTACATTCTAGTTACTTCAAATGAGTGAAACCATGTAACCTATGTTTCTTTAGGTCTGGCTTACTTAACTTAAAACAGTTTTTCCAAATATTTCCATTTCTTATGATTGCTACAATCATTCTTTCTGATGGATGAGTAGAATTCCATTGTGGATATGTGCTACGTGCTCTTAATCCATTCATCTTCTGAAGGGCATTTGGGTTGGTTCTTTATCTTAGCTATGGTAAATAATTCTGCAGTGAACATGGTTGTGTTGGTAGCTTTAGCATGGCCTTGTTTGTGATGATCTGATTAAATGCTGAGGAGTGGGATTGCTGAGTCATAGGGAAGTTCTATGTCTAGTCTTTTGAGGAACCTCCATACTGCTTCCCAGACTAGTTAAACAAGTTTACATTCCCACCAACAGTGTATTTGTGTTCCCATTTGGCCACATCCCTACCATCATCTGTTTTTATTAGTTTTCTTAACAGTGGCCATTCTAACAGGGTTAAGGTGGAATAAAAAGCCCACAAAATGGGAGATTTTTACCAGTTATAAACCAGACACGGTCTTCATATCTAAAATATACTTAGAGCTCAAAAAAACTAATCCCCCCACAAATAAACCCCTAAAGAAACAACAACTCATTTCATAAATGGGCTAAAGACTTAAAGAGAGACTTCGCAGAAGAATAAGTAAGAATGGTAAATAGACACATAAAGAAATGTTCAGCAACTCTGGCCCTAAAAGAAATGCAAACAATACAACCTTGAGATTCCAGCATTAACATTTCTACACTAAATTAAGAAATTTCTTTCAGAAACTGTAGCTTAACCAAAGGCTCCTTATGAACTTCTAAGAAGTAAAATAGAGTACAAGTAAAATATTGAAAAAACAATACAGTAGGTAAATGTTACTTTATAACAGTAAATTCCTTTAAAGTATATTTAAACTATGTTTCATACTTCCTACCCCCTCTAAGACATCAAAACATTGTAATTGTGTATTAACTATGTAAATTTTGCCTTATTAAACATTGCACCTTACTTTATTAAGTTTTCTTGAAACCCAGCTCTATATTTTAGGAAAATAACAGTATTTTATTCTTCATGAATAAGAATTTACACTTAAAAAATCTAAAATCCTTATGTTTGTATTTGTCTATTATATCATTGCTTATCTGTTTATTAAACTTTTTCAATACATGTATCCATTAAAAAAGAACAATACAGTAGGTAAAATAAAATTTAAAATAAAAAATCCTTAGACAATATTGTCAAAACAGTTTATTTTGTCATTTTAGGTATGTAGGTGTTTAGAAGCACATTTCATGCTAAATGTCTGTAGTACTTGAACGCTGAGGAAAATTATCTCAAGTTCAGCATAAGCATAGGGTACACTGGTTTTCAGACCAGCCTGAACTACAAAAGTGATAAATTAGGGAGATGGTTAAGTACTTTAACTAGTGTGACTGAGTCTTTCTGTGATATTAACTTAGATCACAACATCACATTGTACTCCATAAATATGCACAATTGCTATTCATACAACATTGCAAAAATTCTCTAAAGCAAACACTGGAAGCATTTTGTGGTGAATAACTGCTGTTTAAATTGCTCATGTGCTTAACTTTCCATCATACAACAATTCAAATTTTATCTACTACAGTGTTCTTGAGCCTATAAATATTTTCAATTACAGCTATGTTAAAATTCATCTCCAATAATGCATTGAAGATGGTGAAGGTACTTTGCTTGAACACAGTGAAATCTAAGTGCTATTTTGTTATTGTAAAATGGGACATATTCAGTTGCTCCAAATTTAACTGGGAAAACCATGAAAAATATTTGTCTGTTTAACATCCTGTGTTTTGCTTATCTTGCAGTCAGGTGAATTATCTTGGAATGTTATGCGATACCAGTAGTTTTGTTACCAGTGTTTTAAAAATAGCACTTCCCCAAACTCTTTCAATAGTATTTCTTTCAAGATCCTGATTTTTTTCAAATCCATAGCTTACCTTCAAGGTAATATAGTAGTTTTTTGCTGTTTATATTGCATTATTCCTATAGTTTAAATAGCATATGTGACTTCACTTTATTTTAAAACAGTTGTGCATTGGTGATGAATCCTGAAATCACCAGGGGTGGCTGGTGTTAACAGTGACTTTATGGATGGCTATTTTTGTCCATGATGCAATTTATTTCCTGTACAATGAAAGGCACTGAAGTGAAACTTGCATCCTATTATACCCTAGGGGTATAAACAAGAGGGAATTTGATCATAGCTTACCAATTAAGTGAGCTTCAGTAAGCTGTTCTAGGATGTAGTGAGGGATAAGGTAGATATTCTGCATGGATTTCTGAATTCTTGCAAAAGCACCAGAATACAGCATACATACTTCTTTTGCTAGCACAGATAGGTATATAATCCATTGTAAAACAGTTACTGCTTGAGTCTGTACTCTCAGATTTAATTTTCGTATAAGCCATTATACCTATTATCATTTATTTAAACCTTGGCTAGATATGCATTGCTGGTTCCATGTGATCTAGATGATCCTTCCTCTTGACTAAATTGTATCCCATACCTCATAGATAATTATAAGGGTTAGCTAAAGGAGACAAACAATGCAGCTTATTTATTTTATGTATCTACATATATTTCCCACAAACCAGCTCAGCAGCCTTAATCGTTCCATGCTCACAAACAAGCATATAAATGTGAAACCAAATTCTCTCTTTTTCCCTCAGTTAGGAATCATTCCAGGTGTTCTTGCAAACTTCATATTTTTTTTCTTTCTATGGCCTAGAACTGTAAATATATTTTATCATCTTACACACACCTGGTTTCTGTTTCTCTGCCTGTTTAAAGACTATGTTCCATTAGAATGGAATTAATGATCAGCTCTTATTGTAGAATACTCTAAATATTGTCATCCACATGTCAAAGATACAAGCCAAACCTATGACCTTGGCCAAGCTTGAAGCTCAAAACTCAGGTACAAACTGGCACAGTACTCCACAACCTCACTCCTATGTGGGGTAAAAATTGGATTTATTTGACAAAGAATTGCAGTTATCCTTTTAGGCTCCTAGAAAATTGAGTTATGATGAACTGAAATGGTACTATGACGTATATGCTTCATTTAAGTTCCTAATCTTTGTCATGGTATTATAGAACTAAAACACTGGCTTTGCCATTTTCATGAAGCTCATGAAACACAAGGATAAAATAAATTCTCTATACCTTTACTAGTTATGGATTGAATGATTGTATCATCTCAAAATTCATTCATTCTAAAACCCATTAACATTGGAATGTTATTTGGATAAGATGAGACCATGGGAGTAAGACTGATCTGATGGTATTTATAAGAATAGGTATCAGAATGCTTGTTCTCTCTCTCATGTGATAACACACAAAAAATTGATCATTTGCATTACAGGTAGGGGGTATTTACCAGAACCCAACCCTAATGACATTCTAATCTTTATCTCTAGAACTGTAGGAAATATTTTCATTTTTTAAGTCTATGGTATTTTGTTATTAGCAACCTGTGATGAGTAAGAAATATGCAATATCCCCAGAACTGACATGGGACTTTGTTGAAATATACATATCAACACAACAGTAATAGCAAAGCTAGTGAGGCAGGTAATCATGATTAGCAACAAACAACTTTATCAAAGTAGCTGTAATGGTCAAATTTTACCAGAATGATATGTTGTAATAACGCTTTCCCTCAAATCAATTGCTTCCAATAACCATTAGGATATATGGTCATGGATGTTTAGCTTCTCCAAGATGCTCCCCACCTGGCAATTCATTATTCTACAAGTTTGCTATACTTGGCTTTAAGCTGCAAATTGAGTTTTGATTTCTTCAATGTGTAATGCATAAAGCCTCATACTTCACCCTCTTTTGGAAAAAGGGGCACTGGACTAAAAGTAATCATTCCCAAATATACCAGGTCATTTTCTCTTTGTGGCATCTCATTGACTGAAGAAAATCAAATTTGTTAGAAAACTAAGTAGGGAATTATATTGTCTAGAGAAAAAAAAAGGATCAATGAATAAATCAACCACACCAAGAAAAGTAAGGAATCACTTACCAGCCTAGGGTTTAATTTCTATTTTGCTGCATTTTATGGATTTGGGAAAGATATCTAAAATCATTTCATTTTTCCTGGTTAATTACAAAAAATGACTCAATTTACTATTTTGACTTAGGAGCTCACTATTAGCCATAACAAAATTTAATCACCGTTGTTAGCATTTAAGGTTCCTTACAGTGTCATGATGACTGATAAGAACACTCAGTATTGTATCACAGAGTGTGTTCCATCCAAGAAAATATTATATATATATTTTATATAGACATTTACAGCCATAAACATAAGATGCAGGGCATACAATTGCCCTCACTTTCTATGAAAAGCAATGTAGGCCAAGAAAAGAGGGCATTGTTGGGCACTATTGTCGTTCTAAATATGGGCTTTCATATAATATGAAAAAGAGGTGAATTCCACTTCTCTTGAAGCTATTTATAAGGAAGTTAATCAGTCAGTATTAGGAAGTCCATGCTCTTGAGTAGCTGGGATCACAGGCTTGAGCCACTGGCATCCAGCTTTCAATTTCTTTTAAGTTGCTTTTCAGACTTTGCTGAATATGCCTAAACATTAACTGTGATATAGAATATGCTTACTACCAGGGTCTGAGCATGGAAACAATGGCAATAAATACAAAGTCTAGGAGACTGAGGCTTCATAAATAATGTTAGCAAGGAATAAGATATAGAAAATGAACTGCTAAGAGAGAATACATGCCCACAGCAAACAATGATATATTCAAATCACTTTTAATCCTGACTGAATTTTAACATCAGCTGAAGGCTTTGAAAAGGTCAATTTTCCCAGGTCATAGTTCAGACCAATTGAATCTGGAGCTCTAGTGTGAAGTTCACTTCAGCAGATATTTCAAAGTCCTTCAGATGATGTCAATACACAGCCAAGGCTGACAAGTAAAAGATGAATATGCAGTAGTATTGCCAGTACTGGCAGAAAATGCCTGAGTGTTGCAAGAGTTTTGTGACTTCTGAAGGCCGTCAAAAAGCCTTGTGATCTTGTGAAACAGGATCAGAATAGTGATAGCTGAGTGATGGCAAGAGACAAAATTGTGTGTAAGTTGTAGTTAATGTTAAAAGCTGTGTGTTTTCTGGTTCGACCACAATCTTGCCTCCCTGTTGTTCAAGAAATCACTTGAAGTCTAATGATTAATTCTTTCCATGGTATCAATGGAATCAATTAGCAAAATTGATAACAGATACGTCAATGTTATATGGTCTTCATTTCTACATTACTTTGCTTTACTCACCATGGGTAGAATTCTCACAACTGTGGCTCAGTTCTAAAGAAAATATTATTCTCAGTCTGTGGAGAGAAAATTCAATTATTACGTCAAGGAAGAAAGATTTGAAAAATGTCAAATCTGCTTTGGACAGCAGCCCCTAAAATTTTCTGTTGTCCAACTCTGAATTTCTAATTTCGTATTTCCATAATTTCTCATTAACAATAAAAATACTGACAATTATATGACACAGTGATATGTGAATTATAAATTCTCATAACATTTTCTTTAGTGCTAGATGATACAGAGACTGGTACAGATGTTATAGAAATGAATGACTCAAATTTAAAGGTGAAAAAAATAGAGTTGTGGTTTGTTGCTATATTGTGGATTTATACTGCACCTTAGCAATAGCCAATAGAAATGACATGGGAATTGCATATATAATTTAAAATGTCTTAGTAGCCACATTAAATAGTAAAATGAAACAAATGAAATAAATTTATAATATTCTATTTAATATCATATATGTGGAATATTTTATTATGCAATCAATATTGAAATATTTTACATTTCTTTTTGATACAGGAGATTGAATCCAGGACCTGTCTAGTCAAGTGCCCTGTCACATGAGGCATGGCTCTAACCAAACTCTCTTCCATTCTTAATCAGAATATACTGCTTAGAATTTTGTCAGCATTTATTATCACAAAAGATTTTAATTCAGTTACCATGTTTTCATAAATCGATTTGAACTCTTGTACTCTTTGATCCTACCAAACCAATTAAATGGTATTTAATTGAAACACATTTTACAAGGCTTCAATTTTAAATGTGAAATTAAACAAAGATAAATTTTTACTTCCTTACTCATGCTAGTCAAACGTTTGGTAGTCACATATGACTAGTGAATCTCTTAGCAAACAACACAAGCTCCAGATTAGGAAAGGAAAAGTCTTTTTTTTTTTCCTAAATTCCCAAATATGCTGGCTATACTTCATCTTGTAATTATCAAAGGTGCTGTTATTTTTTGTTGTTGTTTTGAGGGTCACCTTCAATGTTTTTGTTTTGCACTTGGGTGAGAAAGCCCAGAATCAGGAATCTCATTTATGACAGATTAAGGAAAAGCTTTTTTCAGATAATGGGTTTCCTGGTCGCATAGCTGTAACTAGTGCCAATAGACTAGACCTTCCTCTACTAAAAGTCTGAGTGTTCATAGTTTGTTAAATTTGTAACTATAATCTTAAAATGAGTTCAGTATTTTCTTCTTCTGTCAGTAGCTAAGGATCTACCCAGGGCATAGCAAGAATTCCACAGGAATTTCTCATCACAGTACACTGCTATTTCAAAGATTCACTGTAACTTCTGAGTGTCTGCTTCACTCCTGCTTACCTCTACTCTCACAGGGTCATGGGCTTTTGTCTCAACTTGACTTGCCTCTAATTTTTTTTTCTGTGATTTATTTGTTTCCACTGCATTGTACTGGACAGGGGTTCTTAGAAATATCCAAGATAAGCTCCTACATGCAGTGGCCATGAATCTTACTAATTACATTTTCCTGTACCTGAACTTAATTTATATATTAAGCCTCTGTTTTGCCAGATACCACATTTTTTATCTCAGCTAGTTTTGGACAAATATGTTCCAATTTTCTCTGAGGTTTCATCTTAAATTTTTGGATGGTGCTGCTATCATGCTAATATTTGAGAGTGGGCCTGGATTATTGATCCTATGCATAATTTATCCTATAGACAATTTGTGTTTTGTTTCTGAGCCCATAAAGTAATCCTAAATTTTGTCCATAAATATCTTATATAGAGAAACATATGGCTGATCCTTTATCAGAATGCACTGTATTCATAGTTTCTTAAATGGAAACTGTTTTGTATAACCACTTAAAGATACTAAAATATTTTTAAAGACAATTTGGTTTGAAAGAAGAAAAAGAATTTAGTTATATACTAAAATTAGGTGTTCAGATTACTTTTGTTTCCTTATTCTAAATAACTAAATTAATCATTTTTGAGTGCACATATGTATATTTCCTCTGGCCAACCTCCAAGATTGATTTTATTAGGTCAAAGGATATTAATATTAGCTGGGCACTGGTGACTCATACCTGCAATCCTAGCTACTCCGGATGCTGAGATCTGAAGATCACAGTTCAAAGTCTGCCCAGTCAGGAAAGTCTGTGAGACTCCTATCTCCAATTAAACACCAGAAAGCCAGAAGTGGAGCTGTGGCTTAAAGTGTAGAGTGCTAGTGTTGAACAGAAAAGCTCAGGGACAGTGCCCAGGCCTTGAGTTCCAGCCCCATGACCAACAAAAAATATTAATATTGATTTTACATATATATATATATATCTTTGGGCATATGTAGAAAAATTGTTTTACTGGTTTACCTTGCATACAGGAAATGAAGACATCTACAATGCACATAAATCCATAAATGGGTAAATATCTTTATTTTCTTAATCATTCTGTGGAACCCAAACTTTGCTTTGGAGATATTAAAATTTGAGATAATCATTTTATCACAGTTTAAAAACAATATTAGTATTATGAGCTACCACATATAATAAAACTGTTTTATATGCCAAGAAATTTGCCATTTGGGATCAAATACATATTTTTATATACTTTGTATCAATATTTTATACACATTTTATGTGTACATATATAATATACATATCTATAATACTATATATATCTACATATTGGTATATATTCATGTACATTTTATTAACTTATCTTCAGTCTGTGCTGAATTGCACTGTTTGATTAAAAACTCAGTCAGACACACTGTGATATTTATTGTGAATAATATATTCCTGCAGTCTAGATCCTGTGAGGGAGAGAGAGTGAAAGAGAGAAGTGTGTGTTTGTGTGTGTGTACATGCATGTGTGTGTTTCCTACTTTAAATAAAAGTTTCCTGGAGGGATGAATACAGCATAAATATTTAAGATTTCCTAAGAAGTATTCTTATATTGTACTCTAGACACTCAAATGTTGTTTCCTCATTTTATGTAATGCATCAAGAAAGCAGTATTCTGTTTTTGTTTTGTAATTCCCTGGTTGGGCAATTTCAACATATTGTAAGTTCCTTTCCTGTTTCTTTTTAGGTTTTAATGAATAACTCTTACTTTCATATAAAATTTAAAAGCAGTTTAATAGTTTAGCTTAACATTTTGCATGAGCTTTTGTCAAACATTATTACTTATACCAGTAGTTTATCTCCTGATGATCTTCAAAATTAATTTGAATATTTTCTTCATAGTTATGTACAATTGGGAAGCTTAATA
This sequence comes from Perognathus longimembris pacificus, assembly GCF_023159225.1. Lineage (NCBI taxonomy): Eukaryota > Metazoa > Chordata > Mammalia > Rodentia > Heteromyidae > Perognathus > Perognathus longimembris. The sequence goes on from NC_063188.1 coordinate 91,757,426, forward strand.
CTTCTGAAAGTAATCATGATTGACTGTTGGTTTTTCTAGTTTCTTTTAAATGCCTTAGGCTTTGCAGTTATCAGTGGTATAGTTCCAAGATACAAAGCCATAAACTTAAATTCCATCCTCTTTAGTAGTCTGAATATTTTGCCTCCATCCATAGGAAGCCGCCTGAAACCTTTAATCGAAATCAAAGGTTACACCACAGGGGTGCAATATCTCTAATTTGTCTTGGAATGAATCAGTACCTTCCTCTTGACTGCTGTGAATAAATTCATTCTAGTTTATTGAGTTAATGAGAATAGCACATCTTAACCCACAGAAGGTATTCTGTCTTTATGGCCCCATGACTCTCAGCAGATTAGCATCATTATGAAGAAATATCATTTAGTAAATGAATGAATGTGAGTGGCATTAGACTAAGATTGCTATAAATCAGTCCACAAGAGTATATTGCTTGACCTTCAGCAATTGACTTTTGAAAACATAGCAACTGCTCAGTTATATATACAGATACAGTTAAAAATGCACTGTAGTCAGGCACCGGTGGGCCATGCGTGTAATCTTAGCTACTTCAGAGGCTGTGATTTGTATGATTCTGAGTCAAAGCTAACTTGGGCAGACAAATTCAAGAGAATTTTGTCTCTAATTATCAAGCAAAAGGCTGGACTAGAGACATGACTCAAATGATAGAGAACCAGTTATGAAAAAGAAAGCCAAGCAAGAATGTGAGGCCCTGATGTCAAGCCCCCATAATGGCAATAACTCACTCACTTATTCACTCAATGAATCAACCAACCAGAAAACAAATAAATGGCAGACTGTACTTTGGGGGGGCAATTGAAAGAATTTATCCTGCACCTCAGCTGGAATAAAAGTAGAAAACCTGAAAATATAAAAAAAAAATAATATTTACATTTATACCTGCATGATGAGTACAGTGAACATTTTCCTACTTGTCACTACTTGTTGTCCCTTGTTTCCTTATTATAAATATAAAGATAGTATATTCTGTAATATAAGCTAAGGATGAAAGTATTCAAATTCCAAGATAATTTGATGAAGTTGAGAATTTGTAGATTAAGTATGAGTTGATAATTTATCAAAATGTGATATCACTGTCTTATATGTGAAACTGTAACCCCTCTGCATACCACTTTGACAATAAAGAAATAAAAAAATAAGACCTACCTATACAGTACACAGAAAAAAAAACATGGCTCAAATTCTGGCAACATCATTTGTGAATTTTAGAACTTTGTGTAGGTAGCAAAAGCTTCCTATAGATTTATCATCTCTAATATGAATATTATTAAATATCAGGAAAAAATGGTGAATTTTAATTAAGATGAAATGTAAAAGGTACTTCAGACATAGTAATGGCTGATGTTGTTAATTGTGTACTTTATTGTGGTTTATTACATTATTATTTAGTTAATAACACATTTTTCTGCAACTTCAATGTTACTAGATAATGTCCCTTTGTTTTCTCTGTCTTATTCAAATTGCCAGTTTGAATATGCTTAGAATTGTCATTGGACCTGATAGTGTGTTGGTAAAAGATGAGCCATTAATGAAGGATTGTTTGACCCAGTCATTTTTCTTTATCTTACCATACAATGTCCCATTCAAGCCTTTTCCTTCACACATCTAGTACCAACAATATAATACATTGTTTTATTCTTTATTTTTTTCATTCAAGACTGGGACTTGAACTCTGTCTGATGCTTTACATTTGTTGGGAGGCACCCGACCATCTGAGCCATGCCTCCACTCCCTACTTTCTTTTATTATTAACTCTCAAGTTACTATAGATGAAGATTAGTATAGTCTGTGTGCTGATGGCAAAATGGTGGTCAAGATCTAGAGGATACAAAGGCAGGTTGGAGGATTTTATGATGATGAAGCAAACAAGTCAGTGAACAGTCACTGAGGTAGAAACTTACCAATATATAAGTACACCTACTAGCAGGTGAAAGAACACAAAATCAAAGCAAAAAGTAAAGAAGTTTCAGTCAGCATTGCAGTATCTATACTAGCGACTCTAATCTCAAAAACTAAAACACCATTCATGGAGCTTTGGATTCAAAATTTAAACTTTGAACAATTCTGATGAAGCTACAAGAGGCTTTGGAACAGAAACACATCTGTTCCTACTGAAATATCTAGCTGAATTACCATTCATCCATTCATTCTTCCAACCATGGCCGATCATCTTTACAGAGGTGTCCAGACCCTGAAGAACTACAGAGTAGTAGAATTAAAGCAATGGACAAGACAGACAAAATATTCTCCCTCCTTTGAAAATTCATTCTAAAGACTCCACTGAAGGGCTGTAGTCTTAGAAATGACTGTACATTGAGCACAAACATAGGGCAAATTTTGAGTAAAAAAAAGGGGGTGGGACGGGCAATGGCCCATGCCTGTAATCCTAGCTGTTCAGGAGGCTGAGATATGCAGATCATGGTTCTAAGCTAGCCTAAGCTGGAAACTCCATGAGAGTGTGCTCTCCAGTTAATCATAGAAAGGGCCAGAAGTGGCACTGTGGATCACGTGGTAGAGTACTATCCTTGAGCACAAAAGCTCAAGCACAGTACCCAGGCCCAGAATTCAAGCCCTAGGATCTGCAAAAATGAAAGGAGTGGAGGAGCCTACTGGATTAGGCACAATTTTGCCTTGGCCTCAAAGTGTATCTAAAGTAGTGGAAACTCTGGGTTCTCTCATTCTGAGTCCAAGACTGGTCATGGTATGGGGATGGAGTGGATAGTGAAAATGGTATGTTTATATAACTTTGAACATGATAGTCAAGGAGAAAAACAAGGCAAAGCCAAGCACCAATGATTAATAACTGTAATCTTAGCTATGTTTCAAAGGTAGTTCTGGCACCAAAATCTATAAAACTCTTATGTACAATTGATCACCAAAAAGCAAGAAGTAGAGTTGTGGATAAAGTAATGGAGCCTTTTAATGCTAAGGATAGCTCTGAAACCTGGAGTTCAAGCTCCAGAACTGGTACATACACACAAAAAGGAAAAAAGAAAAAAAGACAATGAAAAACAAGGCAATAAACACTGTACATAGGAATAGTATATACATCAAAACTTTTGAAACTCAGAGATTTCTGAAATATTAAGGTTATTGAGCTGTTTATAGGTGCTAGCCAAAGAAAGGACAAGGTCCTGAGAAAGTTACTACACACAGAAACTGCAAGGCTAACAGCTGGAAAAATTTCTATTAGTCACAACGTGGGGACACTTTCATTACATAAATTTGGAGAAACTACAGTGGTTTTAGATATAAGACATAGATAATGCAAGGCAGAGAAAGCTTTAAGAGAGCATGGCCATCCAAATGGAAGAATAATTGTTGCTTCTATATTGGCTGGGTGCCACATTTCAGAATGAATATTCATAAACATGGTGCAGTGTCTCTAGAGGTTGGCCTGGTAGTAATAAAATTTAAGTAATATCTGCAATATACATACATAAGATCATAATACAATCTTTTATTGGCTTTGCCAATATGTATTAACTGATTTACTTCTTTACTTCCTCTTCTTTCACTTTTTGACCTTGGTAATTAATCATAGGTTAAGACTAAAGAACTGTTCTCAGAATTTTCTTTTATCATTACAAAACCTGTGTACTTGGTCTTTCTTCATTAGAAAGGCTGAACTTATTTCAAATGCCTGCAGAAAAGTAATGCTATAGATATTGTGGAAAGAAATAAAAATGTAAGAGCATCTATTTGTTATATAACACATTAAATTTTAATAATCTAGAATATATAATAATATATAACATAATAACTCTAGAATGGAAACATTTAAGAGAAAATCACCATAGTTAAAAACAGCAACATTGGAATGATGAAAAGTAGGTTTAGGAATTATGCTTTTAAGAATTTTTTTAAGTAGCTGTTACCAGTTTCCAAATAAGAAAGGCAATGTTAGAAAATGTAGATCTTAGTGTGTTGTAAATGTAAAAAAATATAAGTTACAAAATGGCTATTTACTGAATAAGATTGATTTTTTTGATCAAATTTCAAGGATAATATATGATGTAATATAATATAAAATGTAACATATAATGTAATATAAAATGTAAGAGCATTTTCCTAATTCCGATTTTTTCCAGATTTTCCTTGCCTCTCTGATTTGAATTACGGACAAAATATGGATATATGCACATTACAAGAGGCTTGGTTCATTTATTTGCAAGAGTAGTACTATATCATGTTCTTATGACAGCCCATTTATGTTATGCTGGAAGCTGTTTACTATTAGGACAAATGTAGAAAACTGGAATTGAGAGAACACTTCAGGGTTTACCTAAGTGTCATGAAAGTTTGCATATGAAGAAACCTGCATACACACTGGCTTTTTATTCACAGAATTTATCTTGGTATTTCCTGTACTTTGCCATGTTCAAAATGACTGCATATTTTGAAACAATTAGGTACATAATATAGATAATATAGTAGTTTTCAGGAAGATATTAACTCTATTTTATTTTTACTCTTTGTATTGATTTTGAAAAAAAAATAGCTTCAAAGAATGATTCTAATTAATGGTCTATGGTCGGATAAAATGTTTGATCCTAATACAGTTGATTTTCCTTTATAGACCAAATTCACATGCTGTCTAGGTGCTTAAATATCTGCATGCTGATAATATGCATTAATATACAGTAGAATAAAAATAGTAGAAAATAACAATGGGATAATCAATAATAAGTGTCATTCAGAGGAATATGAGCACAATGTTAAGGTAAGATAATAGGAAAAAATATTATGATGAATATATTGACTTTTAATATTTCCATTGACTGTATGAAAATATTTCTGTGTGAAATTACTTCACTATTTTCAATTAGTGCTTTAAAGGATGTGAATTATGACCTAATACCTAATAATGGTTACTTAATATGGAGTATTTGGATATTATAGACATTCTAACAGATCCAATTGGTTCATAAATTACTTATTTTTCCCTCTAATGATGGTAAAGTGTAATTATTTTTTATTTCCCCCAAAACAATACTTTAGATATTGAGCATCATTTTTATAAAGATACTTCCCTAACATTGCTTAAATATATAATTTGCTTATAAATCAGCTCACAACTAGTAATTATGATCTTTCTGTAAAAACAAATTGGTTCAGAATGCTTTAAGAACTATTCGAGTTGTTAGCTTCAAGTATTTTACACCCAATATAAAGCTAGTGGGCTAATATTAGTTTTGCTTTAACTGTATTATTTAGAACTGGCATCAAAGGAGAGGAATTTTAGTAAGTTCTCAGAATGTCTAATAGGTTCTTTTAGCTTATATAGTTCAAAGAGATAGTATGATAGTGTCATCTAAGATTCATACATATATATATATATGTTTTGACAATTTTCTTCATATTTCTAGTTTAATTCCAAGTTGTATTTATAAGTAATTTATGATACGGTCTTTAGGTTTTTGTAAAAAAAAAATATTATGCAGGCTCGAGGCTCTCAATGCTGTAATTTCAGCTACAAAGAAGTTTAGATAAAGGTAAGAGGATCACAATCCAAGATTGGTTCAGAGACTGAGAAACCCTACCTAAGCAATAAGCCTCCAAAAAAGGCTGTAATGTGGCTCAAGTAGTTTAGTGTGCTTGTCTAGCAAGTGAAAGACCCTGATATCAAACCCAAATACTTCATTTAAAAAAAAAGAAAGGAAAAGCAAAAATAAAAAAACGAGTGAATTGTATTTACCCAAACCATTTTTACTTGGATTCTTACATAGACCTAGCACTCCTAAGTTAGTAGATGACACATGAATTGTAAACAGGAGATATTTATAAACCAATTAAAAGACTACTCTACTAACACAGGATAAGCACAATGTGCTTTGGGGGCAGAGTGAATAGATGAGCATTGCTCAGCTAGGAATGAACTGAGGTTTTAATTGTTATTGACTGTGGCTTAATAATAAATGGACTTTTCATGGCAGGATAGGTGAAAATGAAGATTCAAATCTAGCTTTCCCAACATTCATCAAACACTTTGATTAGTCAGATAATTTTTGAAAAGCTGAGATGTTAGGCCTAAAAAGATGTGTTTGCACATTGGAATTTTCAGCATCTTGGGTTGATAAGAGAGAATGCTGTCTTAAACCAATTGTGTTCAGGAACTTGTGAGTAGTTTGACATGAAGCATAGATTTTTAGGTAATTGTTAATGACTAATAATTTAAGGGGAAATTAAAAAGACAACTAAGGAGAGGTTGTGATATGTATGTCTATTAAGATGAATGTGTTGTAGTAGCTATTTTAAGCGAGTGTTTTGCATCTTAGCAAAGTATATTTGATAGTAGTGTTTGGAGTGAAATTCACATGGAGAGAATAATAGTTTGGAGGTCGGTTATGAGGTTAGTGTCTGAAAGGGAGGAGAACCATGCCTAGAAAGGCAATGAGCATTGGGACAGCAGAATATTTTTACTTTCTCTTTGTCTTTCAGTAGATGTGGAAATGAGGTGCTCTCAGAAATAAATTACAAGATGACATGGTAATTTGGTAAAAGAGATGTAATTAGCGCTAAAGATCTTCATTTCCAAGTAAACATTAATCGTACCAAACCAGGTTGGGGATATGGCCTAGTGTCAAGAGTGTTTGCCTCCTATACATGAAGCCCTGGGTTCGATTCCCTAGCACCACATAGATAGAAAACAGCCAGAAGTGGCGCTGTGGCTCAAGGGGTAGAGTGCTAGCCTTGAGCAAAAAGAAGCCATGGACAGTGCTCAGGCCCTGAGTCCAAGGCACAGGATTGGCAAAAAAAAAAAAAAAAAATCAGACAATAGTACCAAACAACTTATCCAGCCTTGAGACAAAAAAATTATATGTACCAGGAATTACCTACAACACAAAAAGAAAAATGTAAACATTGAACTTTATAAAATGGTAATGTTCTTTCCATTTATAGAACACAGATCAATTTGTAGTAAATTATATTAAAAGTGCCTTCAAGGAACTGTAATCATCAATAAATATGTATTGAATAAACCATATTATCAGTTGTTCATGAGATGTTAATAACAGTGAATATTCACAATGAACTTTATATAGGAATTCCACAGGATGGGAGGCAAAGAAAGAGGTAATAATTTGTGAATTAAGAGGTGTAGCAGGAGTGTTTCACCTCTTAGAAGCTCAAAGTCAAATTGGTGAATAAGGACCACAATCTGGGTAAGAGTCACAAATCCATATGTAAATGATGCCATTCTTCTTCTAACACTCTTTATCACCACAGGTTTCTCACAGGACCATGATGTGTCTGTTAATCTCCTTGACATTGATGAATGCCATCTCTACCTGAATGTCCTTCTGCTTCTCAAATTCTTACCAGGAGGAGACTTTTATTGATCAATCTGACTATAAGAAATATAGGGAGAATAGCTGCAAAGTATACAGAAATTAATAGACTTGATACACATGAAAAGCATGACACAGATGGATTCAGAATTTTATTTAAACACAAGTACTGCAGATTGATTCTGCCTTGTTTTACCACTTTTATTCAAGATAAAAGTAGCTTCTGATATCAAAGCATTTCAAAATAAGTCACATTTCATCATTTAACCAAATAATTGGTATAATAACTCATAACTTATTAGCGATTATATAAAGTAGTGAATAGAGATCTTATATTTTTTTCCCATGCAGATACAGGAAAACCATAAAATGTAGCACAATGTTACCAATTTAGTATGTGAATGGATTCTAATAGTAATCTAAACGTCTATAATGTGGTGATTGTTGGCCCTGTTTGGCTGAATTTGAAGTTTAGCCTTTCATTATCAGAAGTATAATCTCATAAGGTTACTACTCAAATCTTGTTTGTAAAATGATTTATTTTTTACACATTTCAATGTATTGCTACTAATTATGCTATAAAGTTCAAATGCTTAATTAAAGTATACCAAAAAGTACGTTAATTATTTCACATTCTTTGTTCTCTTATTGAAATTGACAGGTAATGCTAGTTTTGTATAAGACACATTTGTCAATCATGTCACATAAACTATCACTTGAGAAAATGCCAATTCATAATTTTTTTTTTTTTTTTGCCAGTCCTGGGCCTTGGACTCAGGGCCTGAGCACTGTCCCTGGCTTCTTCCCGCTCAAGGCTAGCACTCTGCCACTTGAGCCACAGCGCCGCTTCTGGCCGTTTTCTATATATGTGGTGCTGGGGAATCGAACCTAGGGCCTCGTGTATCCGAGGCAGGCACTCTTGCCACTAGGCTATATCCCCAGCCCCAATTCATAAAATTTTTATGCCTTAGTCAAGTGGCATATTAGCTATATCCAAATTGCTTGCATCTCCAACTCTTGTGGATGTAGACAAAGGCAGAGAAAGAAGTTGAAGAATGAGTTCATGTCAGAAAATAGGTAAACACTATTGCATATTTATTTGTTCTCAAAGTTGGTAGAAAGTAGGCAATATTGTTTCCATGACAGTATTTGTAAATAAGTATAGGCATCTATTAAAATTTATTTTTCATTGATAGGAATAAGCATGCACATAATAAATATTTATGGAGTATCTTACTGTTTCAATATATGTATATATCATGCAATGATTAAATCAGTGTAAATATATCCATTGCCTCAAACATTTATCATCTCTGGTAAAATCATTAAAACTTCTTTCTTTATTCTTTTTAAGGAAACAAGTCAGGGGATTTCTATGTATATCTAGTGAGAAAAGCAAGGTAGGACAACTGTTTCAAAGGATAGACTACTCCTTTTCTATATATTCCATTTGAAATATTCACAGTGACCTCTGGAGAAATATGACTGTACTTAGGGCAAAAACAGAGGAGATACCCCTGGTACATATTTTCCTATTCTCAGGTGATATGCAGAAGATACAAACTATGAAAAAGAATACAATTACTGTTGAGAATTGTATTAAAGGAGGGGTTGAGGAGGAGAGAGCTGTACACCCAGAGTAACCTAGTGTGGTATGAGTGATCACTCTCTGATGGGAATGAACTGCTTGTAAGTGTGGAAGCAAGAAGGACCTAGTTGATAACTTTCCATCAGCACTCACTGTGACACAGTTACTGTGAACCTAATAATCCAATGTCCTTGCTACTAAGATCAGAAGGAATGACTGTTTTTATTTGTTGTTTTGTTTTGTTGTTTTGTGCCAGTCCTAGAGCTTAAACTCAGGGCCTGGTTGCTATCCCTGAGCTTTTTGCTCAAGGCTAGTGTTCTACCACTTTGAGCCACAGCTCCATTTCCAGCTTTCTTTGGTAGTGATGAATTCCCTACTTGAGGTAGCTTTGGACAGTGCTAGTCAAATCTCAGCCTCCCGAGTAGCTAAGATTACAGGCTTGAGCTGCTGATTCCCAGCAGAATGATTGTTTTTAATGTTAGGTTTGTACTGTAGCTTATCTGGAGAGGATGGTTTGAACAAAAATGATTTATTAAAGACATGTCCTTAAGAATGACTAAGAATAGGAAAGGAATCACACAAAGAGCCATGACAGTCTCGATCTCAGTCTGGGTCTGAAGAAGTACTCTGGATCCAATACTCTGAATGCAATCTCTGCTTCCGGATTTTCTTGTAATTTGAAGCCAAGAAACTAGGCTTCCACATTCCATTCTCAATACTCAGTTTTTAGTTTAAAACTACCCTGAGTTAATGTAAACACTAAGGCACTTCTACAACATTGGTGTTTGGAAGCAAGGTAGCCTTGCCAGGCTGAGTATCTCTATTCAAAGTCATGCAGATGACTACTTTCACAAGGAAAAGCTTGCAAAAGCCAGAGGAAATAAATTTTTTTATTGGAATCTCAGTGAACCTGCATAAAGCACCTGAAAAAAAATTTTTGCATTAATTTTCAAACTACCAACTTTTACAAGATTATGTTGACCCAAAGTTTAAATAATTATCTGAAGAATTAACTAGAAATGATCTCTAAATGTACTGCAGATCAAATTAGAGGACAAAAATTCTAATATAAACAGAACCAGTTCAGAATTATAGTATTTTTTTCAAGATGCTTTATATGCATATATGAAATCAAGTAATGACACCCATTAATGCTTTAAAAGCACAGAGAGGGACAATCAAAAGGAATAATAGAGTGCGAATTTGAATTTGATAAAAATATGTATGGAGTTTTCACAGCAAAACATTTATGTCCAATTAATATGTACAAGTCAAGCTGTTAAAAATACTATTTGTTCAAATGTTAGTCTTCCTGCTTCTTAATTTTATCATTTGTTATGACCAAATTGTTTTGAAATAGTATTTGACAAGTTTTGAATGGTAAACACAGAGCTATCAGAAAAATGGATCTTCTAAATTTAGAGTACTATTCAGTCAGAAATATTTATCAAAACAGAGTATGTCAGAAGTGTTAGTAGAGTGCGTTTTCTAATATTATTTCTCTCCTTATACCTGGCTGTAGGACCCTCTTAAGATTCTGACTGATTCTGTTTGAACAATTGCTACTAGAGATGGCGGGGCTGTGATCACTATATGTTAACTCACTGCTCTCCTCTTCTATTTCTCTTACTTGAGTCTTTATAGCATTTGTGCACATCTTAATTATTTGATTTTAATTGTCAGTGTTTGGAATGTGGGCATGCAATATCATTACATCCTGAAGGAAGGATGGTCTCCACATTCTGTAACCATCTATCATGTATCCACGATTGTTACCATAAGTAATTTTATTCTGCTATCATTTTTCGTCAGGTATTAAGTGAGCATATCTTTCAAGGGGAGAACACATCACTCTAGCTGGTCAGGGCTGATGAAATGGCTTGGCACAACAAGCTGAGAGGAAGGAAGACCAGTAGTATCAGGAAAGAGAAGACATAGAACTTGGCAGGATACAACTGATGGTGGAAAGAACTCAAGGCTCATGTTGTCCATTTATTCCTATTCATTTTCTAAATCCAGTCTCTATACTAAATGAGAACATCAGAAGACAAGTGACTGGTGTGTCATATATTTATTTCCCATAAAATTGAATTCTGTTAGTATGTTCTGCTCTCAGAAAAGAATGAATAATGATTTAAACAAAAACTTTATACATGAAAAGTTTGTGAGTTCTTTTATGAAATGGTGTCAAAAGGCACATTTTGTTAAGATTTTCATTGTTATTAATGTGGAAGATGGCTGTAACTATGGCTAGAAGTAAAGAATAAAGCCTTACATCTCAAATAGTAGTCAACAGCATCAATGCCATCTAACATTTCTTCATAAATGTGAACTTTCAACCTCTACATCAGACATAAAATCAATCAGATTGAGCTTTATCCGTTTATGTATGTATGTATGTATGTATGTATGTATGTATCTATATATTTGGTGCTGGCACAGGCTGACTGGCTCATCCTCAATACAAATGCTCTATTTTAGGACTAGTGAATAATTCAATAAAGATTTTTTTTATTTTTTTAAAAAAACATTCACCAAGTTTGTATTACCACTTTTACTCAGTTCATGCATAGAGAAGATTTTAAAGCAATCATTTTTGAGAGCTTTGAACAATACTTGTACGCACACTATAAGCTAATAGATCACTTTAAGTATTTCACATAGCATCTATAAATTCTATAAATGGCACTTTATGTTTTAAGGACTTTATTTCAATTCTCTGTCAAAACTTCTCAAGCAATATCAATAAGTTGAAGAAAAATTATATGAACAGTGTTATCTTATAAATCCATAAAATTCATATTATCATCCTCAATACAAAAGCCCATTAGTTCTCCATCACTGAAAATCTGGAAAATCTACAAATGTAGAGTTAATCTGAGCTGATTCTGTAACCCTTATTGTACTATAGACCACAAAAACGGTCTGGTGAATAGTGGCACAAAATATGAAACACTTAAAGTTTTGAACAAAATCAATTATAATTAAATACAATGAGTAAAATGCTAAATCAATTTGTAGCATATAAATAGATTTGATTCTTTTTCATGTATTATTAAGAGGTAGAAGAGGGACTAATAACATTGTTACTTCTAAATGATGAATGCAAGGTCTCAAGTTATATAAAAATATTAGTAGAATTTTACTCATCAACTAGGAAGAATGACTTGTATCATTGTACAGAAATGGAAAGACTTGGAGAAAATATGTTAAGTTAGCCTGAGAGAGAAGAGGATGCATATTTCCCCTATTTGTGGTATGCAAGTACATAAAAATGTACTGAATAAGATATGGTAGATTCAAGGGAGTTCTCAGTGTAATTGTTCAGAAAAGCAAAATCAAATTTCAGCAAAATTATATACCAGGAACTGGGTACTCTCAAGGAATAGGATAGGTTCAAGGGGAATGAATAGATGAATGCAGAGGAGAAGGAAGAATGCAGTCAAGAATCCAATGCATATCATTCAAAATTAAGAAGATTGAGGGAAGAGGTGTTTGGATTAGGGATGGGTGAGAATGTTGAAAGGGATTAGATTGATCAAGATATATTCATAAACAGCTTTGTTAAATGGCAACTCTTTTGTGCAAGACTTAAATATAATTACAAATCTATGATTACTCCTTGTAACATGTTAAATGATTGCTGATAATGTTTAACTGCCTAAAATCATAAAAATGTAAATGACAAATTTCTGTTAAAGATTACAAAAAACAAAGTTGTACATTTTTTTTCTTAAACAAGTTAAGGGGTTTATTGAATTCAAGCCATGAGCTTCCTTTTCTTTCCCTATATATCTCAGATTGACATTCTTCTTTTGACTCTAAACTATTGTTTTTACTATAGGCAAGTATGAAATTCCTTTTCTGATTTGATAACAACTATAGAACCTATTATGATTTCATCTCTATGTCTACTTCTGAGAAGTTCAAGGGTAGATACTTCTAGTTTTTAGAAGTTATCCTTAGATTCAACATTTTTATTATGTTTGCATCTTTTTCTAGGCTCTATTATTATTATGCTTTCAACTTTTCTGTAGACTCGACACAGAAAATGAGAATTTGAGTGTTGATAGTGTTCTCAGAGATTACCAGTATCACCTGCTTCGTTTCATATGCAGAGTGAATGTTCAGATATGTCTTAATGTACAATTAGTGGCAGAAGCAAGCCTAAACTACAATTACTCAGAATGAATTTCACTGTACATCTGTATAATAATCTAGAATCTAGCAACTTTTAGTGGATTCCTCCAGATGGTTCTGAAACATACTAAAGCCTGAGAGACAAAATCATGAGTCAAGAATACCTAGTTTTGAGGAAGGAGGTAACAAATTGTAAAAGAAATGTACCCAGTGCCTTACGTGTATATATGAAACTGCAACCCCTCTGTACATCACTTTGACAATAAATAAGCAATTATTCAGAAAAAAGAATACCTAGTTGTAAGGTTGAATCTTTCATAGGGTATGCTGCCTGCAATGGATATATTGTCTTCATAGATAAGTTGTTATATTCATATACAAATTGAGTTGTTTCTGTGAGTTCACCTATATCTATCTATGTCTCTATCTATCTGTCATCTATCTATCTACCTATCTGTCTGTCTATTATCTGTCTCTCTGTATGTCTATATATCTATACATGAATGAAAGATAGGATTGAATCAAAATCTCATAGTGACATATAACCAGTTATCTCAACAACATACATGTATTCCATACATGAGGATCTGTTTTGTAAAGGAGATATAGTACTTATTTGTGTGAATTTGTAGAATACAAGTTAGTTATGTAATGGAATCTCATGTGTCCTGAAGATCCAGGAAAACCTGCTTTAGCAATTATGCAGGACCTTGTAAAGAAAACTAGAGAATGGGAGGCTTGAGTGTATTCAAGACTTGAGAACCACAAGGCCAGCTTGATGAAAGTTGTGTGAGAGAGGTAAATTGAATAGATGATGAGATCATAGTTACAATTTTGATAAATTTAGAATTCAAAAGGAATAGATAAGGCACTGGAGTCTCCTCATTGCGTTTTGTATGCTCCTTTATATCTTTGAAAATAAGCAGTGATTATTGAATGGAAAATTGACAATATCACTCTTCTATGTAAAGCTTATCAAAGCTTTTTCATTGCATTTAGCACATCATTTTTATTGTTATTTTTACTGTAAAAGGGATATTCAGAGGGGTTACAGTTACCTAAGTGTGTGAGTATATTTCTTTTTGAACAGTGTCACCTCTTCCTTCATTTTCTCCCAGTTTTTCCCCTCCTGACCCCTCTCCCCAACAAGCTGTATCTAGTGAGTGTCACTGCTGTATCTGTTCATCCTTTGTACTTCTAGGTCTGTGTCTCCTTTATCCTCAGAAAAACAAATGAACAAACAAGACAAAAAGGAAACAAAAACACCACCAAAGGAAAAACCTCTTGTTTCCATTTTGTGGAGTTGATTTTGCTAAATATCATTTTATATGACTAGAGGCACATAGGCATTGTGCCATGTGTTCCTACCCTAAGCTTGTTTGTTGGATTTTAAAAAGGAAGAAGCTGTTATAGGAATAGTGGACTGTTGGTAGAGGGAATGATTAGATGTTTGTGATCTATGAGGTAAAATGATGAAAAGTAGGCAAGGAGACATTAAATGGTTTGTATACAGCTATTAAACAATGATGAAAGCAATTGCAACTCAGCAAATCAAAGAGATATGGGATGAAAACATTAATCACTATAATGTATAACAGTCTGTCATTGTCACATTTCAAACGTTTATGTTTGACATGAAGTTTAAATATTAAATTGGCTCATGTCAAATGCAGGAATCAAAGGTAAGAATTGTACAGTCATCCTCATTTGTAATATTGTGATCATTCATTCTATGTGTGTGTCTGTGTGTTTATCTCTCTGTCTAGTATATATCTGTTTTGTGGGGGGGCGGTAGTGTGGATGAGTACTAATACTAGGAATTGATTCACATCCTTGATCTCCCACTTGACATTTTTGCTTAATGGCACTCTACCCCTTTAGCCAAACACTTACTTCCAGCTTGTGGTCTCCAACCTTCAGAAAAACATCACAATCCTTTGATACAGCATCCTCTTTTGAATCTGATAATTACTATTATATATTTAAACTAATTTGATTTAAAATTATTTTTTCTTTATTCTGGGATATTGCTGGATTCTAAAAACAAAATATTGGACACAGCAGTGTTTATACTTAGCAAGCATTTGGTGGTAATGTAGATAAATTACTAAAATAACTCCCCCTTTACAGTTATGTAATAACAAAAAGTTTTCAGTAAACTTTTTATTCAAAGAGTTGTAAAAGTAATTTTTTCTGTTTTTAGGATGACAAGTGCCTATTGAGATTTTTTGAATTAGTCTATTTTTATAAGTTTCAAGTTTTCTCTTGGGCTTTGTAAGAATAATAGTTAAACCTAACTACTTTCTTTTGGCTGCTATTTAGAAAAGTGTTTTTCTAGAAACACTAACTAAAAGTGACATTTTTAGTTCACAGAAAATTATTTTGATTTACTATTTTTGTTTTGGAAAAGTCTGCATAATGAATTACTGGAAAAAAATGAAGAAAGTGAGATAAATAGGACTTTTTATGTAAAATAACAGCAAAGTAAAAATCAAGTAAATGAGACTCACAAAAATCCACTGATTATTTTTAATTTTCTTAAAGAGAACTTTAAATGTACATATTAGTCAAGAAATAAAATACAGTGTTGTTTAGTAACATATATCTACAACAGAAGGGTTGAGAACACTTTTTACTACAAGTAGTTTTAGAAATATTTCTAAATTGACACTACTGAATTTCTTTAGTTTATCATGAAGCAGAGAAATATACTCAGGCTTGGTTAAACATTATTATTATTATTATGCAAGATGATATTGGAGGAATTGTGTAGAACATATTGACTCATTGACTCATTTTTTATGAAATTTCTAGTTGATTCAAGTATCTAGAGTTTCCCTTTTTGCTCATAATACATTTCTGCAATAAAATTATGCTTCCTAACTTCAAATGATTTTCACTAAAGTTCAATTGTGCTTTCATAAATGATAATTCACAATGAATTTATCCATTATTACAATGTTTAACTTTTAAGACCTTTTTCTTTTATGCAGTAACAATACTTATATATAGACATGTACTGGTTTATTGTTACTATATAACAAGCCACCTTGAATCTCCAAGGGACTTTGTTCCAATATCTGGGTGTTGAATAGCTTTGGTTATCCATCCAGTCCACTCTCCTCCATTTTCTTCCTTGTGTGGCAGATCTCTGGACTATATTAATAGATTTTCTTGCTCTCTGGCTTACAGTTGTATTTGGTTATTAGGATCATTCCACAGGAAATTAGGCGGAGGGAAGGCTAGCTATGTTCTTTACTTTCAAAGCTCCTGTCAGGTGATTCTCTTGGTTATCTCTTTCTCTATGAACAAGTAACAAGTCTTTTTCTCAGTGTTGTCAAAGAGTTATTATGCTTACTGTGTCTAGTTTCAATGATTTCATGAGAACCTATCCTGTTGTTTATAAACAGTCCCTTGTTAAACTCTCCTAAGATTCCTGAAGTCCTGCAAAGACCCGAGGACGCTTACAGTGGAATGGAACTCTTTACTTCCCAGTGATAGCACTTAACAGTAAGGAACCATGGAGAATGAAATTTGTGTTTACTGAATTATCAAAGCTAGAGATTAGGTTGACTACTTTACATTTATTAACCCATCTAATCTCTATGATAATATTCTGAAATTAGTTCCATCTCTTACATTGAGGTCTCATTTACATAGAAAAGCATGAATTATTTGCTTCCAGTTTTAGAATGAATGCTAGAGAGCTAATACCTATGGAACATCACTTATAAACGAAGCATAAATATACATTTTTACAGCATTACCTCAATATAGATAGTAGTACCTACTCTATTTGAAGTTGGAAGTTGGAAGGTACAGAGGAGTTAAGACATGTGCTCAAGATCCCCCACCTAGAATATATCAGAGTAGCAATTTCAACCAATAAGTTCTAAGTGCATGGAGTAAATATTCTTATATACAACCTCCTTATGCTTTTTAAAACATATTTTATCAATGATACGTTTTCCCCCTTTCCAAATTCTGTGCACATTGGTTTGATGTCTTTTAATCATTAGACTCCTAAAATTAATACTAAACCAGGATTATTTTTCTGTTTTAAGAGGCATCACTAATGTATGGTAGTAATAATTAGTGTACTGGTCACTCATGAGAAGCTCTTGGAGTGCTGACAAGATCTCCATCTGGTTAGTGGTAATATAAATATATCTAGTTATGTGAAGACTCACTGAGTCTTATGATTTGTGTACTTTATGTGTATCATAGTGCAGTAAACTTCAGGTTTTGGCTTATACATGAAATTCTGACTTTTGAATCATACTCGAGAAAACAATCATCTCTGAAAGTAGCCTGTTAACACTGCAGTGCTATTTTGCTGTGAGCAGTTCAGAATGTTTTAAATCCCTGGATTTACACTCCGATTTTGTATTTGTTTCTGTCCAGAGATTTATAATCACTGAACAGTCCCTTGACTTTCTGAGCACTAGATATGTCCATAGCTTGACCTTTCTGTAGCCAGAAGGTCATGCCAAATTATCCCTTTGCTCTTTACCTCCTACCGGAACACTGTATTGATCCTTCTGTATTTTCTGGTGAAAAGACCAATACAACTAGGATGAGTCAGATACCATTGAAATCGTTTCACAAAGGCATTTCTGGCCCTCTCCTAGTCTTTTTAGTTTGATTTTCCCACTTTGCTTATGTCACTTACTAATCTTGAACATTGCCTGTGCTTCTGTATTTCTTCCATATTGACAGAATATGTGACTTCATAAAACTGATGTATAATATACCAAGTTCATAAAGTTCACTTGATATTTTAATCATGAAAGGAATTGAAGACAAAGATGGACAGGATCTTATGGCCCAAAGAGGTTTTGCTGTTATACATGTTTAAGAAACTCATTTTTGTGAATTTGAAAGGATAGCTATTAAAGATGAAATTCTGAGGAAATATTAATGTTTTCCTGACTATGAATATCACACCTGCAACAAAAGACATGGTAAATGTCAAAGATAAAAAGAGAGGAAAACAAAAGAACTGGAGACAAAAGAGATTGAAGCTTCTAAGTCCTTCCCCTGTACCACATACGTTTCTTGGACTTAGTCATTTTGTGTGAACAATGATAACTGTCACTAAGCAACAAAAGTATGTGCTCTATGTAAGGTCTAAAATTCCTAGTAGACTCAATGCTATGTTGCATATTATTTTCACTCCACATAGCCACTTTATTTCTAATGTCATTATCAGACACTCTCCAAGTTCTGGAAATCCTCTGAACATTACACAACTAATCTATATACATTGTTCTCCCTAATAGGACATTGATAAAGAATATTTTATAATGGTTATTCACAACAGCTCTTCCCAGGAAGGGAATGAGTCAAAACAGTACAGTTGTCACCACACAGAGATGCTAGCCCTATTACCTCCCACAGCCATTTTTAGGACTAGCTAATTCTTCTTATTTACTATAGACAGAGCTTAATATTTACAACTTTCCTCTAGGTCTATTTTTTTCTGGTCCTGAGACGTTAACTAAGAATTTAGGTGCTATCTCTAAGCCTCACTGTGTTAAAAGCTAGCACTCTACCAATTGAGCCACAGCACCACTTTCAGGCTGTTTCTGAGTAGTTTATTGGTGATAAGAGTCTCATTGACTTTCCTACCCAGGCTGGCTTTGAACAGTGATCTTCACATCTCACCCTCCTGAGTAGCTAGGATTATAGGAGTGAGTTACTGGTGTCCTGATACTCTATTATTTTCTTTCTTGCTTTAAAAATTAATTATTATAACATTGATGTGCACAGATGTTGAAGTTATATATGTAAGGAAATGAGTACATTTCTTTTTGAAAAGTGTTACCCCCTCCCTCATTTTTCCTAGTTCCTCCCGGACTCGCCCACCCTTAAAAAGTTCATTTTCAATATAATGTGTAGTATCACTGTTGCATTGGTTCTTCCCTTGTCCTACCCTTTCTGTGATTCCCCTTTTCTTCCCCAAATCAGATAAAATTATGTACAAGAGAAAATGTACAGAAATAAAAAAAAAAAACAGTGACAACAGGGAATAAACCAAAGGCGCAAAGGCGGGGGTGGGGGAGAAATAACTACAAAAAGTACAGTAAAAAAAGTCTTGTTTCCATTTCTTGGAGTTCATTTCGATATGGATCGTTTTATATAGTCATATGGACAAAGCTGTTGAACTATTGTGATCCTCTGCTAAGAATATCCTAGACATATTCTAGTTATTACAAATGAGGGAGGCCATGCAGCCTATGTTTTTTTCTGCCTGCTTTACTTAATATAATTTTTTCCAAGTCTTTCCATTTCCTTCCGAATGGGGCCATGTCATTCTTTCTGATGGAAGCATAGAATTCCATGTATATAGTACGTTTTGTTGATCCACTCATCAGATGAGAGGAATCTTGGTTGATTCCATAATTTAGAATGATGTGAGTCTGGACTATATATTTGTGTTTGACCTGAAGAAAATCCTCTCTGCCTGTTGAACTTCGTGGACTCTTTGCTCCCCAAAGCAACTATTCTCATGTTCTTTTCACTCTACTCAGGGAAGCACGCTTTCTCAACTTGCTTGGTTGGCTTACTTGGGAATCTGATACCCTACCACTTGAGCCATACCTCAAGCCTAGCTTTTTGATAGTTGCTGTAGAGGCCGAGTCTCATGAACCCTTTTGAATGGGATGGCTTTGATCCTAGATACTTCAGATTTCAGTCTCTTGAGTACTTAGGATTAAGTGTGAGCCACAAGCAGCCAGATTCATTTTTAGTTCTAAGAAGCTATGCAATACTTTCATTCTATATCTTAAGAATTGCTTCCTATTTCTATTTTTTATGTGTTTTTGAAGGGATATTTTGCCATTCACATTTTTTCCTGTTTTGACAGATTTTGTCTATCAATATAGATATATTTTCTTAAAACAACTATCAGCTGTGTTTTACTTCTTTAAAAAAAGTGGCACATTGTTGTGTTCAAGTTTCTTTCTTGATAAATTTAGAAGCAATACTTTCTCAATTGCATCTGTATATTTTACTTGTACTTCCTTTTACCATTTTCAAAGCATTATGCATCTTAATTCAATGATAGTAGGAACTTTTTATTTCCCTTCAAATATCAATCCTGCTGAGAAATGAAGTTATTTAGTACATTGGTATAGTGGACATTCTTTTTCTTTGCATATTAGTGGAAAGTTTTACTTGAAGTTTTATAAAGCTGGTACAGTAACTAAGATTTATGTTCAGTAAAACCGCTTTTAAATAAATTCCAGCATGTTAGTATTATGAGTTTCTTGATTTTTTTCCCCTTGACCATTTTAAAAAGAATTATTGGAGATTAATTTCAAAAGAGTAACCTGTAGTTAACCTTGTCAAAGCATATGTATGGCAGGATTGCCTAAGCTCAGCTACAAACAGTGGACTACGTGCAAGAGACAAGGTTTTCTTTTGGGAAGCACCCAGGCATCTAGAGGACTTGTCATTCACCTGCGTACCTGACTCTAGGGAGAGTGTGGCTCCTATATTCAATCTTAAAAGTATTAGGGATAACTTTGGTCTGAAAACCATGATTTTCTTGATATGATATAAGTGATCCAAGAATAGATAAGAGCCTGATGGCCTAAAGGCTAATGTGAAACCCATCAAAAGGTATTTGGGAAAGTAATTCTGGTCCCAGGTCTGAGATTCCCAGGATTTATTCCACTTGCTACCTTATGTGGTATTATCTCTTAGAAATATTTGTTTTCTCCATTGAACAAGAATATCTGTAAGAACTTGGCAATGTATGCCTGGCTTAGTAGTGTATACTTTTGTACCTGAATCAGGTTTTGGGGGGTTCAATAAATGTCCATGACTTATAAATCAGAGCTTTCTAGATAGCCTATGTGATCAATGAGCTGAGCATATGTAAGTGTTGTAGGCTTTTAACAAGAAAAAGAAAATTCTGGTACCCTATATAAAAATTGAAATACCTGCAAGATAGTTAACTAGAATGGTAAAAAGGCCAAGGAGGTAGCATACAACAAAAAGAACAAAAGCTACAGGAGTTAGATGCATCTAACCCAAATCTTGGTGTTATCTATTTTTAGTTTTGTGACAAAGTGCTATATATTCAACCTCTTTGTGTCTCACTATGTGATCAATGTATTAATGCTAACTTCAGAGAAATATTAGCAAGTACATTGTCCACTCATGTAGCACAATGTCTCTTATAAGTATTCTAAAAAGGCTGTATTATTTGAGATTATTACTTTTCCTTAATGCAGTTCCAAAGCAGAGGACTGAGAAAATACATGAATTTCACAGACTTATTTCAACTGTATTTTAATCAAATCTTTCTAAAAGTTAAGTGATACAAAAACTAGAAGGTGATATTCTGAGGAAGTGTTCATAATGACCATGTGGAGAAAACATGTTCTACATGATAAGGTTGTTGTAAACTCTGATAAATACACAGGATGTTTACATTTTGTATGCATACCAGGAGATATCACATTGTCATTGTTTCTTCGTATGTACATTTCTCTTCGTACCCAGAACTGCAAGATAATTTAGATATTTTCTTTCTCTCCCTAGTGTGATCATAATTAAGTAGGTCAAGTTAACTAGAAAAATTAGGGTATGGAACTCTATGCCCTATTCAAAACCAATTCTAAAGCTGGGGTTTTGCTCAAATGGTAGACTTTTTCTAGCATATTTAAATTCTACCTAATAGTACCCAGTAACACCCAAAAAGAAAAAAAATGAGATAATTTCAATGTTTTCTTTTACCTCATTTGACCCAATAGTTATTTTCTTTTGTTATGTTTTTATTTTTTTTCAAGTTTTTGTTATCAAACTGATGTACAGAGAGGTTACAGTTTCATACGTTAGGCATTGGATACATTTCTTGTACTGTTTGTTACCTTGTCCCTCGTACCCCCTCTCTCCTCCCCCTTTCCCTTTCCCCCCCTGAGGTGTTCAGTTCACTTACACCAAACAGTTTTGCAAGTATTGCTTTTGTAGTTTGTCTTTTTTTACCCTGTGTCTCTCAATTTTGGTATTCCCTTTCAATTTCCTAGTTCCAATACCAGTATACACGGTTTCCAATATTTTGTTATGTTTTTAAAGGTGAACTTTTTCATTTATTATCATTGCTCAATTATTAATTAGATGTATAAAATGTCTGTAATTATAACTTTAAATTTTAAAAGGCATAATCATGGAGATGAATCATTGGAAGAATGCTTGGCTTAACCATAGATATTTTCTATTTCAGGTTGGAAAACAGCACATAGAGAACCTCTTCAGTGACCTGCAGGATGGGAGACGCCTCTTAGACCTCCTTGAAGGCCTGACAGGACAAAAACTGGTAGAAAATTTATTTTCAAGTAAATTTACATGATCTTCAGTAAAATTTCAGGCCACAAACAATCTATCATTTTACATAATATAGTAAACCCCACTAACTTACTAAGTACTAATTAACTCATAATCAATGATCTATTTCTTAATAAAACAATCTCCTATTAAAAATCTTCATTTTGATATAGTCTATCCCATGCAGAACAAAGTCATTTTTCCAGAAAAAGACTTCATGCTAATTAATAGACATTATGTGCTTACCTATTTCCTACTTTTCTTAGTGAATGCCATTATAAAGGCTTTTATGCATAATTATCTTTAAAATTATCTTTGTGCTTTTGTATATTGTTCAGATACTTTACAATGAGTGTGTAACAATTAGTTTATAAATAATAGAACAATTAATTGGGACCAGCAGAATAAATTGTATATATTTTAGCCCAATTCAATAGCATAAATGGTGATAATGTAACTTCCCTTTGAGGACTGTTACCTTGTCTCATTTTAGAGCCTTCCTGTGAGATATATATGATTGTGATACTCAGTTATAGGTCAATAAAGTCATGTGTAAATCTCAGTTCAGTTGATAAAGGTCTCATAATGGGGAATAGCAGTTAAATCCAGATCTCCTAAGTTATTCTTATTTTTAGTTTACTATTATTCTTATAAGAAGAGTTTAAGACCTCAGTAAGCCACTTTGCATACTAAATGAATCCTGTTAAATGACTACCTCAACATCATCTCTTTGCCTTTCACTACAAATTCCCAGCACAGGCATATGCACATATGCATATTGTCTCATGCAGATTTTGTAAATAATATACAAATTATAGCTGTCATTCAAAGTCAAAGTTGTCAAACGTCTATGTATCCAACATGAGTCCTACAATTCTCTTACACTAAGCCAAGTTGTTTTTTGTTCTATGCATAGATTTTTTTGCCTGTGATGGTTTTATCTTTCCTTCCTTCCTTCCTTCCTTCCTTCCTTCCTTCCTTCCTTCCTTCCTTCCTTCCTTCCTTCCTTCCTTCCTTCATTTACTTTGAGTGTGTGTGTGTGTGTGTGTGTGTGTTTGAGAACTGGTGACCAAACTCAGGGCCTTGCTCTTGCCATGCCTATGTTCTCCACTGAGCTAAATCCCCAACCACTGCCTATGTTGTTTTCATTGCATGTTTTCTGTACTTCTGTCTGTTCTAACAGTGTTTCAGAATCTATATTTTCTCCTTCTCAGGAAAACCATTCCTAAATTCTCTTTGCTAATTTCTCCCCATTCTTAAATGTAGTAAACCACCTGCTTTACCATTTTACCATACTATGTTTGGTGTTTGGTGTATATATGCATCCTCAATTAAATGGTGAAGTACTATAGAGAAGAGATATATCTTATGCTTTAATTTTTTCAATCCTCATCAATTGCTAAATAGACTTGTATAATGTCAAATTCAAAGTTATACACTTTTTTTTGATGGTTCTGATGTTTGAACACCAGACTTCAAATTTACTTAGCTTTCTTATTCAAGGCTCCTATTCTACTACTACAGCCATGCTTCTAGCCCAGATTTTTTTCTGATTATCTGGGAAATGGAGCCTCAAGGACTCTTCTGCCTGGGCTAGCTCCAAATAGTGAATGTCTAGCTCTCAGCCTTCTGAGGAGCTAGGATTATAGGCATGTGCTAGGCCTTCATATTTAAGGAATAAATAAGTTCAGATTTATTGCTTTGTATCCCATCACTTTTTTAGCCAATTCAAGGGCGTCATTTTAATTATATTTGTTAGGAATATATTTGTATAATCATCCATAGTCTATGACTGTGAACAATATATACATATTTGCAAAATATACTTACATATAAATATGTGTGTAAATAGATATAGAAATACGTGTCTTATATTATTTGTATTCTGGGAATCAATCCTGATTCTAATTATAGAAATAAATATTAGTGCCTTATAATTGTTTAGGTTTCTTTGTTCACAATCTGTCCTTGGTTTGTGCAAAAGAGTTTCTTCTCAGGCTGGGAATATGGCCTAGTGGCAAGAGTGCTTGACTCGTATACATGAAGCCCTTCATTCAATTGCTTAGCACCACATATATACAAAAAGCCAGAAGTGACGCTGTACCTCAAGTTGGCAGAGTGCTACCCTTGAGCAAAAAGAAGCCAGGGACAGTGCTCAGGCCCTGAGTTCAAGCCCCAGCACTGGCAAAAAAAAAATAAAAGTTTCTTCTCTCTGTAAATATGTATTAACCACTTATCTGTTACATTGAGACTTCCTGTAGTCATTTCCTACATGGAGACAACACTTCCATTACCCAACACAATTTTGCCACAGTTAAAGATTTCATTGACTAGAATGCTTAAAATAGGGAATTTCAGCAAAAGGGAAGAAAAGAATTTTAAATGATTTGAGGTATTCATTAGGATATAATGCCCTTAATATTTACATATAGATGCAGAGGTAAAATGAGCATACTGCGTAACAGGTACTGAAGAAAAATGGCAAATAGACATGAGACTGATAGACGCCAAGGAAACAAAAATACCCAAACATTCATGAAAGCCAATATACACTGTGTAATTTCAGTAATTGTTGCTAACAGAACTTGTTTTCCATCCTTCATCCTAGACACAGATCTTGCAGCCTTTGTCTGCAAATTTCAACTTTCTCACAGAGCAGTATTACCTGTCTCATGGATGCTCCCAATTTGATTGAGATCTCCAACTCCCTGGGCCTGGTCTTGAGGCCTATTATTTTCTGCAAAAACATAGCCCACACCCTTAATAGGAATTGTGTACATTAAAAAAACAGAAATATTAGTATCCACTTTGGAAGTATCTTCATTTGGATTAGGGGTTCAGGGCATCCAAACAGGTGAAAGGAACCTGTCTTACAACCATAAAATTGAAATTACACCCCCAAAAGATTGCATTGGAACAGATTTTAACTGCCACTTTAGGTTCAGAAACAGTAGCCTTTTATTTCAAAAATTTCTTTGTTCTTGATAAATATGCACATCTGTATGTAGACATTCACATTTGTATGTTAGTGTTTGAGTAAAGAGAGTGTTACTAAATCATCACTACAATTTTTTGCCATTGACTAAATGAAAATGTTTCTCTTTCCTAAATATTAGACCAAGGAAGTTCCTAAAAGTACACTACATGTACATTTTTAGTATGTTTATACACATTTTCAGATTAGTTTTCTTTTGAACTAAAGTATCCTTGTGTGGCCTTATTTTTCTCTTTGTGATGGAAAGTGGTAAAACAGCCAAATGTAAGCCTTTATCTCCTTGATATTCATGAAGGAAACTATTCTAGGAGCAAAAAAATGGAGATTCCATAAAATATGGAAAGTTGAAGGACTATTTGACAAAGGGTAAGAGACAAGCTATCTTAAAGAGTAGAATATTGTAACATCATTTGGGAAGTTCAGCAGGCAATTCACAAGTAAGAGATTCACAAGTAGAGAATTGCTTGAGAGTACTTCTGGAAAGTATGAGACCAGAAAAATAGAAGTAGAATAATACACTGTTTTGTCAGAGCATGTACAAGATTAATATACTAATGAAAAAAATAAATATAGAAACACTGGCTCTGTGAGCACAAACCAAAATTTATTTCCTGGTTTCACCAATGAGGGTTTATATGTCTATGCATTTACTTCTAATTTTGGTTGAGTTACTTCATTATCTGTATTATTTTCCATGCAAGGGGAATCAGAGGTACTATCGAGTATCTAGCATTTACTAACAAATCAATGATAATAAACTTATTGTACTTATGTGATAGGGACCAATCTAAGTGCTTTATACACATTGAATTCTATCAACAATGATAGAGGACAGTTTCTTTAACTGTGTTTTTACAGCTGAGAAAAATGGTATACAGAAAGACTGAAAAATTTACCCAAGGTCACATAATACAAAAATGGCAGACTTGGAAATTTAACTGAGACAGCATAGTTTTGCAGTTTACTAAAATATACCCACCATAAGTTTCAGATGAAAGTTAAGCAAATAGTTGTCAGTAACAGTGGACCTTGTAATTGTTGAAGATAAGTAAAAATATAGGAAGAACAATAAGTGAGAAGGAATGAAGTTTCTGATGTATTCTGGGTAATAGTTAGCTAGGATGAAAAGGAAATGAGAGTTGGGTGGTGGTGATTCATACTTATAATTCTAGCACTTAGGAAGGGGAGGCAGAAGAACTGTGAGTTTGAGGCCAGCCTGGACTATATAAGATAGTCTCTTAAGAAAGTATTCAAAAAGTAAAATAAATGAAAATAGAAGCAAGGAACAAATACAAACACCGTAACAGTAGAATTTCTAAAACTTCACAATTGGATAAATGGGGGTAATTTTGTATTACAATGAATTATGAAGATGCTAGTTTAAAAATTACTGGAAGAGATATGATGCTAAAAATGAGGATGAGGAACTAGACGATTGAGGTTTTCTGCTCCAGTGACTAGTGTAATTGAGATAATTTTCCATAAAGTAGTTTTCTTGTACCCTATTTAGCATTATATAACTTTAAGACTCATATCTTCTTTCTGAACAAGTGAAGAAATATACTGTTTATTTATCTCTCTTAACTGTCTTTATGTATTATACTGAGGTTTTCTGTCATTCATCGGCATACAGTAATCTATATTGGTCTACAGAATGCAGTAGCAGTCAGGGTTTATGAGGGGTGGTGAGTAGGAGGGAGGGCAAAATGCTTTCATTCTCAGAATGATTGGTTTATGCATTCAAAAGAAAAGCACTATGCTAAGGACAATTAGCCCAAAGCCTGAAGATTCCTTCTATCAATCCCTTACAGTTTAGGTTCCTTGAAATGGAAAATATTCAAAAGTTAAAAGCGAATTTACATGTCCTTTTATTTCTAGAAGATCTGTATTCTCTATGCTAGGCAGTGAACACTTCTTTTATTTTTTCAGCCAAAAGAAAAAGGATCTACAAGAGTTCATGCCCTGAACAATGTCAACAAGGCACTGCGGGTCTTGCAAAAAAATAATGTAAGTTGCGACCTGGTCGGGGTCTGGATGCCATAAGACAGCATGCTTAATGTTTGAATGAGAGCTTCTGCCCTAAACAGTGAGAACACATCTTCAGTTCTCCTGTAAACCAAAGCAGTTCTTATTGCAAGCACATGTTTCAGCTCCTTTGTGTACTTCTGGGTAATGTAATTCAGGAAGCAAATGCATGTAGTCACAGAGGGTAAAAAGAGACATAGTCCAGACCTAATAGGTCTTTTTATGTTGTTTTGGGGTTTGATTTGATGTAGCTATAGTTGGTAGACAAATTGAGTCCTTCCTGTAGCAGTGTTCTGAGCAACAAATGAATATTACTGACTCTGTTATTTTTACATATTCACTGTGTTGAAACATGATTATAAGTCAGTTTGAATCAAGCTCACAGTTACTAAGCACCACAGTAAACATGTAAATTATACAAAAAATCATTACTATTTTAGCTCAGCGTAAGACTGAAGATTTATATTTTCCTCTAAAATTGGTTTATTTTAACTCTTTGGAAATATGAGTTGTGTTAGCAAAAATAAATAATTGTTGCTAAATGAGTGGGCAGTTTAGAGAACCTCTAGTCTCCTGTGAGTGACACCCCTTCTACCCTAGAGGCAAGCAGTCCTCTTTCTTATTAACTTCCTACAACCTTTTAATTGATTGCTGCATTTCCTAGGCACTTTTAGTAGCTTCCTAATTATATTACACCTCTTTCAAGGATAATTTCAAATACATTGATCAGAGAGCTGAAGAATAACCATAAGCTTGGATAGACTATTAATTATATATACTCCCTCAAATGTTGCTCAGCTCATCTGGTAGGCACAGGACACAATAGGTTATTGGAATGGAAACTGTGTAACAATTCACTGTTTATAGGAATTTAGGTCCATTATTGCTTAGTATGGTAATCATTATTTTAGCCCGAGTATCTCATGCCTGTAATTCTACTTAGGAGGCTGAGATCTGAGGATCACAGTTCAATGCCAGCCTGGATAGGAAAATCCATGACACTTATTTCCAATTACACACCAAAATAGCCAGAGTAGAGCTGTGTGGCTCAAGTAGTAGAGTGCTAGCCTTGAGCAAAAACAAAATCTCAGGGGTGGCACCCAGGCCTGAGTTCAAGCCAAAGTACTAGTGCACACACACACACACACACACCACACACGCATGCACAAACACACACACAAACACATGCACATGCACATACAACAAAAAAGGCACACCCAAAAAGTTATAGACATATGGTTATTATTATTTATCATCATCATTTTTATTATCATTGTCATCTTTTATCCTTTTTTTTGTAATACTGAAGTTTGAATTCAGGGCCTAGCACATGCTAGGCAGGTGTTGTACCACTTGAACCACACAATATACCCTTTTTTATTTAGTTATTTTTAAGGAAGGGTTTAGCATTTCTTCTTGGGGCTAATCTTGGGTCAGGATCCTCCTAAATAGCCATCCTTCATAGTACAGATAATAGCATTCATTATCATGTTCAGCTTGTTCATTGTGACAGGCTCTTTGCTAATATTTTGTGGTGGCTGCCCTTAAACAACATATTCCCAATCTCTACCTCCCACATAGCTGAAATAAAAGACATGAACTACCATGCCCAACATCTCTTCTTACCTCTCTTATTTTCTTAAAAGTTTATAGATTATAGATATTTATCTATAGAGTATCATTTTTCTGAAGCCAAAAGAAAATACCATATAGATTATTTTGCTCATTATTAGTCAGATAAATTGTTTTGAAAGATGTTTATCATTTAAATTATAAAAAATTAACATTGAAAATTTACACAGAGGAAATAACTTTTATACTCTCAAAACACCATGCTCCAAACTAAAAGCAGACCAAAAAGCAAAACTCCAGGACAACTTAGGTTGGGATATTCTTGTAAGAATGGTTGGGTAGTATTGAAATTCATAAGATAAAAGCATGGAATTCTTTGTACATAAGAAAAAGAAGCTTCTTTTCAAAAGTACATTTTCTGATATTTTTGAGACCTTTGTACGTCACATTCATTTTGTTTTCTCATCTTTATTTTGAGTCCTTCCATTTCAGCCTGTTCCACTGCAATAGACAACTAATTCTAGCACACTCCTTATTTCTATAAGAACTCCTTGATTTAATCCTGTTTTTTTTTCAGTTTCCTATTTTCCCCATCCTGAACTATAATCCTTACTTGAATTCTGCTTACACCTTACCTCTATAGATGCCACAATTTCATTCTAATTGATATTCTATGTAGCACCTACTTAAACATGAAGTTATTCCCGCTATCAATAATTTATTTTGGAAAACCACTTATTGGGAAGAAATTACTTCTAAGTGCAATGATAACTTCATCACTATGTTTACTGAGAACAAAACTCATTTGTAGTAAAGTTTGTGGTTTCAGAAAGCAAATAGAAGGACTGGAAATGTGGCTTAGTGGTAGAGTGCTTGCCTAGCATGCACAAAGCCCTGGGTTTGATTCCTCAGCACCACATAAACAAAAGGCCGGAAGTGGAGCTATGGCTCAAGTGGTAAGAGTGCTAGCCTTGAGCACAAAGAAGCCAGGGACAGTGCTCAGGCCCTGAGTTCAAGCCTCAGGACTGGCAAAAAACAAAACAAAAACCAAAAAAAAAACCAAAAAAAAAAACAGAAAGCAAACAAAAAAAAATGTACAACATCCTGTGCATTCAGAAGATACTACCAACTGGTGGTTATCCTTGTATCTGTATCAATTGTATATAATGAATATATCTATTGCTTCCATTTACTTGAATTTATTGAAGGTAGAGAGCAAATCCAAATAAGACAGTCATTCTATCACCCATATGAACAGTCCACTTCCTGAGGAACCCTAAATTCATTTATGCAATTCTTTCTCCCAGACAAGAGATGACTAGTATTTAATGAGTAGTATCAATGAGAAATGTTAATTTATTTATTTATATTTTCTTAGAACGTTCACTCAACAAGTTTTCTTCCAATCAAATACATGTTACTCATTTCATGTCCACTTGCACAATTTTTAGACTACTAAAGTAATTTAGCAATTTCTTGGCAATTTAGCTTTCTGGGCTTGCTTGCTCATGCCTGGTGCTCTTCCACTTTGCCCATTTATCCACTCCTCCAGTCTTACTTTGTTGCAGAGATAAAGTTCCTTGGATTTTTCTACCCTTCCTGGCCTTAAACCACCATTCTCTGGATCTCAGCCTCCTGATTAGCTAGACTTATAGGTTTGAGCCATTAGTAGCCAGCTTGGTGGGAAGACTTAAGTATATGAGGGCTTAAAAACATCCTTCTGGGTGCATTGTGATCCTAGTGTGCTTCCCATGCCAGTTGGTGTTTTTACCTCACAAGATTCCCATCTTCATAATTTATAAATTGCATCATCTTTTGAAGACTCTTACAAAAAGGTAGTATGGCAAAATATCCATATGTATATATGTCTGTATATATCCAGGAGTTTATTGATTTAGCATGATTAACTATTAGCTGACACAACTGTCGAGCTCATTAGTATACTCAATACGCTCCATCATCAATTGTCACATGGTTGCAAGTTTTTACTTTTTTTAGAAAGTTATTTTAGATATGCAATTTGAAACAGCACAAAGCAAATAAATTCGTTGTTACACATTATTAAGCCACAGATCCAAAATGAGTTTTTAAAGCCTAGGGTGAACATTCATATGTTATCTATGTTCAGGTCCTCACTTAATCTATCACTGAAAATTGTCACTAAATTAGATTGAATGGTTGTCAAATGTAACCTATCTGAAAAATGATATAGTGTTCACTCTTTCTGGCATATGATATTAGATAAAGAGTATTCCAAAGTGTTCTTTAAAATTGCCAGTTTATATGTGCTTTGTTCAGAAGCTTTAGTGCCATCTAATATATATTTGCAGTATGTCAGAACATAATACCTTTCAGTGAATATAAACTATTTCCTTTAATCAGTCATAAATTAGTTTAAGTTCCAAATTTTAAAGATGATTTATGCTAGACAAACATTATTTCTTTCGCTAAATTTTCAGTACAATAGGTCAGTAAAATACTGGTATATTATCTCCATTCATTCTCAATGAGCAAGAAGAATTGGATAAATTATCTCTGTAACTCATCAGGTGTACCCTCTTTACAAAATAATTCCATGACTTTGGATCCAGTAAGTCATCTGTGAAGTATGCTAAAAACAATAATAATTCTCCTAAAATATTGTTCTGTAGAATATTAATATATACACCATCATATCTTATACTCTATAAATTTATACTGACATACAAAGAGATATTATTAAATAATCATTTAGGGTTTATACATAAAGAGCTGCAGGAATAATCAAATGGCTACAAAGTATAATTTTTAGATTATTTCTTATAATAATTAATAACAAATACCTTAATTTCTCATGGCTTCTATCGTCATTTTGTCCCTTGAACTCAATGTACAAGATTTAAGCTTAGAAAGCACGGCCTATATAGATTTATTTATATTACAAGAACATTCTAAGCTGGGCATTTGTGGCTTGCACCTTTAATCCTTAGCTTCAGGAGGCTGACACCTGAGGATCACAGTTCAAAGCCAGCCCAGTCAGGAAGCCTGTGAGACTCTTATCTCCAATTAGTCACTGAATAAGTCAGAAGTGGAGCTGTAGCTCAAGTAGTAGAGTCCTAGCCTTGAGCAAAAGGAGCTCAGGGCTAGTGACCAGGCAAAGAGTTTATTCCTCAGAACTGGGGGGATGGAGTTGGGGGAAAATACACATTCTAGCCAGATGAAGTGGCTCATACCTAGCAATCCTATCTACATTGGAGGTTGGAATCAGGAGATTTAGGTTCAAGGTCAGCCCAGACCAAAGCTTAACGGAAACAATATTTGGTCTCAGTGGTGTGCATCTGACATTCCAGCTATGGTAGGAAGTATAAATAGGAGGCTCACAGTCCAATATGAAATGGACGAAATGCAAGAACCTATCTCAAAAATAGGCTGAGTTTGCAAGCAGTACAAGAAATGTACCCAAAGCCAAATATATGAAACTGTAACCTCTCTGTACATCACTTTGACAATAAATAAGAAAAAAATAAAAAACCTAAATGACAGGAAAGCAAGGAGCCCTTTTGGGAAGAAAAGGTACACATACAATCCATAGAGGGGGGATAGTGAGGGTGAGTGAACATGAATGCTGTCTAAATTTGATTTTAAATGCAGAGAAGGAAGGATGGGGTGATTGATAAAAGGGATTAGGTTGATGGTGTACATTGTATACATGTACAGATATTTCACACAGAAATACCCTTGTACAACTAATGTATGGTAATAAAAACTTTAATATTAAAAAAGCAGCAAAAAGGCTGGAGATATGACTCAAGCAGTACAACAACCTCAAGTGTTCTCAGTGTGAACCCCTGTGTTCAAACCCAGTACAATTAAAACAAAGGAGCCATTATATGCTGGCATATATATATGCATATATATACATGCATACACATATATATGACTACAACCAGTAAATATATATATGCTTATATATGCTGAAATATATGTGTATATACATAGTTACATATAGTCATACACTGGGAAATTGTTTTGAAGACAGTGTCCATTTTCTCAAGAATGGTCTCTAGTACAAAATATCTCTTGTAAGAAATTTTGCTGGGTTATTTAAATAACCAAATTACCGTAGTTTGTTTTTCACTTTATGCACAGTGTAGTTACCTGGGCTAACATTTCTTTTTTTGTATATTTTGTTTTCACTCAATCCATAAATATTTATAGTTTATGAGATTTTAATACCTTCAAATGTTATTGACAAAGACAATGTAGGCAGTATATAAATAAGCAAAAACTAGCCATATGCCAGTGACCAATATCCTAGCTACTCAAGAGGCTGAGATCTGAGGATTGTAGTTCGAAGCTAGGTTGGGCAGAAAAGTCTGTGAGATTCTGTCTCTAATTAGCCAGCAAAAGCCTCCAATATAGGCCATATGGTAGCTACAGGGACCATTAACCGTAAAGCATATGGCAAGTAAACACAATATATAATAAATATTTGTATGCAAATTAAATTATTGGAGTTGATAATATTGTATTCATAATGAATACTTAGAGTTTTCCCTTCTGGGCCAAAACAATCTTTTAATATACTTTTCTGTATAAACCTGAACCAAATAAAAATGCACTTGTTGCAGTTTGGGAGTGTGTTAGAAAATTAAAGAAAAGCTGTATTGACAAACGAGGACTTCATGGCAATATGGGTAACACTTTGCAATATATATACATATATATATGAATATATATACATATATGTTCAACCCATCACTTACTAATAAAAGATTCATTTCATGTGTCTTTGTGAAAAAATAAGCGTGATTTATGCCTATGATTCTTGAATCTTTAAATAGTGTAAATCTTAAATGTGGGTTGTGTCCAAAATCACATTTTTCAAGACAGTGGAACTATTTTGCCTTTCCTGCATTTGTGATATTTTAAATCCATTATGTTTAGAAGAATTATGTAAATACTTGAGTTTCTCTAAAATATGGAGAATCTCTTTAGCATAACTACATGATAGCATACTTTTATTTAAAAAACACTTAACATGTTTAAAAAGCAAATGTGTTCATCTGGAATGTTGAAGGGAGCTTTTCTGGTGATTTGCAAGTAGGGAGAAGGAAATATATAAATATGTGAGTATCAAATAGATAAATGGTGGAGGTATATGGAAAGGATAGGTGTTGGTTCTGGGGGGGGGGGGTAGTTATACAATCAAGTCAAATGAATGCATGGTATTGCCCTAAGCATTAGTTATTGTTTAAATTTTTTATTAGGACCCAAACTTTTAAAAATGGTACCTTATGATCATTTTAAAATATTTTTATTTCTAATGAAAATATTTTTGTAAGATTTAATTTGTAGTACTTGGTTAAACACACAGCAAGAATAATGACTGAAAACATGTTTATACTTGTCCCTTTCTCCTTTCTATTTCAAAATGTGATCAAATTTTCTACTGTCTATTATTAAACAAAAGTGAATCCTCTTGGTGATAAATCTGAAATGCTGAAATCATCTGGGAGAACCAAATATTTTGGAACAAGTGAAAGAATTTATCTAGCTCTTTGCCTAATTTCATTTGGCTGAATAATTCAGACAGGATTGTTTTTCATTTTTACCTGTAGCTCTGATATTGTCTTATCATTTATTGTGTAAAAAGGACAGGGAATTTAGGCATCATTAATTATAAAGATGATCATTGTTCTACTAAATGAATAAAATTTTCTACAACTTCAATATTAAAATTATAAACGCTTAAATACTTGGTTAAACCACAGCTTTGAATATCCTTAATAACTCTCATATTTAATTATATGCTATGTAGTGATACAACACACCAATATACATATAGAAGGTACACATCAATATATATGTCATGTCATTTTTGTTTACTAGAGATATATATATGATTATTGACTTAATGTAGATTGGGACAATTTAAAATATTCCCAGCATGATGATTTAGCAATTAGATAGTTGAATTATTTCAAAAGACACAGTTACAGAATATGTCTTAGAAAAATAGGTAAACTTAGAGAAAATATGTTAAAAAGTACATTGTATAGTATGATGATTAAAAACAACTTTTCTCATAGCTAAATGGTAAAAAACAGCATTATAGCAAAAATATGTTAGATTTAGGAGTCACAATGGTTCAATATGGTAATGTGACGTGTTCAATAGTAATATAATAGCCATTTACAATGCATAACTTGAGGCATGATTTCACTACAGTCCTTACAAGAAAGGAAACAGAACAAAAGACAAAATGTACATAAAGTAAATTTGGGAGGGATATGCTGGTATTGTGGCTTGAACTCAGTTCGAGCCTAGGTACTATCTCTTAGCTTTTTCATGTAAGGCTGGCTCTCCACCAAATGAGCCATGTCTCCATCAATGAGCTTTTTGGTGGTTAACTGGAGATAAATCCACTTTTATGCCTGGGCTAGTTTGAAACCATGAGCCTTAGATCTCAGCCTCTTGAGTAGCAAATATTATAGATGTGAGGTACTGACTACTGGTGACAAAATAAAACCATTTCCTATATTATAATGCGTAAAATTTGTTAATAGGGTACTTTGTGTAAAATTCTCGAGCTACAATGAATGAATTACCTCTCATTTTTAAACCTGGTTTCAGCTATGATCTTTTGAATGTTTTGCTTGACTTTGATATTCTGCTACATTCCTGTTAAAAGGCATGTAAATGAAAATATGGAGAAGCTATTTTTAAAAATTTAATTTTACTGTCAAGGTGATATACAGAGGGATTACATTTGCATAAATAAGGTAATGAGTGCATTTCTTATCAAACTTTTTACCCCCTTCCTCATTTTTCTCCCAATTTCCCTCATCCAAACTGTACCCACCCAAGTTGTAACGTTCATTTTCAACACATTGTCTTGTGCGTATCCCTATTGGATTGGGTTACCTTTGGCCTTTGTCTCACCATTTTGTTGTTCCTCTTCCCTTTCCAAAATCAGATAAATGTATATACAAGATATAGGGTGCCAGGGCTGGGAATATGGCCTAGTGGCAAGAGTGCTTGCCTCGTATACATGAAGCCCAGGGTTCGATTCTCTAGCACCACATATATAGAAAATGGCCAGAAGTGGCACTGTGGCTCAAGTGGCAGAGTGCTAGCTTTGAGCAAATAGAAGCCAGGGATACTGCTCAGGCCCTGAGCCCAGTCCCCAGGACTGGCAAAAAAATAAATAAATAAAAATAAAAATAAAAGGTATAGGGTGCCAAAATCATTTAGAGTGACAACAGAGGAAAAACCATAGGGGGGAAAAAAGAAATAACTTTACAAAGTGCATTAAAAACAACAAAAAAGAAAAACTTGTTTCCATATCCTGGAGTTCATTTCATTTAGCATCATTTCATATGGTCATATGTACATAGATATTGAGCTATTGTGAGCCTCTGCTAAGACAATCCTAAACATATAAAATTATTACAAATGAGGAAAATCATGGAGCCTATGTTTCTTTGGGTTTGGCTTACTTCACTTAATATAATTTTTTTCCCAAGTCTTTCCATTTCCTTATGAATGGGGCAATGTCATTCTTTCTGATGAACTGAGGGACATCTGGGTTGGTTCCATGCCTTAGCTATGGTAAATAATGCTGCATTGAACATGGTTGTTCTGGAAGCATTCATCTGGACTTGTTTGTGGTCATTTGAGTAAATGTTCAAGAGTGTGATTGCTGGGTCACAAAGGAGCTCTACGTTTATTCCCTTGAGGAACCTCCATACTGCTTTCCAGAGTGGTTGAACCAGTTTACATTCCCACCAAAGTGTAGGAGTGAGTAGTGTCCCCTTTTGGCCACATCCCTATCAGCATCAATTGTTATTAGATTTTTTGATAATGAACATTCTAACTAGGGTGAGGTGGAAACTCAATGTTGTTTTGATTTGCATTTCTTTTATGGCCAGAGACGTTGTCCATTTCTACAAATTGGCCATTCTTTTTCCTCTGCAAAGAAATCTCGCTTTTACATTTTTAGGGTACTTGTTAATCAAGTGGTTGTTTCTTTGAGGATTTGTTTTTTGGGGCATTACTTTTTTTGAGCTTTAAGTATATTTTAGATATGAGGCTTATAATATAAGGCCCTTGTCTGTTGTACAGGATCTTCTCCCAATTGGTGGAATTCTATTTATCTTGTAATCTATGTCCTTGGCCATGCAGAAGCTCTGTAGTTTAAAACTATTGGTAAAATTTATATACTGATACAACCTGTGATGAGGTTGTGGGCACTATGAAAACCGTCTTCAGAGGAACTATAGCTTTGAAAGGTTTTTGTTTTTTTTAAATATATATATATATGAAAAAAAGTAATGAAAATTACAATATAAATAGAACTAAGAACATGGAACAAATCCACTATATGTTGCTCTTGGAAAAAATCTGGCAAATATGTAAACCTCAACTAATTCTAGCAAGGATAAATAAGAATAAAGTAGACAGGAATAGCATTTAGAAAGAATATATAACAGCATTTACAGAGGTAATCAAGGGAATACCACAAGCAATTCTATAACAATAATTTTGAAACATTCTAGGAAATGGATGACTTTCTAGTATAATGCAAATTACTAAAATTGAGATAAGAGTAAGTGGAAAAATTAAAATTAGCATAATTACTTCAAAAGGCATTTGGTAGGTTATTAGAGATGTACCATTGAAAATGTACTAAAATTTTTCACAAATCAATTTAAATGATTCCTATAATTTCTGTTACTCCAGAACACATAAAAATAAAAGTACACAGTTACTTTTTCAATGCAAGATTAATATTAGTAGCAGCACTCAGAAACCATAAAATTAAGTAATAAAGTCATAACTGTGGTGGCTCACTCCTGCAATCCAAGCTACTCAGGAGGCTAAAATATAAGGATTATTGTTCAAAGCCACCCCAGGCATGAAAGTCTATGAGTCTCATATCTCAAATTAACTCCCCCCTAAATCCAGGAGTGGAACTGTGGCTTAGTGGCAGACCACTAGCCTTGAGCAAAAAAAAAAAAAAAGCTGAATGGGAATGCCTAGTTCCCTGAGTTCAAGCCCTAGGACCAGCACCAAAGAGAAAGAAAGAAGGAAGGAAAGAAACACAGAAAGAAAGACAAAAAGACAGTCAGATGGAAAGACGGAGAAAAGGAAGGAAGGAAGGAAGGGAGGAAGGGAGGAAAGGAAGGAAGGAAGGAAGGAAGGAAGGAAGGAAGGAAGGAAATGAATGGAAGGAAGGGAAGGAAGGAAAGGAAGGAAGGAATGAAGGAAAGAAAGAAGTAGAAAGGGAAGAAAGGGAGGGAGGGAGGGAAAAAAGCAAACAACTATCAATATTCTCAAGGGGTAACATTGATTAAGATGCACTGCATTCATAAACTGCTTTGTTGAATAGCAACTCCTTTGTATAGCTACTTAAGGATAATAACAATATTTAAAAAGAAACAACTGCTTAAAAAGAAATGTTGCCTACAATATGTAAATTATCAATAAAGTAGAAATAGACAAAGCCATTTCAAATACAAGCTATTTTGCAAATGCTACATAATGAAACTATTATAGAAGACAAAGAAAACAATGTACTCTGGAGAAAAAAAGTGTAGTGTATTAGCAGATGATCTACAGATGAAATTTTAAGTTAATCATATATTCAAATTTATTAGAGATTAAAGAAATAAAAAACAACAAAGTGAAATATTTTTATTCATCAGAAAAACAAATTAAAAGGCAGAAATAAATAATTTCTATTTAGGGTCATATTAAAAACATATGAACAAATAAGCTTTTTTATTTGTTTGTTTTTTTTGGCCAGTCCTGGGGCTTGGACTCAGGGCCTGAGCACTGTCCCTGGCTTCTTTTTGCTCAAGGCTAGCACTCTGCCACATGAGCCACAGCACCACTTCTGGCCATTTTCTGTATATGTGGTGCTGGGGAATCGAACCCAGGGCCTCATGTATATGAAGCAGGCACTCTTGCCACTAGGCCATGTCCCCAGCCCCAAATGAGCTTTTTTAAAAAAGCAGATTTAGGGAAAACTATTTGGAAGAATGAGGGATGAGAAAATAATTACAATAGTGGTAAACACAAAATGTCAGGCATTTGTGCAAATGAAATATCTCTATATATGTAAATAAAGAAGTTAGGGCTGGATATAATGTCTCATACTTATAATTTCAGGTCTTCCAGAGGCAGAGATTAGAATCAGAGTTCAAGACAAGCCGAGGAAATGTAATGTTAATGAGAGATCCTGTATTAAAAAACAAATTGTACATCTCTTCATGGGTCTATTTTCATTCAAACTTATTCCTCTGAGAAGTCTCACTTTAAGTCTTTACATCATGTATTAATTCGGTTGTTGATTTTTTTAGGGGGTTAATTTTTTGAAAACTCTTTTAAATATAAAGCCCTGGTAAATATTTTCTCCTATTCTGCAGCCTTTCTGTTTATCTTGTTAGCTATGTCTTTTGCCATACAAAAACTCTTCTGTTTGATTCAATTTCATTTATACAGTCTTTCTTTGATTAGTTGTGTACCTGAGCACTGTCCCTGACTTCTTTTTGCTCAAGGCTAGCACTCTACCACTTGAGCCACAGCACCACTTCTGGCCATTTTCTGTATATGTGGTGCTTGGGAATTGAACCCAGGGCTTCATGTATGCAAGGCAAGCACTCTTGCCATAGGCCATATCCCCAGCCCGTGATTCTAGATTTTTGTTTAGGAAGTTTCCACTGATGTCTAGCAGCCCTAGTACTTCTCTTATCACTTCCTTTAATATTTTCATGGTTCAACATTTCTGACAATAAAAGAAATGCAAATCAAAACAACAATGAGATTCCACCTCACTCTGGTTAGAATGGCCATTATCAAGAAAGCTAACACTAACAAATACTGCCATGGATGAGGACAAATGGGAGCTCTGAATGTAAACTTGTTCAATCACTCTGGAAAGCAGCATGGAGGTTCCTCAAAATATTAAACATAGAGCTCCTATATTACTCAGCACTTCCACTTCTCAGCATTTATCTAATAGAACACAAACAAGTCCACACTAAAACAACTAGCACAATCATGTTTATTGCATGATTATTTACCACAGCCATGATAAGAATCAACCCAGATGTCCCTTTGCGGAGAAATGGATCAAGAAAATATTGTATATATATATATATATATATCCAAAGAAATTCTATTTTTCCATCAGAGAGAGAGAATGACATTGCACTACTCACAATGAAATGGAAAATTGGAAAAAATATATTAAGTGACTCAAGCCAGTTCCAAAGAAACACAAGTTCCGTGGTTTCCCTAATTTGTTGTAAGTAGAATGTGGCTAAAATTTACAAGTAAACACACTTGATTGTTAAAATTAAGTATACTTCGACATGATAAATTATAGAGTTCTGTAGACATTCACAAAATGAGACAAAAGCAGGATGGGTATTCGTAGGGGCATATCACAAAGGCTCAATAGCTATCATATAAAATAATATTTTATTAAATGAACTCCAAGAAATGAAAATAAGAGACTTTTGTTGTTCCTGCTGTTTTTGTTGTCCTTTCCTATTGTGTTGTTTGCTAGTTTATTACTTTTGGGAGGGTAAGGGAGACAAGGAAAAGTGGGAACAAAGGGTGAACAACTACTGCAGTGGCACTTACTAAACACTGTGTTGAAAATGATTTGTACAACTTGTTGGCAGGGGTGGGAGGGAAAGACTGGGAGAACATGAGGGAAGCGATGATATGGTTGAAAAATAAATGTACTTATTACCTGATTTATGCAACTGTAACCCCTCTGTAGATCACTCCTATGATAACAATAAAATATGTTAAAAAATTCCATGTAAGCTAATAAAACAGATATTAGCTTTAAAAGAAGAACAAGTTGGGCAATGATAGTAAACCTCTATATTCTCAGCTACTTGACAGACCATAAACAGGAATACCGTGGTCAGAGTCTGGGCTCAGGCAAAATGTAGAAAATGGAATTTGAGACATAAGTAAAGCAAAATAAAAAACAGGGAAGTGGCTGAAATGGTAGAGCACCTGCTTCACAAACATGAAGCCATAAATTCAAACCCCAAAACCACAAATATAGCTAAGGATAAGTAACTGAAGTATGTTCACAGTTACAAACCTCTAAGTGATATTTAATG
This sequence comes from Perognathus longimembris pacificus, assembly GCF_023159225.1. Taxonomy (NCBI): domain Eukaryota; kingdom Metazoa; phylum Chordata; class Mammalia; order Rodentia; family Heteromyidae; genus Perognathus; species Perognathus longimembris. The sequence goes on from NC_063188.1 coordinate 91,798,541, forward strand.
TATTTATTTATGCATGAAATTCTAGGCTATAATATATGTCATATAATGTTTAAAGAGTGGAATATATTATATTTAATTTCTAAAACACCATTTATTTATGGTAAATTCTTTCAAAAGTTTCAAGAGAGAAAGACTACATGCTAAGACAGAAAGGAAACTAGCAAGCTGAAAAAGCCAAAAGAGCTTTGTAACAACCCACTCTTCAAGTAAATAATCCAATTCGATTCAGAATTAATCTTCTCTTTGGTGATGGGCATTAATCCCTTTTGAAGGTTATTCCCTCTGTGACCTAGTCTTCTCTCACTGCGTCCACCTTTGAAAAGATCTAAAAATCCAGCATGTGAATCTTTAGGGGACAAACCATACCAAACCATAGCTTGGAGATTTTCTTTGAAGAAGTAACTCTACTTGATTTTGATTCTTAACTCCAGTCCTGTGTAAGGAAAAGAGAACTGGCTATGAGTTCCATGGTTTATTAGAAGTCTAATAGTTTTATAAAGCCATAGGTTGCAGTCAAATATTGTCACCCATAATGAAATAGCACTCTCAGAGGCTTTGTTTCCAATCTGTCTGAGGGAGCATGTATTAATTTTAGGCATCTTTCATGAATTATCATTGTTATATATTTTATTTGAGGATACACTGGCCACTTTAATGTGCAGTAATCTGTTCATATGTTAAAAGAACTTTCATTTCCTATGATGATAAATACATTAGGGGGTTCTTGTTAGATATCACAGAGTAAATTCTCAAATGCATTTGTGTCTATTTTTTGTTTCTTTTAAAAAGCTGTAATGCTACTAGGGCTATAATAATGGCTAAACATAATTGTCTTCATATTTTGTTTCTTTTCACATTTAGTCATTGTGTCTCTTTCCCTCAAATGTTTCCCTCCTTTCTTTTTTCATAAACAGGTTGATTTAGTGAATATTGGAAGCACTGACATAGTTGATGGAAATCATAAACTGACTCTTGGTTTGATTTGGAATATAATCCTCCACTGGCAGGTAAATACTGATGGATGTTTCTTTTTAAATTAACATGTTGCTACTCTTTTTTTTCTGTCTTTACCCTTGGCTTGCAATATAAATAAATGTACATTGAATAATAGTAAGCCATCTCCATAGTTCTACCTTTTAACTTGGTAAATTCATGCCATTTGAGATGTTAAAGGTTTCTGTTCAAGGGCATTTTCTTTTTTAATGCTACATTTCTTAGTTTTATAAAAAACATTGCATTTTATGATAGGACTTTAGACTTGCTCTGTACACAAATTACAAGGTTCTGCTTCAAATACTTCAAGGAAGTATAAAATGCCAGCCCTTGTACCACACAAAAATATGCAAAACTACTGTACACTATGCAGATTGTTCATCAAATATAAAACGTTCTGTTTTTTGTTTCAAACACAAGAAACTTCAAACTAGACACAAGGGGTTAACATTATTCTCAAGTAAGATTTCCTGTTGCATTTCTCTGAGATGCATCTACTAAATTCTTAAGTTATTTTTAGTTTTCATTGTCAAGTTTTAGTTTTCATTGACAAGTTTTTCACCATTCAGTCCATTTTATTCACTTATCATTCTCTAATTTTTATTTCATCTGCTATGGATGAGACAGAAAAGACAAAGCTCTAAACTTAGGTAATCAAAAGTATTTTTTATAAATATGTGTGTTTTTTAACTTTCCTATAAGGGACTGAAGAGTTTTGTAAAACGAAAGGCATCACGCAGGTGCTTGTGACTCATGTCTGTAATCCTAGATATTCAGAAGGCAGAGATCTGAGGATCAAACAAGATTCCAAGGCAGTCCAGGCAGGAAAGTCCAGGAGACTCTTATTCCAATTAATCCCCTAAAAAAGCCAGAAGTGGAGGTATGGCTCAGTGGTAAAGGACTAGCCTTGAGAAAAAAAAAATCTCAGGAACAGTAACTCAGGCCCTGAGTTCTATACCTGGGACTGGCATACACACACACACACACACACACACACACACACACACACACACACACAGATGCATATTTTCTTTAAATTACTGGTAATATAATGAGCTGTTTTACCAACCCTGTTTATTTTCAATGTAAATTAATGCCAATGAAAGATGAATAAGATATGACTATAATTATGAGTATACTTGCTACATACCCAGCTTTGCTTCATACTCTGATTAGTCTGTAGGGTGTTTTTTTTTTAATCACTGAAGATAGAGTTTCTGAATGTCTGCACTTATTTGACCTCTGTAAAACAGATGAGACTGATGTAAGAGCAGTACAGTGAGCCATTGTTATTTGAAAAATGTCATATGAATGACATTGATTGCTTAGCACTTTTCCCTCATATTTTAAGACTCTACAGGATACTTGAGCTATGTTTGCTTTTTTTTACTAGTAGGGATTACTGTTATTTTTAATAAAATGTCTCTATTGAGAGATAATTTTATACCATAAATTTACCACTTCTAAGTGTAGAATTGAATGTGTATCAATCTGGTTTATTTTATTCACTCAATGACTTCTCAAACATTATTGAAGAAGGAGTGGGTTTTATTCCCTAATTTTAGGTTATTTAGTGTTGTATTATCCATCAGAACAATCTCATTTTGGCACATTTCCACCATACTAAGAAGTTTTTATCTTGTGCACTACAATCTCCCTGTACTACTACTACTCTAGCTCTAGACAACTATTAATCTAGTTTTCTCTATATATATTTGGCTTTTTACACATTCAGTTCCAGTGGTAGCATAATAGGTAAATTTTTGTATAGTTTCTTTCATTTAGCATTGTGTTGGAAGTCCCTTTGTATTATAATAGTTATCACAGGTTCATTTAGTTAACTTTTAATTTGAATTGTAAATTGGTCTTGGTCCACATCAAATAGTATGGCAGTCAGAGTTGGACCTCAACATAGGGGCCCATAATGATTTCCCAATAGTGTCTGTGCCTTTTTATTCCAGTTACTCAGTACAATTTCAACTGCATTTTAAAGTAATATGCGAAGAGTGATAGAAAACCATAGGTGCTGACAATAGAGAATAGTCATGTGAGCCTCACTCGAGGCTTTGTTGTCTCTTTCTAGACTTTTCCATACAATGTTGATATAACACAAATAAAAAAGTGACATATTCCACCACCATCAGACTACTTTGCTTCTGTTGCTCAGAATTTTTTTAAAGTATCTTAAAGAAGTAACTCATTTTCCCTTACTCTATGATATGTAAAATATTATGCTGAAACATCAAAAACTGAAAAATGATACACAAACCCCACTTCATTTTTATTATTAAGTGTAATAATGTGAATAGTAGTTTGCAAAATTGCACACTTTCAGTTGTCTTACTTATCTTATGGCTTAGTAATAAATTAGGGAGTGCCCCCACTCTGTGGATCACCCTAAGTAGAACAGATGTTGTTTGTGACAGAGCAAGGAGGAGAACTCAGTCAAATACAGATCTGTGAAAGGATGTATTAATTGCCTTTATCAACCAGAATATTTCTCTTATCCTGTTCCATTTCCTTAAATCATTTGTGATTACATCTAAAGTCACTTAGGGAAAACATTTCAATGCTCTCATGGCTGATATTTTCTTCATTTGCTTTTGACGGTTCACTTTGGGGGGGGGTGTAAGGAAAAGGGTAACATAAGGGAAAAAATATACACAGGAATACTGGAGGGACTGTCTTTTCAGTCTTTTCTTGTCTGAAACCTCCCTTATACATTGCTATTTTCATCTATGTCCTTGAATTGCTTATTTTTGTGATTGTAAGAATGCAGACGCTCCTCTGACTCTGCCTCATTTTCCTCATCTCTCTTCTAATATATTGTCCTATTCTCTCCAAATTATGAAACACTCTTTATACAGTTTTTCTGTTGAACATTTCATTGAGACTCCAAAAATATTTCCCTTGAATCTCAGTAAAGATTAAAAATCCTCTGGCCAACTTAATGTACTTTTCAGATTTAGCAGATTAAGAAAGGCTTTAAGACATAAAAATATATGAATCTCTTCTTCCAATGGCACATACTAGGTTATTAATAGTGCTGCCAAGAACTTCTTGAGGTTTTCAGAATGTGGGAATAAGGGCTGGGAATATGATTTAGTGGTAGAGTGCTTGCCTAGCATGGGTGAAGCCCTGGGTTTGATTCCTCAGCACCACATAAACAGAAAATAAAAGCTGGAATTGGTGCTGTGGCTCAAGAGGTAGAGGACTAGACTTGAGCAAGAAGAAGGAGGAGGGGGGAGATGAAGGAGGGGGGAGATGGAGGAGTGGGGAGATGGAGGAGGAGGAGGAGGAGGGGAGGGGGAAGAGGAGGAGGAGGGGGAGGAGGATGAGGATGAAAGGATAGTGCTCAGGCCCTGAGTCCAGTCCCCAGGACTGGCAAAATAAAAAAAATTAAAACAACAGAACTTGGGAATATCAATTTTACTTTCCAGTCATTCTTTTTGCAGCTTCCACTTCAAATAAAATTGTTAGATTGAAAACAAATGTGTGTTTTCAGGAGTAAGTGGCTTTGAACAAAATTGTGATGCACACAATGTGTGTTTGGCATCTTTCTTTCCACTTTTGTACGTGCAAAACATCCTTTTTCAAGTGGTAAATGTGGTTCTGGCAATCAGCTGGAAATAAAACCAAATCTTAACAGTGGTGTACTGATAGAAGTCAGATTTCCACATTTTCTGGCTGAGTTACAGTAACTACTCAAGTAATTCACACAGTAAACTTTATATGTCATCTAAGCTTCATACAATTACAAAAAAAGGTGATTTTTGCCCTGCTGAATCTCTTCCTATAAACACCTTCCTACCTACCTATTTCTGTACAAAGTAGTTATTGCTCTCCTTTTCTGCAGTATCATAAAGAATCCCTTCCATGTAGAATCTTCTTCCTACTTCATTTCACCTCTAGACCTAGATGTAGGATGTAGATTTGAGGGTGGTATATTGTTCTCGGGACCAATAAGTCATGAAGGACGGAGGTGGCAAGAGTAGGAAGAGGAAAAGTTACAGCTTTGATGCAGACCCAACACCCACCTGTTTAACCCTGTAGTGACGTTGGTACAAAATAACCCTTCAAAATTATTCTAAGTGAGGCCAAAATGTCTGAACGCATTTACAACTCTTTGTTTCATAAGCCACTAGATGAGAGCTCCCTTGCAAAGAGTATGACTTTTCTTGGCATTTCATATCATCCCTGAGGGAATTACCAGCTGAAATCTGTCTGATGACAATCCTTTCCCTCCCTGAAACTCTAGAAAATATATCTCATGTTCCTCACACCTTTGTTTCCCATTTAATTTCTAATTTTGGTTTTACTGTTTTGGGGATTTGCTATTTGGTTTGGTTTGGGGTATTAAGGATGGAATCCAGGGTCTTTTGCATACATGCTAAGCCAGTGCTCTACCATTGAGATATAGTTCTAGATCCTTGTTATTTTTAAAAATCAGTATTAATTGGCATTTCAGTTATTTCCTTTTAATAAAGACATTTATAACTTTAGCAGTTCTCTCAGTCCCTCTCTGCCTGTTTCTCTTTCTTTTACACACACACACACGCACACACACATACAAACACACATGCATGTGTCTTTCAAATGATTCTCTCTAAAGGAATTTAAGTCCTGAAAGGAGGAAATTTCTTTTGTTATAGCTCACCTTAGGACTAGTAATTTCTTGATTACTGTCTTTTGTGGAGGAAAATGATAAAATGATAAATTATTTTCACACATTATCCTTTATCAAGGTTGATAAGCTGAATTAGTGACATAATGATGTTCAAGGAGCTTGAATTAAATATTTTGTTGTCCTTAAACATTATGCACATAAAGGGCAATCTGGGCAGTATTTCACAAATGAATCTCATCCATCAGTGGAGATTTCCCTGATTCTCACAACCACTGTGCTGGTAGCCACTGATTCCAACCCTTGCACAAGACACATAGAAAAAGGCCTGCAACAGTTGTGCATTTCATAAATTATATATTATGTGAAAAATTATGTACCTTTTGTAATTATTTGACTTATTTTTCTCATGAAGTAACTCACTAAATGATCAGGTTACCAAGAGATCACAACATATGCATTTCAGAATTCAATTCTACAAATTGTTACCATGCTTCCCAATGTCATGTGAAATTGTTCTCAAGTATTTTAAAAATCAGTTTTCATAATGTGTCCTAAAATTTTCATTGAATATTTCACAAAAAGATAACTAGCACTTGCAATGTTAATACATGCATTTCCTCCAAGGTACTTGTTAATTTCTACGTGGATGATAAAGGAAAATAAAATATCATGTTTAGGCCATGCATAAATATTCATCATTTGATCAAATTTTGGTAACATATAACCTTATACTTCCCAAACAGAAAGTCCCTGGTGCTAAAGACTGATTACATTTACTTAAATATACTGCCTTCATAAACCCTTCAATAGAATATGTAGACAATATGTTCTATAATGAAATGTCCTTAAATTCTTGAAATTTATAAACATGCTTAAAATGATGTTGTGCCTTATATTACTTAGAGAAATGAAACTTTGAAATGCAATAAACCGTTCAAAAGTATTTGCATTTACCCAAAGTCTAGGAAAGAATCGAATGTACAGAAGCCATTTAATGAATATAAAATAAAGGCCACGTAGCTAAAGTTCTTAGGAAGAAATGTTTCTTTTTAAAAAACTTGCTGCTGATTTTAAAACAATGTAAACCTTTGTTCTTTCCCTTTTTCAGTTCAATCAAGAAACATAACTTGTATTATTTTGTTTTAGTAGATAACTAGAGTTTCTATTTTACTATATTTTGGCCTTCTTGTAATCATGTTGTTTGTTTAGAAAAAGAAACCAAATCCCAAAAAGGTTTGGTAGCTTTCCCATTTCTCACAATTTATAAAGGAAAAATTTGAACTATATTTTTAAAAAGGCTTTTGCTCATTTAGTGTGTTATTTCTCTTATTCAAAAAGAAAATCTGATTGAGCTTCAATTACTGGCTATCTTCTCTAGCTTCTCCATTGTAAATTAAAAAGGTGATACAAAAAGCATTGAGTTTATAATTAAATATGGCAGAGTCTAGGAGTTAGAAGTGGTGCGGGCCAGCAACTGTCAAGATAGATTTCTAACCATTTAGAATAGATATAGCCCTGCTAAAAATCTATTCTTTTTCTATAGTAACTGGACTAAAGTTCTCACATGTTTTTTACTAAAAAAAAGAGGACATTCATATTGAAGTTTACAGCATTTCTGTTCAGAGAATATGCTTTCTTATACAAAATTTCTTTATATGTACATATATAGGTCAAAAATGTAATGAAAAATATCATGGCTGGATTGCAACAAACCAACAGCGAAAAGATACTTCTGAGCTGGGTTCGACAATCAACTCGCAATTATCCACAGGTTAATATCATCAATTTCACCACCAGCTGGTCTGATGGCCTGGCTTTGAATGCTCTCATCCATAGTCATAGGTAAGGATATTACTGACACATTGAATACCTTTTTTTAAAGTATTGATTAAGAATCTGAGATATGTCTTTCCCTAATGTGGTTTCAAATTATTTCCTACTATGCCATCTGCTACCTACATTGAGTGTATTAAACTATCCATCAGATTGGAAAGATTTAAAATTATTTCTATATTCCTATATTTTAATTTAATTTATTTTCTGCCAGTCCTGGGGCTTGAACTCAGGTACTGGACACTATCCCAGAGCCTGTTTGTGCTCAGGGATAGCACTCTATCACTTGAGCTAAAAGGCCATTTTCTGAGAGGTTTACTGGATACAAGAGTCTCACATACTTTTCTGCCCAGGCTGGCTTCAAACCATCATCCTCACATCTCAGCATCCTGAATAGCTAGGATTATAGTTGTTAGGCACCGGCACCTGATATTTGTCTACCTTTTTTGTTTGAGACACAGTCTCACTATATATTGCATGGTGGCCTCAAGGTGGCTGTCATTCTACTTCAGCCTTGTGAGTGCTGAAATTACAGGCACATGACAACACAATTCACATGTTTGTACTTTTTATGTTGTTGTCCAAAACATAAAGTTAAAAGCTGGGTGCCGGTTGCTCACTAGTACTCAGGAGGCAGAGATATGAGGACGGCAGTTCGAAACCAGCCAGGGCAGGAAAATCCATGAAACTCTTATCTCCAGTTAATACCAAAAAGCCAAAAGTGGAGTTGTGGCTCAAGTGGTAGAGTTTTAGCCTTCATTAAGAAAAAATAACTGCTCAGGAACAGCACTTAGGCCCTGAATTCAAGTCCAAGATCCAGTACCAAATAACTACAACAAAAAAGTAAAGTTGTAAGGGTGTGATTGTAACTACCTTTGAGTGAGAAGATAAGATGGCCATATATGAAATTGGAACTCCCAGAACATTTAGATGTTTTTCTAACTTACCAACAATGTGGTTACTTTTTCTGTACTAATAATGTATTGGCATGAGTCAACTACCAAACTAAAAATGTTTCCAAATTTCACAAAAGTAATTGTAATAGGATTAATTACTATTATCAGGTAAATTATAAAGAAAGAAAACAATTTATCTCATGAGCTGTAACCTAGATAGCAAACACCATAAGTCCTGTAAATTTTCTTCTAGTTCAGGGTTTAAGGAGGCTCGGAGCATCATATCAAGGCAAAGAACATTCTACCATTCACTGATCAGATTATCAAAAGAAACAATTGTTCTGGACAAGTGGAGCAACTGCTATAAAGCCAGGAACAGTTCTGTGGATTTTCATAAAAAGCACACTATAACATTGTCAATCAAATGTCCTTGACTATATTCATTGGAGTATATTTCCTAAAGTGATAAAATAGCTTTTTTCTTTTATTGTACACTGATGTCAACAAATGAATTAATCCAAGCTCAAGAAGAGCAAAACCATGTGGAAATATTTTCATTGTTTATATTTATGTAATTTATAGTTTATAACATAGCAATATATATGTACAATCACTACAGTACCATACCACATGTGCTATAACATAGGCCCTAAGAAATATAAATGTGTGTGTGTGTGTGTGTGTGTGTGTGTGTGTGCGTGCACGCCCATACTGGGGGTTTTGAACTCAGGCCCTCAAGCTCTCGATCTGCATTCTTGTCAGTGGCTGGAACTCTATCACTTGAGCCACATCTCCAGTCTGGTATTTTACTGGTTGACTGGAGATGGAGTCTAGCAGATTTTTCTGCTTCTGCTGGCCTTGAACCATGATCCAGCAGCTCTAAGCCTCTTCAGTAGCTAGGATGACAGGCGTGAATAATCAGCACCTGATTACTTTGGTCATATTATTTCCTATATCATTTACCAAACACAGGATCAAATGCATTGCCTAATTAACTGTGTTTAAAATGCGAATGCACTGATTCTTAATGCAGATTATCCTTTCTCATTCTAATTTTTCTTTTTTCTTTGACAAGTCTACCATTTTCTTATGCCACTCTTGCTCCTAAAAAGGCTCAGAATATAAATTTTCTTCATGGTAAAGCTCAGCCCAAGGGCAAACACACTCTAAATAAGCATCTTTGTTAGGTGTCATGCTCCAGCTGGGTTTAATTAACCCCATCCAGCCTAGGTTTCCAGGTGAATGACTTAGCAACCTGATTTTAGAAGGAGGCGGACTGACACCCAATCAGCATGTTAAACAATGTTAACACATTGTTTTTCCTAAGCACATTAGAAAAAAAAATTTCCATTGCTTTAATATAGTCAGGTGAGGAGGGATAGAGACATTCATTCTGCATCATAAATCAGTGCTCATTTATGCAGCCACATGCTTCAGATAAAGGGCCTGAGAAAATATTGATCATGTTCTTCATGTACACATTTTCAGATGAAGAAAAATATTTAGGGTCAGGTTATGTGATCCTTATAGACACTTTAATATTTTCTCTTCAAGTGGAAGACTTCCATCCTGTGAGCATGTTCACACACTACATTTGTTAATGTTCTGTGTTATGATTTCTGAATAAATTTGTAGATAAGACAGTAAACATATTCAAATTGCTCTGTCCCTGACCTAGTCTTCCTCTATCAAAAAAATCCTTTCTGTATTCTCCCCTAGTGTATTGAAAGAATCATCAGTAACTATGTCTTTATATATTACATGGTTTGTTTTCAAGAGGTTTCTCACTGTTTAATGTTCTCTCATGAATCATCTGCCTCTTTGCCTTTAACAGACATTCATATTGTTTATCTAAGAAAGGAAAATCGTTCAACTTTCTGTTCCAAGGTGATTGTCATTGGTATGCTTTGGAATGTCATGAGGTGTCCTGATTTTGATAATTGAGTGACTAAGCTATATAGAACAAAGGCATGTGCTTAATATAGAGCAAAGAGATCGACAAAGGACCTTGAAAATTAAATGTTGTGTGCTAAAACACATAATATACCACAGTAGAGTTGAAAGGAATCTTGATTTCATCCCTATGGTTAAACTTACTGGTAAGTCCCAAACTTATTGATAAGTCCCAAATATGCAAGCAAAATTGCAATAACTTTAAATTTGCAGTTTATTTCCTTATGTTGAGACTACATCTGGTTTTAAAATCAGATTTTAGAACTTGAGGAAATTAAAAAAATGAAACATATATGTTTTTGTGACCCAAACTGTATCTCATCGTAGTCCAATACTAAGATATAGTCACTGACAGCTAGCTCTACTTTTTTTCCTGATGTATATCATAATAATATGTTTTATACTGAATAAGTTTGTACATGGGTAAATTGATTTCTGACAGTGTGTGTATTTATTGCTCCTCAATAGAAAGCCTGCAGAAATTATTTCAGCTCTCCCTATATCCTAGTTTTATTGGTTACATTAAAATCATGTTATTCTTTTTATTTTTACCTGAAATCAAAATACTGTGAAAGTGTCTTTTTAAAAAAGTGCCAGTCTGGGCTGGGAATATGGCCTAATGGTAAAGTGCTTGCCTCGTATATATGAAGCCCTGTGTCCGATTCCTCAGCACCACATATATAGAAAAAGCCAGAAGTGGCACTGTGGCTCAAGTGGTAGAGTGCTAGCCTTGAGCAATACGAAGCTCAGAGACAGTGCTCAGGCCCTGAGTTGGGCACTGTTCCTGAGCTTTTTTGCTCAAGGCAAGCTCTCTACCACTCTCTGCCATGGCTATACTTCCAGGTTGCTGGTGCTTATTTGGAGATAAGAGTCTCACAGACTTTTCTGCTTGGGGCTCGCTTCAAACCATGATCTTCAGATCTCAAATTCCCGAGTAGTAGGATTATAGGTGTGAGACACAACACGTGGTTGAAAGGACCTTAAAAAACAACTTTCTATTAGGTGTATAAAGAAGCCATTGACTATCTGATATTAATTATACAGTCATTACACTTATCCTTTTTCCAACACAAATTGGTTATATTAATATTCTTTCACTGAAAATATTTTGAAGAAGGATTGATGTGGCTCAAGTCTTTGAGCAGAGCCTTAAACTAAAAAGCCAAACGAGTGCTTCAGGCCCTGATTTCAAACCCTGGTAGGAGTACATAAACACACACACACACACACACACACACACACACACACACACACACAAATAACATTTATATCTGCTCTGTAAAGATACTGGTTTCTAGTTTGAATCTGTTATCCAAATGAATTGTTATTATATAAATATAGTTAATCATAGAACAAAGTAAGAGAAGCCAATGATTGCAAATAATTATTATTTTGTAGACTTTGTTCTAAACAAAATTCTCATTTATTTCTCAGGACAAATGCTATTATAGCCCCATTTAACTGGTTAGGATGCTAAGACCCAGAGAGCATGTATGATTTACCTAACATCATTTGACTAATATATGGTAGATCCAGGATTGAAATTTACACTTTCAAAAATGAAATAAATAAATTTACACTGTTTCCATGATGATGTTACCTTCTTTAAGGCTTGGTTATTGTGAGTTTATTTATGAATATTGATCTAACTTACCATACAAAACTACCTGGCTTTCCTCTACAGTTGGTTAGTTTTATAATTTTTTTGCATTTAAAAACCATGGTATATACCACAAAACTAAGAAAATTAAGGGAAGTCATGAGTGGAAGGTGGTGAGAATGATGAAGGGATGACACTGATCAAGATGCATTGTATTCATAAACAGCTTTGTGAAATGTTACCTCCTCTGTACCACTACTTGAAGGTAATTGAAAACCATAGATATTTAAAAGACCAGTTCATTAATTTTAATGTTTGTAAATGTTTACTCATTATGGTATATGCAGATTTCTTCTCTGTTAGATCCTAATTATTTGTAGGATAATAACTGTCTCTTATACTACCTATATTTCCTCTGCCTGTATGTTCTCATGGAGGGGAGACATACAAAGAATTAAGGTTTAGAATCATCCTCTCCCATTTCCTGGCTGGGGCACAATAAATGTTTCTATTACATTTTTCCCTACTTTAACCACATTATACTAAAATAAATCCTTACAAAAACATAAAAATAATTAAGACAAAAAATAATAATTAAGACTAAACTATAAAATATAGTAAACAACAATTCAAGGAGTAAATATAAGCAAGACAGATTACAAGCATAAATGTAAATGTTACAGTGAAAACCCCACATTTCATAATTAATATACACTATTAAAAAGGGCATAATGGCACTGCGGGTGGTGAGAAGTGGTCAAATTCTGGTTATATTTTCAGCTAAGTACCAATGAGAGTCCTCAGAGATGACTATTAAATTTTTCTCTGATAACTGCAAGTTATGACATTGTGATTATTAAGGAAAGGAGAATTTTATAAGAAATAAATGGGTTTTGAGGAACATAATGGAGATGAATAGCAAAAACCCAGTTCTGGACACTTGATGCTTGTGAACAAGTGGAAATATTGAATAGGCAGTTGAACCTGATTTAGAGTTCAGCGAACGGATTTGATGTTGTTGTATAAAATTGGAAGTTACCTACAAGTAGCAAATATTCAAATTTAAGACTGGATAGAATTAAAGCATTTTTCTTGTTGAATTAAACTGTAATGAATTATTTTTTTCAAGATGTTCTTCATTTCCTAGTTTTGTTGAGCAAAACTGTTTTATATTCTCAAATTGTACAATGTTAAGATTCTCAAAATTATCATTTTTTTAAACTTGAGATGTTATTGAAAGTCAGAGGCTGATGATTCATGACTATAGTCCAGCTACTTAGGTGTATGAGACCTGAGGATCATGGTTTGAAATCAGCTTGGGCAAGAAAATCCATGAGAGTCTTTACCTCCCATTAACCACTCAAAGCGCCCCAAAGTGAGGCTGTGGCTCAAGTGGTAGAGCTCTAACCTTGAGCCAAAAAGCTCAGAGACAGTGCTCTGGCCTTGAGTTCAAGCCCCACGACTGGCACAGAAAAGAAAAACAATGTTGAATGATAGTAAAGAATAAGGATGACGGATGTTAGCTACCATTTGAACTCAGAATTGAAAAGATTCTCATGGAACATTCCAGATTGATTTATATTAATAGGTATCTGTGTATATATGTGTTTCAGGCCAGACCTGTTTGATTGGAATAGTGTGGTTTCCCAGAAATCAGCCACACAAAGACTGGAACATGCATTCAACATCGCCAAATGTCAGCTAGGCATAGAGAAACTGCTTGATCCTGAAGGTTGGTGCATTTCTGGACTACCATTATTTTAGTTTACTTTAAAGTTTTCTCTAACTCACGCTTAATTTTTCCATCTCCTTAACAAGGTATAGAAGACAGTGAAGCTTATGCTTTTCTATGTTCTAGATATATTTAAAGTGCTCTATCTTCTTATACTGTATTATGCAGTTCTCATTTTACTTTGGCTTTTAAACTGCTAATATTGAAAACTAAAGTATAAAATTGTGGAAAAACTAAACAAAATCAAAGAAGCCTTTAGAATGTATATGTCTCATGGGTGGAACGAAATATTGGACTCTAAATAATTATGAAAACGTAATGTTTTGCTTATTCTACCAAGAGATTTGATAGACTAATCAGCTATAATTAATTAGCTACTCAAGCCAATTTTATTCATATTCTTTATAAAAGGAAACATATTTTACTATTCAGATCCGTAAATAAGTTCCTGATGCTGCTTCTGATTTGTCACTCTGAGGATGTCCTCTCTTTGGTGACCACTCATTTTCTGTTCCTTTTGTTGACAGGAAGCCGTGTATATTTTTATTCTTCATAGACTTAATATCTTTCATCCTGATCTCTGGCACTATATAGGCCTATCTTCTAGATACATGAGTTGGAAGCATAGGGATAGCCTGCTCTTTCTCTTGTAGCCTTTGAATTATTATTATCTTCTAGCCTTTGCATTATTGAAGCACTAGCTTCTTGGCATTTCAGTCCATTCTCATTTTGTTGTGAATTTACTACATTCCCAAACTAGAAACTTGAGAAACAGTCAGTGGCAATAACAGCAATATAATAGAAGTTAATGTTTGGGAAGAAGCTCTGAAATACATGAAACTCATAATGAAATGATCTTTGAAATTCTTAGTACCCAAGTAGAAAAACCATTAAAGGGTGATGAGTTTTGTTATTGGAAAGTCAAAAGAGTTGTCAATCTGGATCATTGCTACCAGCAAGAGAAAAATTTGGACAGGATTCAAACTGATGAAAGTAATAGGAAAGCTTATTAGGAAAGGAACATTCTTTTGATAGACTGAAAACATGTCATCTCTAGGGTGAGAATGGCAATGATTTTCAACCCAGCACAAGTTTTTATTGAAACGTAAGGTGCTAAGAGGGTATAGTCCTTTGGACCAGCTCAAAGGGTGTCTTAGTGTTCTATGTTTGGGAAAGGGTTACTGAGATGTTTATGGGATTACCTTTGCCCTCTAGGGCCTGGTTCTCTGGCCTAGGTAGGTGAGTTAAAGATCTATGTTTTCAGAACTATTAGTTGACCTACCTTAAGCCAGAGTGCAGACAGTCATTAATCCCCAGGTTGACAGAATACTTACAGAATAAGCATTGGTGGCTCATGTCTGTAATCAGACAAGCATTGGTGGCTCATGTCTGTAATCCTAGCTATTCAGGAGGCTTAGATCTGAAGATCACCATTAGATGCCATCCAGGGCATAAAAATTCTTGTGAGACTCATCTCCAGTTAACTGCCAGAAAACTGGAAGTGGAGCTGTAGCTGGAAAAGAGTTCAGGGACATCGCTTAGGTTCTAAGTTCAAGCCCCACAACAGCCAAAAAAATCAAAATCAAAAACCAAAAAACCAGGGGCTGGGGATATGGCCTAGTGGCAAGAGTGCTTGCCTCATATACTTGAAGCCCTGGGTTCGATTCCCCACCACCACATATATAGAAAATGGCCAGAAGTGGCGCTGTGGCTCAAGTGGCAGAGTGCTAGCCTTGAGCAAAAGGAAGCCAGGGACAGTGCTCAGGCCCAGAGTTCAAGGCCCAGGAATGGCCACACACAAAAAAAAATCTAAGAAAATTAATTGTATGGTGATATTCCAGGACCTTGGTGAGCCCAATAGGCTGCTTAAAATGCATGTTTACTCAGTTCTCCGTTTGAGATCTTTATCCTCCATTGTAGAGGGAGTTAAACATGAAAAGGTGGAAAAGGTAATATACAAAGTAAAGTGCTCATTCACTTAGTTTCTATCAGATATTTATATAAAAAATGAGAAAATTCACATCTCCATTGACATATATACAGATGATCTTCAAAGTATGCTAGTTCCATTTATGAGCTTTCAACTTTACAATGGTACAAACATAACTTCTCTACCAGTCTGAATTTTGACCCTTCCTTGGCCTAATAATATTCAGTAAGATCCTCTCTTAGACTGTGAGGCATGTTTCCAAGTCAGCCAAATGCTCACAAGGGCAAACAGCTGACATTGTACAGTGTAGCGTAAAATGAGTAAACTCCCTACTAGTTTGTTTAAGTATAGTAAATTAATTATCTTTGCAATGTTGGGAATGAAACCTAAGAACTCATGCATGCTAGTGAAATACTTTTACCACTGATTGCCCCCAACCTCACCTAAGTCACATAGGCATTTGTTTTTATTTATTTATTTTATTTTAAAATTGTTTTGTAGAGTTGATATGTAGAGAAGTTACAGTTATATGAATCAGATGAGTATAATTCTTTTTTAACCTTATCTCCCCTTCCCTCACTTTCTCAGTTTTTTCCTCCTGTCCCTCTCCAAGATGTATAGTTCATTTTTCACATAGTGTCTAGTGAGTATCACTATTGCATTTGTTCATCCTTTGTTCTACATTTTCTGTGCCCCCAATACCCTCCGCCATACAAACTAACAAAAAAGACAAAAGGGTAAGAAAACGAAACAGCAAAAATATGGCAAATAAAAATATCTCTTGTTTCCTTTTCTTGGAGCTCATTTGATTAAATATTCTTTTATATTATGCACATAGCTATTGAGCATTTGTCAACCACTCCTATGCAGATCCTCCTTTGGCATCAAATAAATGTCTATAGTCCTGTATAATTTATCATATCCTATTGTTTGTGTGTGTGTCAATCATTCAATATGTTTACTAGTAGATTATTGGCACGTTCTAGTTACCACAAATGAGGTAAACCATGAAAACTATGTTTCTGTAGTTCTGTCTTACTTTGCTGAATAATTTGTTCCAAGTCTTTCATTTCCTTATGAATGTTACATCATAATTCTTTCTGATGCATAGAATTCCATTGTGTTTATATACCCCTTTTTATAGACATGGTCTAGTTACTACAAATGAGAGAATCCATGCAGCCTGTGTTTCTTTGGCACTGGCTTACATCGCTTAATATATTTTTCCAAGTCTTTACATTTCCTTAAAAATGCTATTGTATCATTTTTTCTGATGGATGAGTAGAATTCCATTGTGTTTTTATACCACATCTTCTGGATGCATTCATCCACTGAGAGGCATCTGGATTGATTCCATATCTTGGCTATTTTAAGCAATACTGCAGTGAACATGTTTGTGCTGGTAGCTTTAGTGTGTGGTCCTTTGTGTTCCATTGGACAAATGTCCAAGAATGGGATTACCATATATAGGGTAGCTCTATGTTTAGTCTTTTAAGGAACTTCCATACTTCTTGCATTTTGACACCATGATAAATATGTTATAATGCAGACTCATTTTAAATTGAGGATCCTTTCTTTTCTTTTTGCTTTTGATAAATATACTTGCAAAGCCAAATTATAATGCATTGTGAGTTTGTGCAAAGTGGTTAAGTAGAAATATTTCTTCTCTTTTGGAAAATGTATGACTGACCATTGACAATTTTACTTATTTTTTTGCTTCTGTCCATGTTTTGGCTCGGTGGAAGAATATGTATTAATTCTGTGGCCTATTTTTCAGCACGGGGATGGTTTGCCTCAACATTGACTCCTACCACTAATTCATATGTATTCTTTCATTCCAGTAGGGTTAGAAGGACAGTTATGATGCATTATAGATTCTGAAATATAGGATAAAAACTACAGGTTATGTATTTCAAGGATTAAGTTGTTAAAGAATTTTTCATAAATCTTCATTTTTTTCTTTATTGTCAAAGTGATGTACAGTGGTATTACAGTTTCATATGTAAGGCAGCGATTACATTTCTAATCCAACTTGTTACCTCCTTCCTCATTTTCCCCCTTCCCTTTCCCCCTTTCCCTCTTCCCCCATGAGTTGTACAGTTGTTTACACCAAATGGTTTTGTAAATATTGCTTTTAGAATGGTTTGTCTTTTTACCATTTGTCTCTTGATTTTGGTATTCCCTTTTCATTCCCTAGTTCTAATACACATAAATTTTCATATGGTTGTCAGTTTCTTATCCTCTTTTTAAAATATTAAGAGTATAGTTGAAATAGCTCTTGTATGACTTTCAGTGTTTCTAAATGATAGAGCATTTGCCAGTACTGGGTTCAATTCCCAGCATTGAAAATACAGTAAGGATGATGATGAGTAAAATGGGTCTTATTCTTCTTAAATAATAAAATGTCTTTAACATATATGTCATCAGTTGAACCTATGGAGCAGGTTCTATGGATTAGAAATACCTGGATAAGGCATTTACATCATAATTAGAAATAGGTTGGTGATTTTATAAAAGGAATAGTTCTATGAATAATATAGTTTATCCATTACAGAACCTGTTATACCTAACATGATATAATTTCATAAGTGTAAATATATATTATAATATGTACTGTATAACCTTTAGTACATGTATTGTAATATACCAAATTTAGACAATTCAAGCAAACATAATATGAAGTACATTAATAGTTCTCCAACCACTGGTTATGTTTTCCTTTGGCCACTAAAATAGAGGTAAAAGCATTTTCTATGGTAGAGTCATTTCTTTTTTAATATTTGGAAGTACCAGGGTCTAACGTGAGAGTCCCATGTTGCTAGGCAAGTGCTCTACCACTTGAGCAACATCTGCAGCCTATTTTTTTTTTCATTTATTTCTTAGCGTCTCATGCTTCTGCCTGGGGCCAGCCTCAAATCATGATTCTCTTCCTCCTGCTTCCAGCAGAGCTGTGATAAAGGGACGTTAAAACACCACAACTAACTTATCCTTTGAGACAGGATTTCATTAACATTTTGCCCAGGCCTGCCTGAAACCACAATTCTACTGTCACTATACCTTGCAATTAGCTGGCATTATAGGTATGAGCCACCTAACCCTGCCTTTTGAACTCATAATTCACAGAAAATGGTGCCTATTAGAATGATTTGAAATTTACAAAGAGCTATCAATTAAATTAAGATGCAACATATATCCTGTGATAAATTTTAGATATCTGTCACTCCATGCTAATACATTTGGACAGTACCACAAAATATATTAAAATATATTGCTCATAAGTTTTAAAGTATTAATATCAATTGTAATTGAAAAATGAAGAAATCATAAGAATTTTATTTACTTATTTGATATTCCAAAAAAAGAATGAATACCTCCTCTTAGAATCACTGGCTTATGACTCTCTTCAATAGATCCAACAGGAGTGATTACTGTCATTCTTTTATGCTCTGTGTAATAATTTCCTTTGAGATGTTCATGTTTTTATTTAACCAAATATTCATTTTTTTAGCTTATGCACAATAGCATCAACTATTCTCCAAGGCAATTTTCATTTTATATCTGTTATTCCCTTAGGAGATTAATGGAACATTTTGTTTTATGTTTGGTAGACTTATCTTGTGGGACTGAAGGTAATACCAGCAATTTTTTAAAGAAATTTAAATTATGCCTTTTTATTGGGTTTATTTATATAAATTAAAAAGTCACTGAATCATTGGAAACTTTCATAATTAATATCGATAGACTTTAGTACACTTTCTATGGCTTTAGCTGGTATTTTGAGACTTAAATTTTGATTTCAAGTGGAACTACCTTTTAAAATAAGTAGCAGTAGGCATTAGCATAAGCAATTTCAGGAAATGTTTCTAGTGTGTTTAAATGTTAACATATGCAAAAAGAAGTACATCTAGGGTAAAATTACTTAATAATTTATGCATCTTTATGCTCACAGATATAAAAGGTTTTTCTCCTTCCAGATATATTCTATTGTGAATCAAACAATTTACTTTCAATCAAGATTTTTGTAAGATTTACATTGTACAACCCTTGTAGGTTTCATATATATTGTTTGCTTCCCTGAGTTTCAAACAAATTGGTTTGTTTGCCAATCCATAAACATCTCCATATTAAGACAATGCTTTGTCAGCTTTTCCTTATAAATAACAAAGTAAAGATGTTCTCTTTAAAGGAATAAAGAAAACGGATAAAATGTGGCTGTTCTAGATGACATTTGCACATTGCTATAGAAAGCAATTTCCATTTGGAATATACAATCTGATATGGAAATACCCTTACTTATTTACCAGAGTAACTGTAGAACAAAAAATAAATGATGACAGTTAAATTTGACTACCAACAGCAACAACAAAAGAGCAGGAGGAATTGGGAGGAATTTTTGTATCCTCAAAATGACATTTACAAACCAATTAGACTTTGGTTTTAATCCACTTCATTTTGACTTCATGAGGATGGTGACATAGATTCTATTTTCTGCTTGGCTAATCCCTGCATTTCTCTGGGTTGTTTTTAGAGTCTTCCTTCCAAGAATTAGCTCTGCCTTTGGAAAATTTTACTCTTGAAGTGAAGGGGATCAGGTTTACATTCATGCATGCATGAAAAGTACATAACATTTGTGAAAAATTGTTTTGAGACCTGTACTTTTTATATGAGCAATTTCTATCACTATTTATAGAAGGAACGCAGTAGACATTTTAGTTGTTATTATTTAAACCAAAATTCTGAGTTTCTTAGAAAAACAGTTCTGAGTCTAGTTGTTCTGGTATGGAAAATAATACCATCGTATTTATATGATAATATCAAAATACTGTTCCCATTATTTCAGCAGGATTATACTTTTTCCCAAGGTTTCTTTTTCTTAAAGAAACAAAATTTGGTCTTTAAACCAGATTACATCGTTTAATACTTTTAAATGTAATAATACTGAAAATATTTCTTTAATGTTGAACTTCAGTGAAGTGCAGTTAAAATGAAGAAATTAGACATTGCATTATTGCATTAGCAAAGGAAAGAATATATTAGATTTAGTATTGCCATCTAGTTTGCTTAATGCATATTGAACACAAATTATTAGGAAAAGAATTCAGAAAATAACCTGTTAAGTAAGTTAAATATACAATTGTCTTAGCATTGCTTAGAGCAGAGACTAGCATGAACATGTAACAGGGCTTAAGACAAACTGATGGCAGATAGAGAAATCCAGAGAAATGTGATTAACATTCTGAGCCCGCATATCACTGGAGCAAGAGTACTTATTATAATATCCTTGGCTATTTTTAGCTTTTATCCTGAACCTGATTTTTTACACGTCCATTATCCACAGTAGACACATTGCATAACTAGCCTTGACTATCCAATTGACTATGCCACTTGAATGCATTTGAGTTAAAGAAGTCCATGCCAGAGTATCTGGGGGCAGCCTCAGCCCCATTATTGCAGCCATAGGAAAGTATGCATTTTAGGAAAAACACAAGTACACATGAATATAATACAAAGCAAACTAAAAGTTAAAAATTTACATAAGAACGCTTACCATTAAGAAATACAGTTGAGTAATGTATAATTGAGGATAGACATCTGGATAATATAAAATATTATGTTAACATTAGGATAGTAAAGCCACAGTGTCCTAATTCCTGGTGAGAAAATTGTTATTTGCTTGTTAGAATATGTTAACTTATGTTTACCTAAAGCCCTCAAATCCAGAAATGAGGAGAGGAAGAGAGGGAGAAAGAGAAAGAGAGAGAGACAGGGAAAGAGACAGAAACAGAGACAGGAGAATTTGAGAATATGTACCTACATTATTCCATGATCACATACATTAGAGAAGCGTAAGATTTTAGGGTAATTTGGACTAAGAAGTTGAAGGTATTTTTGTCCTGCTTATTCATTTTGATTGTTTGGATGACTAAAATAATTGAATGGAACTACCCATATATACTCACTAGCCCAAGCCAAAAAAAAAAAAAAAAAGTTTCCGAGACTCCATTTCAACCAACAAGCTTGGTAAAATGGTTTATTCCTGAATTCTATTTTTTATTGTCAAACTGATGTACAGAGAGGATACAGTTTCATACGTTAGGCATTGGATACGTTTCTAGTACTGTTTGTTACCTCCTTCTTCTTCCCCCTCTTTCCCTTTCCCTTTCCCCCCATGAGTTGTTCAGTTGATTTACACCAAACAATTTACACCAAACAGTTTTGCAAGTATTGCTTTTGTAGTCTTTTGTCTTTTTACCCTATTTCTCTCGATTTTGGTATTCCCTTTCAGTTTCCTAGTTCTAATGTGCTCAGATAAGATACCGAGATAGTGCAGGTACAACAGAAAGGGGATACAAGAGGATCATCAATAATAGAAGCTACGGTTTCACATCACATGTTGAAAGTAATTACAACAGTGATATAATAGTCGTTTCCATAACATGGAGTTCATTTCACTTAGCATCATCTTATGTGTTCATAAAGGTATAGCTTTTGAGCTCTTGTGATCTTCTGCTGTGACTAGCCTAAACCTGTGCTAATTATTTCCTATGAGGGAGACCATAGAGTTTATGTATCTTTGGGTCGGGCTCACTTCACTTCATGGCCAAGAGACATACGAAAAAGTGCTCTACATCACTGGCCATAAAAGAAATGCAAATCAAAACAACATTGAGATTCCATTTCACCCCAGTAAGAATGCCCTTTATCAAGAAAACTAACCATCACAAATGTTGGAAGGGATGTGGCCAAAAGGGAACCCTACTTCATTGTTGGTGGGAATGTAAACTGGTTCAGCCACCCTGGAAAGCGGTATGGAGATTCCTCAGAAGGCTAAACATAGAGCTCCCCTATGACCCAGCAGCCCCACTTTTGGGCATGTACCCAAAAGACCACAAACAAGAACACACTAAAGCCACCAGCACAACAATGTTCATGGCAGCACAATTTGTCATAGCTAGACTCTGGAACCAACCCAGATGCCCCTCAGTAGATAAATGGATCAGGAAAGTGTGGTACATATACACAATGGAATTTTATGCCTCTATCAGAAAGAATGACATTGCCCCATTCTTAAGGAAATGGAAGGACTTGGAAAAAATTATTCCTGAATTCTTGATTTCATAGCTTAGAGGATGATTGACTGTAGCAACCCTGGGAATAAAGTATGTGACCTTATCTTAAAAACAACTAAAGCAGGCAGATGCAAGTGGTTTATGCCTGTAACCCTAGCCACTCAGGAACTTGAGATCTAAAAGATAGAAGTTAGAAGCTAGGCTGAGCAGAAAAGTCCAGAAGACTCCACTTTCAAAATAATTAGTAAAAATCAGAGTTGGAGGTATGGCTCAAGTGGTAGAGCACCAGCAGAACAAGAAAGCTGACCTGTAATGAGGTACTGAGTTCAAACCCCATTATTGTACCCCCAAAATAGGCTAAGCAAAAAGGCTTGAAGACTGGAACTGGCTCACTAATGGAGTACTGGTCAAGTTTGCTTGAAGTCTTGAGTTCAAATCATAATACTGACTAAAAGAGGAAACAACCTAAACATTTAAATACTGTTACTGTAATTTTATAATTGTTTTCGATCACTTAAATATTCAAAATGAATTGATAAAAACCACACGCTTTTCTGGTAAAAATAGAGACAATATCTACAAAACATTATTGACAAGCTAAATAATATATTCTTTATTCCTTTAGTAAAACTCAGTTTTACTTAAATTAATTACAAAGTCAATTTTTTTCTAATTTACCTTTGTCAACAGTATAATGGATTCTTTCAGATGAGAATATATATATATATATATATATATATATATTTTTTTTTTTTTTTTTTTTTTTTTGGCCAGTCCTGGGCTTTGGACTCAGGGCCTGAGTACTGTCCCTGGCTTCTTCCCGCTCAAGGCTAGCACTCTGCCACTTGAGCCACAGCGCCGCTTCTGGACGTTTTCTGTATATGTGGTGCTGGGGAATTGAACCTAGGGCCTCGTGTATCCGAGGCAGGCACTCTTGCCACTAGGCTATATCCCCAGCCCTCAGATGAGAATATTTTTGATAAAATATTGTTATGTTACTCAGCATTAGAATATGGCCATTGTAATTCTCATTATTGAAGTGAAATAACTTATAGATATCATTCATTAAAAATAATTGATTATGACTGTATACTCCTGGGATGTTATGTCTGCCTCACCTAAAACACGTATGTGAAAAAAACAGATAAGGTAATTTAAAAGAGATTTTAAATTGTACTGGTAAAAATTGTATTTACATATTTCTTAAAAATATGGTGTAAAATATCATTTATGGTACAAATGAGTGAATGGAATTTATGATTTAAACTCTGCAGATCCAGAAAAGAACTCCAGTTCCTAAACATAGTATATTCATTTTATTTTAACAAGCAAATTTCTGGGAAAGAACAAAAAATAGGTTATATTTTTTTCACAAAATTAAACTTTTGAAACCAAAATGGAATTATTTGTGTTTGGTAAACAATTGTAAGATACCACAAAACTTTGAAATTACAGTTTGAATCCAGAAACACAGCACTGGTAAAAGAGATATTATTTGAGTACATAGGTTTTGCAATTAAATAATCTGTATGAAATGGATAGGCTATTTCACAGTTAGAAAATGAAATTTAGGACAAAATGTGTTGGTTTGCAATGGTGTTTGAGTAAAATAATAAATTGGAATTTTAGCTATTGCTATTCATTCTTATAACAATATAATTTAATCTTTACAAAAGGAGAGTATAAAACTAATGATTTCCTGGTGCTTAGATTTAAAAATGATAAAATGTACTCTTAAATTTAGTATGTTATGATAAACTTGTGGGGATAATGAGTAATATGATTGTCTTTAGACAGAAAATGATTACAGCTATTTAAGTGCTTGTGCATTTGATGGATTATTAAAATTATAGGTGATTGAGACTTGGTGCTTTTACTTGTTGAGAAATTATCAGTTGTCCTGAAATATCATTTTATGAGGTATTATTTCAATATTGCTGAATAAGTGTTTATCTTAAATTGAAGAGTAGCTTTGCCCTGAAAAATATTTTTCTAATTTATGATTAGTAATATGAACATAAACATGCAAAGTACCTGTTGGTACAGGGAATTCTAATTTTAGTAGAAAAATCATTTTCTAAGTTTTACATATTGTTCTCTACACAATCATTCCAGGAAGTTAACATATTCTTTTTAAGTGGGAAAGAAATGAGGGTTCAAAAACTCCATTAAACTCAGGATCACATAGACAATTCATAACTGAGTTGAAATCAAATCCAGATTTATGTCTTTTCAAAGTCTACATTTGTTTCTAACAGAATTGCCTTAATAATACCGAGATAGTGGGCTGGGGATATGGCCGAGTGGCAAGAGTGCTTGCCTCGTATACATGAGGCCCTGGGTTCAATTCCCCAGCACCACACATACAGAAAACGGCCAGAAGTGGTGCTGTGGCTCAAGTGGCAGAGTGCTAGCCTTGAGCAAAAAGAAGCCAGGGACAGTGCTCAGGCCCTGAGTCCAAGCCCCAGGACTGGCCAAAAAAAAAAAAAAAAAAAAAATAAATAAAAATAAAAAATAATACCGAGATAGATCTTTAAAAATATTGGGATTTGTGCTCCCATTCTGACTATTTTATTGGTCTGAAATGAAGACTTTGATACCACAAATTTTAATAGCCTATCAGGTGAGAATATCATGCAGCTAACATAAAAATAACTACAATAGAGCCATTGTTTCCATGAGCTATGCTTTTTTAAAAGGATAAAACCCTGAATCTGTTTTCACAGGTTTGTGCATAGTTCTAGTATTTTCTCCCTTAAGCAATGACTAAACTTGCTGATCAAATCTTCAATTACTGAAGCATTACTTATTACTAACAGACCTTTCTTTAATGAGAAATTGTTTATCCACCAGATAAAATAGAAATAGACTAGCTATCCTGTAAGACTGCCCAACACAGCATTCTCTTTAGGATTAAGGGACTTGCCTTATCTCTTCTTTGCACAACATTCCTCCCCTTTCCCTTCCTTCCTCCTTCCCTCCCTCTTTTCTCCTATCCCTCTTCCTATCCCTTTCTTCTGTCCCTCTCTTTTTTTCTCCCTTTCTCTCTCCATTCTTTGTTCTATTTATTTTTCCCAGACCTGAGCTCATTCAAACACTCATTCCATCAGAGGGCTGTGCACGTCAAACTGGTGAACTGTGTGCAGAAGTGGTTCTTGTCTCTTCGTTCCATTATTTATTTCTCTTTCTTTTTCTGTCCTCCTCACTCTTCTGAATCCTAAGTAGTATCATTGTGCTCTGGGATCAGAAAGTGGATGGTTTCTTTCTCAGTGAGTAAAAGTACCATTTATTCATATACCTTTTAAAGACCCCAGTGTACTTTCTATAACAACTAAAGGATAAAAGGTACAAAAAAAGAAGCAAAATAAATTGTAGTAGAAAAATTATTTTCAGAATATAACTTTGTGATCTCATAAATTTATTTAAAATAAATGGTGATTTAACTTCATGACTTATGATATTAATGCCACAAATGGGTTGCTTTAATCATAATCCCTTTGAATGTGATTAGAGTTGCAAATCTAATCTATCCATCCATCTATCTATCTATCCATCCATTCATCTATCCATCAATCCATATATCTATCCATCCATCTATCCATCTAGTGACAGGATACATGGACCAATACAAAATTGTGAGTTTTTTTTCTGTCATGTTTAAAGATTATCTTTATAACTGACACATGAGCTAACTTGTACAAAATTCATTAGAAATCCCCACATGTGGCAAACCCTGCCACAGGTCTGAGCAATGCATTTAAAAAGTTAATTCTGATGCAATGCATCACTTCCTACATGAGAGAAAAATGTTGTCAAATATTTTAAGTCATCCTTTAAAAGGGAAACTGCTCTTTGGTTCACAATCTTTCTGAGAGTTTTAGAAAAGCTGCTTCTCTATAAAGGTAACATATATTGCCAATAAAATATATAAGGGAAGACATTTACTTATGCTACTCAGAAAACCATTTAGTAGGAAGAGTTGTTTTATTAGCCTTCTGCTCTTTAATGGCTAAGGCCATCCTGGGACTATTTAAAAGATTATTTAATTTGTCCTTTAAACACATGGATGAATTCAAGGTATCTCTTTGTTTACCAGGAATCAACAATGTTGGCATTGATATTAAAGGCTGGGAACAGGAATCTTTGTAATAAAAAACATCTATCTTTTAAATCAATTTAAGTTGCTATTTGAAACAGCTTTATACTATTACCTGTAATGAAATAATCCATTCATTTTTTGACTCAACATTAGAAGTTCTTTCAAATATAACTTTAACATAAACTATGTCTGAATATATAAACTATACCCAAAATTCTATGCAATGTTTCCTTTGAATATCTTATATTTATCTAGCATATGACCACTCATGCAGATGTATTTATAGAAATACCCTTTACCAGTTTTCTTACATCCTTAAATGGTGACATCATCAATTTACCCAATTGCTCAAACAAAATTTATCCTTCTTTAATTACCATCTTTCCAAAATTTCAGTCCATCATGATGCCTTATGGTCTATACTTTTGGAATATGTTACTTAAATTGTCATACCTCTCAAATTTTCTACCCACCACCATAGTCCAACGTCTTTGCCATTCCTTTCCATGATCACTCACAGAGCTTAGCTGGCCTTATTTTCTCTTCCTATGTTGCCATTACACTTACATTCAGAATGATAGTATGCATCAACTTAATATTCTAACTACTTAGAATGTTCGTCCATTCTGCATTTGACTACTGAACCCCAGAATAATTATTTGCTTTGTGGCTATATTTACTACTGAGCTTCAAAATGATAATGTGCTTTGAGGTTTTAATCATTATAAAGCGTCTCTGATACTAAATATATGCGTAGTGGACCATTCTTTGTTGTTAGTTTTAGTCTTTGTTAGTTTATATTGTATACCCTGTCTTTGGGAATTTTAATTGTTGTTAATCATAATGTCTAATGCCCATATAAGAAAGGACATGTTTTCTTTTGTGTTTTATCTATGTGTATGTATGTGAGTGTGTGTGTGTGAGCATGCACATGTACATGGGCTGTAGAACAAACCCAGGACCTTAGCACCTACTCTACCACTGATCCGTACTCCCCGAAACAACCCTCAGCTTTTTCATTACTAACAGATAATGACATATAAAAATGTATATTGCTTGAAAATAAGATATATTACAAGTGACTTTTAAATATAAATAATCACATATTTAAACCATAATAAAAATTTAGATGAATAAATTTTATAAATTTCCCCAAATATTTTGAATAGGACATAACCTCTCTCCAAGGATAATTTAAAATGTGCAGTCTCGTGCTAAGAATTGTAAATGACTTATTGTAGGGCCCTCAGTCCTCGCGCAATTTCTCCCAACCCGCAGGGGAAATGCTGGGGCATGCCCTGGTGTGGAAAGCGGGGATGTGTGTTAGTCGCGAATAATGCCCACCCAGCCCCCCTTACATTTAAATAAGGACTCAGGATACCAGGCGCATCAGGGACCCTCAGGCAGAAAATCCGGTTTACTCAGAGAAAAACAGTCACATTTATAGCAGTAATGGCAGCAGGAAGGGGAGGGATTTGGAGTGGCTAGCTAGACACAGCGACAGGTTGATTATGAGCTGTCCATCGCAGTGACATCATGGAACTTTCTCTATGGGCGGTCTTCACGTACCACAGGACCGTCCCCTGGGTTCCGCCTGCCACCATCTTGGCGCACACGCGGTCTGAGGTGGGAGGCGGGGCTGGTTAGAGCCACCCTTTCCGGTTCTGGACCCGGGAAAAGGCAGGTGGGGCTAGCTGGCAGGCGGCCCTAGAGGCAGTCCTGCCAGGACCGCCTCTTAATGCTGCAGGCAGTACCCCACAACATATTATACACTTTTTCAAGAAAAAGAGAATACACAACAAAGAACCTTGATGTAGCTATCACAAAACCAGAATAGAAAATGTGATAATTCATATAAATATACTGTGTCATCATATGCGAGCAATATTTTTCTCAGTTGCCTTTTAGCAGTGATTTCCAACAACGGACTTAAATCAATAACAAAAGGGGAAGAACAGGATGACTTTCCATTGAAACTTGGACTTGTGGAGTTGTGTGAACTACTGTTCCATTTATCAGTGGGATAATATCATAACAGAGACAGAAAGATGTGCTATACATGACTTAAAAAAAATCTTCGAACTTGCCTATAATTGAAGCTATTCAGAATGCTGAAGTTTGAGGATCACAATTCAAAGCTAGCAGTGTAGTCAAACTCTAAGGACTCTGACCTCCAATGAACCAGCAAAACTTGAGGCATAAGTCATGTAGTAGAAAGACAAGAGAGAGGCAGGAGCTCCTGAGTTCAAGCCTCAGTGTAGCACACAAATAACTACAGGCAAGCACTTTAGTGGTATGTAGAATAATGGCTGCCCAATGTTGTTCACATCCTAATCCCTTGAAACCTCCCATGGAGAATGAAAATTATAAATGAAATTAAGATTGTCAGCTAGCTAAGTTTGAGATAGGAAGTTTTTCTCAGATTATGGGACTGGGTGCTCTGTTGTCACCTGGATGCTATAGAATGAAAGTGAGATGGACAAGAGTAGGAGAAAGTGATGCAATTTAAGGAATATAACAGATGTTGTGGTACACTTTGACCCAAGGAATGAAGTCCTAAATATTGGAAAAGGCAAAGCAAGAGATGATCTCAAATTTCTGAAAGTATCATGCTGAGATTTGAATTTATGATAAATGAAACCTATGTCAGATTTCAGACTCACTCAACTGTAAGATAAAACACTGTATGAAGTCCATGTGTTGGGGAGAATTAGTTGCATCAGAAATGCAGCAAGAATATAGCCTCTTAAGAGCTTTCTTCTTCTTCCATCCTTGGCTCTGCTGGTTTAGGTGGTCAGATTTGGAACCAGCTAAACCCTCCTCAGTGAGGGCAGTTCTACAGTGCTGATTTCTACAGGGCTCCTTACCAATGCATGAAGCATCAAGAGACAGAGTTTCAGCCTTCATCCTGGACCCAAACCTTATTTGTATTCCAGGACCTACTTTGAAATATGTTTAGCAATAGGACCTCCTATGCTCTTTAGGAAAGCTTATCTATTAAACATTTTAATGGACACGGACATATGACAATTATATAAACATAAAATTGCCATATATTTTGTATGCTCAAAATGATTCCATTTTTAGTGTATTCGCTCTTCAAGGAGCTTTCATTGAAACATTCCCTAAATACAGAAAACCAACTACTGTATTTTCAACAATACTAGCTGCAAGCTGGCTGCTCATGCCTGTAATCCAAGCTAGTCAGAAGGCTAAGATCTAATGATCCAAGTTCAAATACAGCAGAGGCAGAAAGGCAGAGAGACTCTAATCTCCAGTAAACCAGAAGAAAGCCAGAAGTTAAGGTTTGGCTAAAGTGTTAAAGTACCAGCCTTGAACAAATAAAATACAAGTAAGAGAGGGAGGCCCCAATATAAGCCTCAATATAAGCAAAATTATTTAATTATTTAACAAACATACCAACTACAAACTCTATGTTAACTCATATCAAGCCCAAATAGCATACATTTTATTTCTAGTAACATTCAGAAGCATATATCCTTTTAGAGATCTGATTGTAAACATATTACATGTAATTAAATAAGCAGGTATATGCACATGTGTATAGTTATTTGTATGCACATATATAACTCATAACACAAAACTGTGCAATAATGTTCACAAGACATAAATTTGTCTAATTACACATTGGAAAATAAAAAGATTTTTAAGCTAAAAGCTACTCTCTAGAAAGGAACTATTCTCATACGTATGATAAACCTTTACATGAATATGTAAAATAGTTCTGTTTCCTATGGAAGCATCCAAAATGTTCCCTTTTCCAAAGAATATCTTTGTTTAGAATTTAAGAATATGAAGTTAATTGCAAATTTAAAGATTTGACAAAACAGTAGGGTAGGCTGTTCTAAAAATTAAAATATCTTCATTTATTTTAGAGAACAAGTATTCAAAGTTGTGACATTAGTTTTAGTCCCCATCTGAAAGGAAATCATATTTTCACCAAATGGATAAAAAATATTAGTAATATGAGAAGTAAGACTTTGTGGAAATAATCTTTAATTATTGCTGTAATCAATCTTAAAGTTCCCTATTTGTTTTGGGAGAAGTTTTCAGAAATTCCAAACTTACTAAAAGTTTGGATTGAAAAGTAACAATATGCAGATCTATTTATGGTTTGAAACTTATGACATTGTTCTAATTATTTTAAGCCTATCATTCCATTCATCTCCTAATGTAGTAGAATTTTTCTCTTCCTAAAAACCAAAGCTTAACCACTAGAAATACCCATCTAACCTGGAGTCCAAGATGAAAGATTCTGACCTGGATAAATTTATAATGTTGCAAAATAAGGTGACCTAGAAATCCAGAATAATCTTATCAGCACTCATTTTGAGAAAGTTTAATTGCTCAGATAATTGTAGGGTGTGTTGCTTTTAATTACTGCAAAAATGAGAAGACAGAAATGTATACCTTATAACCCATAAAAGTGGATATCCTTTATCCTTTTGTATGACCTATTTGGCTCTGAGTTTTAGACTACTTTTGACTTTTTATAACCATCAACACTAGTTTCATGCACAAGCATAATTATAGTTGGATGAATGTATTTACTTTGTTTAGATAATTAAGCATTTCAGAAGAGCTATGATTTAGCTTTGAGGTTTCAAAAATTATAAAGGTTAGGGAACAATTCCACATACTTGAAACAAAATTTATTCTGCATTAATAAGTTCACTACCTCAAAGAATACTCTGAAAGAATAAATCCAGATCAACTTAAAATATAGATGGAATTCATCTTTTAGTATAATTTCCTGTGAAATTAAACATCTTTAGAGGAGAAACTATATTATATGATTTGTTGCCTTTTTTCAGGAGATAGACTTGTGACTTGAATGAGGGGTTACTCAGCCAGTGTTGATTGCACTATTAAAATATTTTGATAACTTATTTTTATTAACATTTAGTAGACTACTAGATTTTGTTAGAATCTGGACACCTTGCTTGCTATCAGGCTTTTATTCTATTTAATTCCGGGCATCCTCAAATGGCTTTGTCTCTTGAGGACCATGTGGGTATGTAAGTTAGTATGGGTATATGTATTTCTATGATTGTGAAAGTGTGATTGGATTTGGATGTGTGGTTGTATAGGTGAAAATGTAAATGTGAGTGTGTGGGGTTGTATGGAAGTGTGGCCA
The DNA here is from genome assembly GCF_023159225.1 of Perognathus longimembris pacificus. NCBI lineage: Eukaryota > Metazoa > Chordata > Mammalia > Rodentia > Heteromyidae > Perognathus > Perognathus longimembris. The sequence continues at coordinate 91,830,432 of NC_063188.1, forward strand.
TTTCAGCTTAAGTTGGCCTCCTTATGTTCCTAGCCATCTTTTGCATTTTCCCATTGATAATCACATACTTCCTGTGATCCAAAATCACCCAATATCAGAATTCCATATATTGCAAATATAAATGGAACCCTAGACATTTAACAAGGATGTAACTAAACTATAAACAGAAACATAAGTCAGACATGGGATATGAATAAATAGATTGTAGAATCACAGCAAATGTAGACTTTTAAAACTAAGTCGGCTAATTACCCTGATTTGATCATTGTATAATATGTACATATATTGAAATACTATACTGTATTCTATAAATATGTATAATTACCAATCTATTAAATTGACACTGTAAAAGTAATTCAGCTTTGGGGGAAAATCAAAATGTATCCAAACTATATTATTAAAAACTAATAGTATAACTGATAATTTAATGAAAATTAATGAAGAAAGTGGAGTGAAAATGTTCAGTAAGATCACGAGGCCTTGAGTTTAAGCCCCACTATCAGCACAGATAAAAAGAAGGAAGGAAGGGAGTGAAGGAGGGAGGGAAGGAGGGAGGGACTGAGGGAGGGAATTAGGGATTGAGGGATTGAGGGCGAGAGGAAGGAAGGAGAGAGATAAATGAAAACTGACATAATTGAATGTTTCTCATGCTAAGCACAAACACCAAGCTTTCAGTCAGCTCTGGTGTTAGTCTATCAATAGATATTGTAGAAATATATACAACTTCCTCAAATAACCATGTGTTTTGTTTTGTTGTTTTTTTTTTTTTGCCAGTCCTGGGGCTTGAACTCAGGGCCTAAGCTCTGTCCCTGGTTTCTTTTTTGCTCAATGCTAGCACTCTACCACTTGAGCCACAGTGTCACTTATGGATTTTTCTGTATATGTGGTGCTGAGTTGCTGTGGTGCTTCATGTATATGATGCAAGCACTTTACCACTAGGCCATATTTCCAGCCCCTCAAATAAACATGTTTATCACACAAAGCTGTGCAAAATAAATTACTGAGCAAAGAAGAAGCGTTTTAGAATCTTCACAGCTTCTCAATGGGGGACCATCATCAGGGAAGGACAATGTTCCAGTTTTACAGACCCACTTGGAGAGCTCTAAGGATGGTTTGTTTAGAGATTGATTAGAATTGGTTAAAAAGAGGAATTTCATTGACAATCTGTATTTATTATCTTGTGCTATAAGTTATTTGACCTTAAACTGTGTTGCAAAGATGTTTGCTAGGTTCTTAGGAAGACTGTGTTAGCCATCACAGGAAATTTATTGAGCCCTAATATACCTTGACATAGCGGACTCCAATAGGTGTCAGTTCTTAGATAATTTCACATTAACTTTTTAGGATACAGATGTGAATTAAAGGGTGACAAATTATTCCACATAAATAATGAGAAACTCTTACCTGACAGAATTCTTGTCTATAAAATATATATATATATATATTCCTGCTTTTCTTTCCTCTTTTTTTACTGTCAAAGTGAAGTACAGAGGAGTTACAGTTTCATATGTAAGGCAAGTAAGTACATTTCTTATCCCACTTGTTACCTCTTCCCTCATTCTCCCTCCCCCTGTCTCCTCCCTCTCCAGTTCCTTCTGCCCCCCATGAGTTGTATGGTTGGTTTACACCAATTGGTTTTGTATATATCACTATTGCATTGGTTTGTCTTTTACCCCTCTTTTTAAACATATGGGAAAGTTAAGAACATGGACTCTAGATACGCATTCTCTTTCTTTTCATTGTGGATCTATCAGTTATCAGTTTTAACCATTATTACATAAAGAGTTTACGTATCAGTTTTATTATCTGTAAGCAATGGTTGAAAAGAAATGGGCTGATATATGAGACATTTATAGTAATATTTTACAGAGTAAAGATTTCTACTGTTACTTATGCTATTGCTGATTTCTTACAATGATGTCTATATTACTTATTTTTTATGTATTGTCAAAGTGATATACAGATGGGTTACAGCTTCATATATAAGTCAGTGAGTACATTTCTTATCAAACTTTTTTACCTCCTCCCTCATTTTTTTCTCTCCTTTCCCCCTCACTAATGCCCTCCCCCAATGTAGCCCAGGTTGTTCTCAAACTTGTGATCCTCCTGCCTCATCCTCTTCATTGTTTACGCGCATACACCACCACAGCTGGCTATATTTCTTTTAATTAAATTATTTTTCCCTTTGTAAAAGAAGGATAAAAGGTTAGCTAGTGGAGATATATAATTTATTAATTATGGCATATTAATTTAGTAGAAGGGCCAATAGGTCATAAAAAGGAAATCATTCTTGTAGGGGATAAAGGCCTATAGAAGAATATGTCATCAATTAATAATTACATTAAAGAATGAAGCAAAGACCTATTTAAATGACCTCAGGGAGGAATCACAACCTTTTGCAGCAATATCAGCTTTAGGAAAGAGTTCAAAATCTAAAATGCAAATTTTGAATAGCCAACTAAATGCTCTCATCAGTCAGACAAGTCCACTCTTTTACTCCTTTCTTCTGGTTTTGTCTTCTACACCATTATTAGTAGTTTTATTTTCCTCCAAATGAATAGTTCCTCTATTTCAATTTTCCTGGAAAAATCTTTCTAAAAAATGTGAACAAATCTTCAAAAATGCATATGTAGTTCAAGAGAACATACTGAAAACAGCAAGCGTAAGGGCTAGCACACAAGTCCTGAGTTCAAGTCCCAGTACTTACTTTCTGTCTGTCTGTCTGTCTGTCTGCCTGCCTGCCTGCCTGTCTATCTGTATATCCGTCTATCCATCTGTCTGCCTGCCTGCTTGCCTGCAAGCCTGTCTGTCTGGTGGTACAGTGTAAAAGAATTTTGTTTTCATCATCATGATATTGACAACTATCTAAAATCACAGCTAGGACAAGTAACACAACTTCTCAAGTTCTAACACAGCATCTAAGATAAATTAATTTCACTGTTTTTAGTAAACAAGTTTTCTTAGTTTTTTCCACAATACCAGTACTTGTGAAATGTGATATACATTTTTAAAATAATTTTCCTTTGAAATATAAAACTGTGATTGATAGGGAAATAAGAAGGGGTAATATTGATAAGTACTGACTTTCTGCTTCACTTCAATATATACTGCATAAATGTAATTTTTATGTAATATTTTTACGTTGTAAGATTGTAAAATAATGTTTTGTATGTACTCCTGTAAAACAGTTGCTTGCTAGTATATCTATGTCTCATAAATTGTGTGTGTGTGTGTGTGTGTGTGTGTGTGTGTGTGTGTGTGTGACATTACTGGGGATTGAACTCAGGGCTTCATATTGTTGCTTGGCTTTTTCGCTCATGACTGGTCTCTACCACTTGAACACTACATGTAACCTAGGTTTTAGATGTTGAATTTGTGACAAGAATCTTATAGATTTGTCTGCCTGGGCTGGCTTGAGCCTTGATCTTCAGATCTCAGACACCTTGGTAACTAGGATTAGAGGTGTAAGAAACCAGTACCTAGCTTCTTATCAATAATTAAGGCTTTCTATAAATAACTTTTGAGAATTATTTTTTATTAATATATTAAGATATCCTGGACATGATGTTGTATGCCTATGCTTAGCAGATATATCTATATATGTTCTCACATAATGTACAGAGGTCTAAATAGTGGAATTTAAAACCCATCTCTTGCTATGACAATGACAACAAATATTTGTGTAGCATTTTATAAAATATTTATCGTAACTTACATGAAATTGAAGTGATAAAATAGAATTATCTTCATATTATACATGGTAAAACTTGGGCTCCATATAATTAAATATTTTGTTCCTGATCAATCACAAAATAGAATCAAACCACATTGCTGTCAGCTTTGCTTGTTGTGAGATATGATATACATTCTTAAAACAATAGTTTGATACTCTGTATCAAAGATGAGCATTATAATTGAGAATGCATTCATACAAAGAAAGTAAATATGCTTAATGACATTAAAAATTTAGTTTTAAAAACTGAGACTTATGTTAGTTGATTTTGGAAATTGATTTTCTGTAACATGAAGAATCATCCTGTATACTTTTCTGGAGAATTATCTTCAGAAGTTGAAGCAAACTGAAGTATATATACCACAAAGGTAGTAATATGGAAAAAATCTTGTTCTAATTGACTATAAGTCAGATATTTTATTAATCTTCTACTGTTTTTTTCTAAATTGTTCTCTGGAGTTCCCTTCAAATTTCTTTGTCAGAAGAGAAACCTGAGTATGTACACATGCAAATGAGTCAGAAAAATCCTAAATGCCTTTATCCTCCATTAATATGGCATTATTAATTCATGATGTGAATATTTTATTTTAATGGTAGCAGTGTTGCATTTGGTTGAAAGCCAGGTGACTTTAATTCTATTACTGGGCCTATAATGTGAAATAGTTTTGTTTAATGGTATGTATTAATGCAACAGTGGATAGCTGGAATTGAATTAGAGAAATGGCTATTGGTAAACATTGAAGACAAGAGATTTCAAACTTTTATGTGCCTTGTTATCTATAATTTCAGGTTACCCTCAGGAAAATCACCATTTATACATATATAAGCTTTTAGATGTGTGCCCACCCATATAAACTCTTAAAATAATGAATAAATCAAGAAAAACTGAAAGACATAAAAGTAGTATTCAAAAAAATCAGTGGTGTTTCCATATATTAAAATGAACAATAAAAACTGACTGTTGTTGCATATCTGTAATCCCAGCACTCAAGAGTTGCAGGCAGGAGAATAACAAGTATAAGGTCTGGGTTACATAAGGAATTCAACCCAGCCTGAGGTATGTGTATGTATATATATACATATATATATATATATATCAATATTTGGGGCGGTGGGGGCAATGACTGAGGATGTGGCTCAGTATTAGTGTTTTAGGCAAAAAAAGGCCCTTGGTTCAATATATAGCATTCCAAAGACTGAAAGAGAGAGAGAGAGAGAGAGAGAGAGAGAGAGAGAGAGAGAGAGAGAGAGAAAAGCAAGCCCCAAACTGCTGAATTTAAAAGTGGATAAAAAATTTGAATAGGATGTTCTCCAAGAAAAGTATGCAAAATCTAAATATGCTCAGCATCACAAATCACACCCAATTGAGACATCATTTCACACTCATTAACAAGTTTTGGTAAGGAATCAGAGAATTTGAAAAACTTGTGCATTACTGGGGGAAATGAAAATGGTGTATCTATAGTGGAAAATAATATGTATTCAATCAAAATATTAAACATGGAATTATCATATGATTCCAGATTCCACTTCTGAGTATAAGCCAAAGGACGTGAAACAAGGGCCTCCCACAGGTATTTGGCTACCTTTCTTCATAGCAGAATCCTATATAGTAGCAAAGGACAGAAGCAACTCAAATGCTGAGGGTGCCTGAACAAGTTAGTGTATGCATACTATAGAATATTATTCAAGTCTAAAGTGAGATAAAATTCTGGTATATTCTATAATATGTACAAAAATTGACAACATCCTGCAAAAGAAATAAAGGCAGACATGATAGGACAAATATTCTGTTGTGTAATCCCAATTCTAAGCTAATCAGATCCACAGAAAATGAATAAATAGTAAATAAATAGTGTTTTTCAAGGACTGGGGAAGAGACAATGGAGGGTTGTTATTTAGTGTATACAGAGTTGCATTTGAGAAGATAACCATTCCTGGAAACATGGAAACACATCAACGTGAATATAGTTAAGATCACCGATGTGTATATGTATAAATGATTAAAATAGTAAATTTTATATTATGCATAGTTTACTATAATAAGAAATCCTAAAGTGTTTGCATACAGTTGTAGAAAATGTCTGGATACATAAATTCTATATAGGGGTTTTATAATGTGAATTTGAATTAATGTGATTGTGTTTACTTGTCAGTGGTGTTAATGTGTAGATATTTTCTTGATTATATTTGAATCCACTGTGGGATGAGAAAAAACTAAAAAATAAGCTAAAAATTGAACATTGAAAAGAATCCCTCACTTTGACCTCAAGTGGGACTTACATGTCCTTTACAAAGCCTAGTATAAGATATATAAATAAAATTTTAATTTTAACTTGTGAGTTGATAGCTTCCTAATTCCATAGAGTGGGGGTATATGGGATTACTCAGTATTGCTCACTGTCTGTTAACTTTCATTTTATATTTCTGCATCATGCATTAATTTTCATATGTCATATAACACTTTTAGTATTCTGTTTTATTTTAGTAAGGTAAAATGGAAAGTAGGATTTAGCAAGATGTATAAATATCATGATAAATTTAGGTGTACATACCCAGATTCCTTACAAGGAAAATTTAGAGATTTAGGGATGATTTTGGTAATAATCAGAATAAATATTTTATCAGTATTACCTGTTTTCTTTATTGTTAATGAGAATCCTATGTAAAAATTTTTGTGACACCAAGGTAGTCATCTGAAATATAGATTTGACAATAAGGAGGTTGGTAGTTAATTATTGTGCTTTCAACCATAGTAATTATTGTAATGGTAAAAATGTTTACTTCATAGGTTGTTCAACGCCTTTCTCCCTAACCCCTGTGGAGAGCATGATCAGTTATTACTGTACTGACAAGCACTGGTGTAGTAGTAATTTATCATAGGCTGACAAGTGCCAAAATTCATCCTCAAATATGTATCCACTACAGCAGACAAACACTATTTTCATCTCTCAAACTATCTATGGTTTATTGTGATATATTATTTTGGCCTACCAGCTCACAGACAAATCATATTTAATCATTGCCTCAAATTAAAACATGAATATAAACATTTTCCTTTGTTTTAAATCAGTATAATCTGCTATGAGATTTCATATTCAATATCATGAAATAATATTTAATAATTTAAACATAATGAAGACTATCAAGTTTTTAAACAGTTTATTTATTAATCATTTTGAAGTAACTAATATTTTGAAGATTAATTATCATTAGCATTATATAAATGGTCCCATTAATATAAGGCAAATAATGTCAAGAGATCATTTCTGGTTTAAATCAATTATGTCACATTTTAATTGGAAAATAAAAGCTCTTGGTTGTGTACAGAGGTAGTACTCCTGACATATCATATAAATGACCCCATTAATGCAAGAGAAATAAGGTCAAGAGAGACATTTTTCCTGAAGTCGATTATGCTACATTTTAATTGCAAATAAAAGCTGCTTTTATTCAAAGGGAGAATCACTGATATTCCATCATGTTTTATAACATTTAACACTGAACTAACTGTATAACTATTCTCTTGATTTTTCCACATAATACAAAAGAATCTTTTTTCTTAAAAAAAAAAAAACTAAATCATGTCTTCTGTACTTGTCACCTTTGGAAGACTGTTGATTGTAGGTACGAATAAGTCTGAATAAGGTACTGTCTGTTCTTGGCCTCAGTTCACACAAGTCCCCGCCCATCGCCCGCACTTTACTCTATTCCAGTCAAACTTGTTCTGGCCTCAGATCATTTGTGCTTTCTGTGAGGAAACAATTTCTTCTCCTCCCTTCTTATATGGGCAACTCTTTTATGTCATTTAATATCAGCTAAAAGGTCTCATCCTGAGAACAAACTTTCCTAGGTTGCTGTTTATAAAGAAAATCTTAATTAATTTGCCTAGTCACTATCCATTTATCTTCCTGGATTACTTGAACATCATCATCTCAAATTAACTTGTTTATGTATCTAACATTTTTCTTCTTTGATTTTCTTACTAGAGCCATTGATGTCAAGGACTCTATCCATTATCCTCATTAACATAGAGCCAATATAGCTAAGCCAAGGTCAAGAAGGTGGTGATAAATATTTGTGAAATGAATAAATATGTGAATAGCAATAGTGCAGACTTATGACATTTTTTTATAAGTGACTATGGGTTGATATTTATGGTCTGATTTCTCCTCAGGTGTTAGGTCAACACTAAGCTCTACTACAGCACTAGTTTGAGATTCAGTTTTTGGTATGGAAGATTTTAGTGTAATATCTGGAACAAGCCCTACTAGTCTGGAAATCTGACTTTCTGTTTTTCCTCACCAGAAGTAGTAGCCTTGAGGCTATATCCTACAGTGACATCATCATGCTATTGATTGCACATATATGCATCAGTCTGTAGTAGTTCGCATCATTAACAAAATTTGTGGAAATCTCCTTCAGGATGTCATTCCATTCATTCTATATACTTTGACTTGGATTCTACATGGAAAGTAGAATGTGTAACATTTAATAAAATATATTGTAGGAAGAAAAAGTCACAGCATGCAGAAAACACACAAGTAGCTTATTTTATTTATCACCTAATGGATCTTTGGTATTTTACCTAAATTATGGAGATATGAACTTTCACATATACAGAAATGGGCTAAAAAGAGTTGGAAGGATTTTTCATGAGATTAGGGAAGAAAAATCAATAGAGTATAAAGTATAACACAAACTACAAGTATGTCTAGAAGTTATTCAAAAATTTTGATTCAAATTCCATATATTCATCTGCTTTAGTATGTTCTTTTCATCATCAATATCGTGTATATAGCTCCCTAGGCACTACTTACTGAATGGTAAACTGGAATCTTCATGAAATAAATCACATAGATTTTTCTGGACTTTCCCTTCCAGAAGCCCTCACACAGGATTTAAACATAAGTTCCAGTAATCATCATGCGATTCATCAAGCTCCAGCTTATCTCTTTTGCAGTTATAACGCTTTGGATCTTTGAAAAGGACTTTTAAATACTTTACAATTGAATGTTACAGATAACCCTAGAGGTGCAAATCTACCAAAGTATAAAAAAAGAAACTTCTCAAATGGTCAGTATGTGGAATGATTAATTTGCGTGTCTTAATTATGAGGATGGCAATGATGACATGGTTGCCATAGAGAAATTACACTTAAAAAATGGTAGTAACTCATCTCCTAAGTTTCTAGGTGTCCCCTATACTGAAGGATGAAGAAGTAAAAAAGTAGGGGGAAATGCTATATGGAAAACCAAGTAAATATTGAATAAAAACATATATGTGACTAAAAAGGAAAGTGCTAAAAATAATACATCAGCTTTTTCTTAAGTCCACCTTTAGTTTCACATTGTGTCTAAAAGATTAGAGATCCAATGTCTTACTTGTTTAGTATTGTTCTAGATAAAACAAAATAATAATTAGAAGCAATCCTTGCCTTCAAGCAACTTTCAGCACATCTTGGGAGTCAAGGCTAACAATGAAATATTAGGCCTGAAATAAAACTGGATGTGAAGTGGTAAATTTCATTTTATAGTGTTTGAATGTTGTAGACTTTTCTGACAGAAATCAACAAGGGTTCTTATAAGAAACAGGGAAGTTGTCCAGAGGAATGCACTTATCTTAATGGTATTAAAGATTGTAAGGAATCAAAAATGTGTATGTATTTGTGGGGGTTTGCCTTCCTGGCTACAAAAGAAGTTGGGAGTCGGTTTAGAAGTTGATAAAAAGATAAGCACTAGAAAAAAATCAATTTGAATAAAAGATTACAATGTATAGCTTTTTGTGTTTATGTCTGAGCTGTTCATAGACATGTATAGGAGGTGCATTTTTCTGTCCTTGCTATTCTGGGCTATATGGAAGTGGTATAGACCACAAGGAAATAGTGTTCCAACTGAAAATAATAATAGACTTTCTTTATTTGTCAGTCATTTTGTTTCAGACACACATTTATTGTCTCTTGTAATCTTCAGAATCCTTGCATGAGGCCCGGGTGCAAAAGAGTAGATGGAAGGTTTGTCCAATTTCTAAGTCTGAGATGCCCATCCCTATGACTACTGAAATCTTAAGGGCTTGTTATGCATAACTGCAGGAAATCAAGGAGGAAGAACTTCAAATGAAAATGGGTCAAGAGCTGTGAAGTGATACATATGTTTTCAAGTGGATGGGATTACAGATAACTACTGTATTCATTTTGTTAAGTAGGAGACTGCTGAACTCTGAAAGGTCCTGGAAGGCAAGACTGTAGAGAATCACAAAAATTGGCCTCTAGCGGTATACAAGAAGTAGAAGGACCTAAGTCAAAATTCTGTCTAATCACTAGAGTTGTATGAATGTGGAGAAGCTGTATCTTCTCTCACATTTCTGAATACCATTTTTAATTATCAGTAAGTTGGTAGAGCCCCTGTAACTGATCATTCTATATCATACACAAATGGCCCGGAAAGCCAAATTTCATAGTCAATATATTCTACATGCTCATAGTTTATGTGATAGAGATTAAAAAGAGTTACAGTTTGTTTACTACCAAAAATAAAGCCTGATACTGGCTGAAGATATATATATATATTTGGGAAGAACACTCAGAACTTGAAAAGTTATACAAAGAAAGAGGGAAATCCAATAAAGAGAATACATATTGGGCTGGTAACCCTCATTGATAGCTGTGCCTCAAACCTGTCTGGTACTTTTTGATAGACCTTGGTGCTCTGCCCTCAGAAATGTCTCTCGGAAGAATAGTCTGGCATTTGCTCTCCTATTCCTGTCAATTGAATATGACTTCCTGAGCATTAACCCTAGAGCTGAATGCAAAACCCTACAGGTGAAATAAAATAAGATTGAGGGAATGTAATGGAAAACCCAGAGCAACTTCTATTCAGAGTAAACTTACAATGGAATCACAAAGTAGAATAGTTCCTTGCTTGAACTACAAGAGGATTAATCTGTTATATTTTCCTGATGATCTTTTTTAAGTTAAACACACAAGCCAATAATAGAATTGCATCGACTTGCCCAAAGGGTTATTTGAATATTTGAAGATTTTGTTTGCTCTCTTAAAATCTCTGTTATACTCATAGCTTTTAAAGGTTTTACAGTCATCTGAAATATTATTGAAGTACATATTTTTCTTCTTTTGACCTACTACACATTCACATTTAGCTTTATGCACTTTGTCACTGTAGAGGCAAGTATAAGGTAATGAAATTTATGATTCAATCAGAAAACAAGTATTGAAGCTGCTGGGATATGATTTGCTCAGCTATATTTCTTCTATGAAAAGTCTAGGTTAATGTTTATGAAACATTTTAAAACTTTTTTTTCTTTTCAGCATTGTATTTCTTATTGAGCCAATATGATAATGAAATTGTAACTTCTGTGGAAGATACTGGTTTTAATGATAGTTATTTAACACAGAAATGTCACCAATATTTAATTTCTACACTTAATAATATTTAAGAGCAATGTATTTAATAGAACATCAAACCAGGAGCCATAGCCCATTAGTAAGCAATTGGACTTTTCTTTAGTTACTGCAACTGAATGACAGGTAGCAAGACCTTTAATATTTGCAATAACAATTGCATTCTTCTTTTCCGTAGATTAAGCTTCGTGATTGCAATGCACTGAAGAAAAATTAATTAATTTGCTCCAGTGGAGCAGTTAATGTAGCACAAGTGAAACTCAAACCTCGTTTCCCTCTGTAACCAACTTGTTTGCACTCCCTCTGCCTTTTAATGCACAACTATATTTGTGCTCACTTGCCAATCTAGAGAAAGTTTAATTAAGTACACCATAGTCCTTGAAAATACAATGCCAAGAAAAAATGTACATTATTAAATTCATTCTATAGTTACTTTATGGCTATTCAAGTTTAATTTATATGGACTTTTATTGTTAGGTTTATTCACTCATTCACTTTTTCATATAGGGCTTTGCTTTGTAGCCTACATCACAAATTTGTGATCCTTCTAATACCTCACCTTCCTTAGTATTTGGATTATAGATGTATACTCACAACACCTGGATTAGTTTATAAATTTGCATATTAAGTAAGACTAAAGTATATCTCAGGACTGTCTCAAAAATAGGAGACGAGCATTCTTCCACTAGGCCACATTCTCAGCCCTGTCTCAAAAACAGGAAAGGAAAATAAAACATAAGATCACAGAGAAGGATGTTCAGAAGATAAAATGATAGTTATTTGCATAATGATTTCTTATCTACTTAGGATAATTGTGTGTGGTTATCTACCACATAAATCTAATATATAATTCCTATGGCTTAAACAACAACACACATGACACTAAGCATGAATTAGGCATTCATTGTCTTGCAGATTTTGATATGCTTAGATCTGCAATAAGATTACTGTGGAATCATTGATCAAAATTAATAGCATGCTCTGCAGAAAGCTATATATATATAAATCTGATTGTAATAAGCCTGGCAGATTCAAGGTATTATATACTTTTACTATGGGCCCTAATTTTTATTTGGAAAAATGCTTTATTTGTATTCAAGGAAAATAATGACCAAAACTTTAAGCTATCAGAATATAATAATTAGGCGGTGAAATTAGATAATCATGACAGTTTCCACAGAAAGCAATAACTCTCTTGATTTGATATGATATAAACTCCATGAACTGAATATACACTTAAATATATATGCATATATATGCATATACATATGTAAGGGCAGAGTTGGAAGAATTTGGACTTGTGACATATTTCTTGGATTTATATATGAAATCTCTCCCCAAAAAGCAGTAGAGTCTTAAGCAAGTTACTTATAATATGCCTTAACTTTCTTATCCATAAAATGATAATGATAATTGTATCCATCTGGTAAATTTGGAGGATTAAATGAGATAACATATGAGAAAGGATTTAGGACAGTGTCTGGTAGATTATAAGCACTCAGGAGTTATTCAATATTATTCTATTATACTTACTAAACTACCACTGGTGGTATAGCACCAACTGTGACCAAAAAGCTAAGCCAGTGCTTGAGACCTTGAGTTAGTCTTAGTAATAGTGTGTACATGTGTGTGTATGTGTGCATGCACACACACCAAATCAATGAAGCTAGGCATCAGTGGCTCAGGCCTGTAAATATAACTACATAGAAGGCTGTGACTCAGAATATCTCAGTTAAAACTAGCCTGGGAAGAAGACTCTGTAAGAGTGTCTTCAAAATAAAAAGCATAAAAAAAAATGTGCCTGAAGTGGTAGAGTATCAGTCTAGTAAGCAAGGTAAGTAAGCCTGAATTACAACACTGATGAAAATTAGTGAAGTATATGTAAGTTTTTGTCTTAATGGACACAAATTATGATTCATTGATTCAAATAAACATCATAATTCCAGAGATCAAATCATTATGATATTTGTAGTGCCAGGCAGATTTTAAAGTTAGCATTATAAATTTTTCTTGAAGATCAACCATAAGTATTGAAAGTCACACTAATTAATAATTCATTTTCTGGATTTCAATCAACAGCTATTTAATTATGGCTTATGGATAAAATAATTTGTAGCTATTTTAACTTTGTTGCTGACCTCAGTTACCATGGCTTTAAAGGGATTAAACCCTAAAGCTTCATTCTTGCCATGATCTTCGGATAATTTTAAACCTAAAGTTGTTTTTTTTAATTTAAAATGTTTCTACACTTTATTTTCATTATTTTCTTAAGAAAATTCTAGTAAGAAATCCAGTGCTGACAAGCCAAAAGCAGGAGAAAAATAAAACAGGATAATTTAGAAACTGCTAATAACTTTGTGGGGAAATTGAATGTTAACCATCTAAATTCTAGATAATATCATTATCACACCCAGGTTGGCTGTTAAAAAGTCATAAAGAAAAGAAATCTAGACATCTATTTTCCAGATAAGTATTTAACTGGAGATCTTATCATCAGTTACATTTAGCTGGGGAGACAGAATTTTATTTAATTAAATGACTCATTAGTTGTATTGGATATTCACTGTGGTTTGTCAAACAATGATTTGACAAATGTCAGTAAAAATCAAGATGGTGGATATTTATTTTCTCTTTTCCCATGTGCTGAGTCATAATTCTCAGAGGATGGATATCATGGTGATTCAAACACACCTAACAGTTTATCTTAAAATGCCCAATCAGCCTATTCAGTTATTACCTTCCTGTACTGGCTCTTTCTTTTTGGGTCCCAGTACCTAGTGGGCCCCTTACTGTTAAGACTCCAATGAGAGACAAGTTTTGTTAGTCACTTTGTTACCTCATAGAGGGGAGGAAGATGGTACTTCAGGAAATGAAACAAATCAAACTTTGGGTTTGAAGTAGCTTGCTATTAGGTTTTCCACAATAAATGAACTTACAGTTTTCTTGAATTAGAGAATAGGGTTAGTTTTGAGACAGAAATTTTGAAAAGGAATTTGTTTTCCATATGATTCTTGATCAATCATTTATGAATACTATGTTTTAATCCTTGTGTCAGTATACTTTTTGACTTACCTAATATCACCTTTCATGGTTTGTAATCAATATTAATTTTCGTTAATTAACTCATGGGTTTATCAAACTGTAAGGCCTTTTTAGTTGGGTGCCAGTGGCCTACACCTGTAATCCTACCTACTCAGAGATCTGAGATAGGAAGATCACAATTTGAATCCAGCACACATAGAAAATTCCAAGTGGCTCCATTTCCAAAAGCAACAGCAAAGAGCAGGGCTGGAGGTGTGGCTCAAATGGTAGAGCACAAGTCCAGCAAGCAAGAAAACAAAAAAAAAAACTCTGTTCACTATACATTTTCTGAAGTTGTATATTGTAGTTATCAAAATAACACCATTTTTTTGCTCTGTTGTACAATGGATAGTGCATTGGAATTCAAATGGCAGAATTATTGTACCTTGAACCCTGGATGATTCAGTTACTGTACATCACTAAACTATAGTTATCAGTTTGCATCTCCACATAACAGGATTATTTCCTTCACATTCAGAATTTTTCTTTAAGAATTAAAGGGAATAGACTGGCACCAGTTGCTCACCCTGTAGACCAAAGTACTTGAAAGCTGAGATTGGGGGACTTACAGCTTAGGTGACCCTGGGCAGAAAAGTTCATGAGACATCCTTTTCAAGTCTGCTTTAGACAAAAGTATGTGCCTATCACCTTAGGTTAGGCAGTTCAAAATTCCAGCGAAGCCAAGAAGTAAATAAAAGAAAAGCTCATGAGATTCCATCTAAATAAAAGATAGTATGTGGTGTTAGGCACCTGTCAAACCAACTAGGGTAGAGAGTAAAATGGAAGGATCTTTGACCAGGTGAATTCTTGGGCAAGTGGGACATAATCTCAATAATAATCAGCACAAAAATGCTACAGGCATCACAGAATGGTAGAACACTTGCCTAACAAGCACCTGGCCCTGAGTTCAAAAAGAAAAAGAAAAGGGGCTGGGGATATAGCCTAGTGGCAAGAGTGCCTGCCTCGGATACACGAGGCCCTAGGTTCGATTCCCCAGCACCACATATACAGAAAACGGCCAGAAGCGGCGCTGTGGCTCAAGTGGCAGAGTGCTAGCCTTGAGCGGGAAGAAGCCAGGGACAGTGCTCAGGCCCTGAGTCCAAGGCCAAGGCCCAGGACTGGCCAAAGAAAAAAGAAAAGGAAACTGTGCAATAGTTATCATTGTGCTTAGCGCTTAATGAATTCACAACAAATAGTACTTGTTACTATTAGTGAAAGCTATTCTAGAGTGAAATTTGGAAGGAATAGATAGAAGCCTTGGTTTCAACTGCGTTATTTCCACTTCTAATTTTTTCTGAGTCAATACTCTGCTCTCAAACATTAACCAAGGTCAGAATGATCAACAGAGAGGTTGCTTAATCATACATTCCTGAGAAAATCATTCTCATAGATTCTCACTTGCAGAGATTTTGATTGAGAAAATCAAGGTTTTGAGAGGGATTGGGGCCAGATTCTACTTTCTAACTAGCATTAGATGAGAGTGATACTGCTGGTCTTTACCCATGCTCTGCCCTAGAATAACATAACACAGTTCCAATGGGCCAAAAGAAAGAAAGAAGGAAGAAAGGGAGAGAGGAAGGAAGGAAGGAAGAAAGGAAGGAAGGAAGGAAGGAAGGAAGGAAGGAAGGAAGGAAGGAAGGAAGGAAGGGAGGAAGGAAGGAAGGAAGGAAGGAAGGAAGGGAGGGAGGGAGGAAGGAAAGAAGAAAGACCTTCTGGAAGTTTCTGTATATGTACCCTACACATGCCAAAGCAAAGTCTGAGGAGTATTTTGAAAAAAATATCACAATTGAATACTTGCTAAGATTTGTGGTTCTCAAGCTTTAACATATATTGGATTCCTGTGGAGGTCTTGATAAAACACATACTGCAGAAAACCACCCACAAAGTTACTAATTAAATAGGTCTGGAGGGACCTCAGATTTTTGAGATTCTGTATTTCTAACATATTTCCTGATAATGTTGATATTGGTCTGGATCCATCCTCTGAGTAATGAATCCTGGCCTAGACCACTGTATAATAACACATTTGTGAGTCAAAGATCTGAGTAAGATTTACTGAATGATATAAATATTACCAAAAATTTTTAAAAGGAAAATGAACATCGTTTGCAAATAGTTTTTGATGATCTGAAGCTCATCTA
This sequence comes from Perognathus longimembris pacificus, assembly GCF_023159225.1. NCBI lineage: Eukaryota > Metazoa > Chordata > Mammalia > Rodentia > Heteromyidae > Perognathus > Perognathus longimembris. The sequence goes on from NC_063188.1 coordinate 91,846,807, forward strand.
CAATCCTTCTATGAAATCTGTCTTGTCATCGGGTAACTTTGAGTAAGTAACATAATATAGGTTAGAAAAGTAATAAGTTACAGCTATTTATAACTCACTATAAACATGTGAGTATGCATATTAATTTGCCAAGACTATAGTATGTTAATGTCTATATAAAGTATTTTAAGTATAAGAAAGAATAATGTTCACAACAACCTTTGGAATATAATTTGCAGATTGTTATAGTCATAATTTATTTCAAATCTATTTTATGTAATACCTTTAAATTTTTAAGTTCATGTTTATGTTGTCTACTGGTTACACCCACTATTTTTAATTAAACTAAGTAATGGTTTTCATTGTGACATTCCCATGCATATAACATGCTTTCATCATAATCACTTCTCTATTACCCTCTCTTTTCCGCGTATTTATTGTTTGTGCCAGCACTGGGGCTTGAACTCAGGGCTTTGTGAACTTGCTATGCTTGCTTGCTCACTGCTAGGGCTCTACCACTTCAGACATACCTTCAGCCCTAATTGGATATGGAGTTTAACAATAACTAGGGCTACAGTTATAAACCACTAGCACCCTGCTATTACTTTCTATTTAAAAACTATCTCTATACTTTTCCTGAAATAAGCAAAATATTTATTGTTTAGATTACAGAATTATTCAATTTATTAAATAGAAAACATCCCTGAACATTTTAGACTGACTGCATTGCTTGTAGAAGTGACATAGAGAAACTAAATGCTTTGTAAACAAATACATGATTTATTACTTTAAATCTGTTCTTGAACTTCTGAATTTCTTACAGACATTTTTTAATAAGAAGAAAAAAAGCAACTGTCTCACCTGGGCTGATAATAGAAGCACCAATACACTCACATGCTTTTTATTTCTCAAAACACATCTGTAGCTTGTAGCTGAGAATTCACTTCATGGAAGGAACATTTAACAGGTAGTATTGAAGTTGTTTCACTATAGAAACTCCACGGTCACTGAAGATTCCTTGTCTAAAAAAACCATCATTCCTACAATTATTTTCACCATTGCCTGAAAATATTTCTTTGCATTTTGAGGCTTTTCAAATGACAGGAAAAGCATGGAAGCCAAAGTGGCTTTAGGGATTGCCTGAGTTCTGTGAATACTGTTCATACAGAGCAATATCAGAAACTTCCATCTACATGTTTAACTTAAAACGTTGGCTTATCATCATGACAATGGATTTACAAAGAGTTTTCACAGAGGTACTCTTTGAAGTAATAAAAGGCATGGTAAGGCTACTCATTCAAGGGCTGACCAGACATGTCTTCTTTCTGTTTCCCTTTTCTTTTGTTTCTCTTTCTCTTGATTTCCAGATTTCATATATCTACTTTTAAGGCCAGAAATTACCACATCAAACCCATTATGAAACAAATATAGAAGAGAATGACTGTTAGTCATAACAGACTTCTCAAGTTCACATCAAGTCTTATTTTATCCTAAAAATCAAAGATATATTAGAAAGTTGGTTAGGCCAGCCACCTCTGGCCTATGCCTATAATCCTAGATAAATAGCAAGCTAAGATCCAGAGGATGATGATTTCAGGCTAGTCTAGGAAGAAAATAATTCCTAGACTCCATCTCCAATATGAAAGCAAAAGTTAGGGCTGGAGGCATGGCTCCAGTAGCAGAGCACCAGTTTAATTAGCATAACTCCCTGGATTCAAACTCCTGCACTGCCAGAAAACAAATAGTTGGTTTCGATTGTGACTTTAGGATGACAGAAGACAAAACAGTAGTGAAAATCCCAGAACAGACACTTCTATTTGTTACTAAAAAGAATAAGTTCACAGTCAGATAACCAGGTCATCATGGTAGTGTAAGATTGCAGAGGTACAGAGCTTTAGCATCAAGGGTCATGAATCTGTCATTAGTGGATATTGAATCAGGTGATGCACTTAGACGTTTGACACTAAGTGCAAATTCTAAAAATAAGATAAAATAAAATTGAGGCAACCTGAATTTCATCTTGACAAGTTTGCTGTAAAATTTCTAGATGAATCAGTCTCTCAAATCTGTCTACCATGATCTTCAGATCTCAGCATCATATTAGCTGAGATTACAGGCCTGAGATACTGATGCCCAGATGGAAATTTTTAAAGATTTTTACATATAATTCATATATCATACAATAATTCTTTTAAGTGTATAATTTTGCTTAGGACTACAAATTCAATTATTTTATTTGACATATTTGTAAAACATTTTGGGTCCTTTATCATGCATATATACATGAAAACTAGTTTGTATACAATATCAAAGGATTCATTGACCTGTTTTAAATCTGTTTAAGGGCTCAGGAGTATTATCCTTTCAGACAAAGACTATCTTGGTCTAGGTATTTTAGTTTGGGTTGTATAATTTAGTAAACTGATAAAATATTGACCCACTGATAGAATACTGAATTCATGATAATCATTGATATACTACTAGTAAAAATAATGTATGAGCTGAGTACAAATGCCTCTAATCTTAGATATACAGGAGGTTGAGAATTGAGGATCATGGTTTAAAACCAACTCAAGCAGAAAAGTCTGTGAGATTCACCTCCAGATATCTGCTAAAAAAAGCTGATAGTAGAGCTGTGGCTCAAGTGTTAGAGCACTTGCCATGAGTAAAAGAACTCAGGGACAATGCCAAAGACCTGAGTTCAAGTCCCTGGACCAGCCAAAAACAAACAAACAAAAATATATGTGCTAAGTTTAGTTGTTTTCTGGGAGCTCTGGGTTGAAATAAGTGGATTGGGGAAAGCCTATAGTCTTTAGATATCTACATGACAAGGTGACAAGGATTTGAAAAAAGTCACACTGTGGATATGTGAATCTAGAATTCAATCATAGATATTTAAGCACTCCATCGTCTCATGAAAACCTCTGTAACTAGAAATATGTGTGCTATTGTCCTAACAAGGAATCATGATTATTTCCTACAGAATTTCACTGCGATACAATATCTATCTTTATCCAATAATAAGCCTTTTCTTAGATGACTGTAATCATTACCCATTGTATTATATTAGAACATTAATCATAAATCAGTAATGACTTTCTTGGAACATACAAGAATCACTTGTAAGTGACGGTTCTCAAATATTCTCACTTGTCTCTACACATGCATATGTGTGGGCATGCACAGGGTCATATAAATGCTTGTACAGACACATATTCAAATATGAAGGACCTGGGGCTCATAACACACTTGATTTGAATCCTCAAGCATCTATTTACTCGCTGGGTGATACAGGCCATGTTTTATTAAGCCTTCAGAATTCATTGCTAATCTCGGTATCATAAGTCTTTCGGGCAAGCTTATGACAAGGGTAATAGAAGTGATATGTGTGGAAAGGACTAAAAACAGTATCCTATACATAAGTGATCAAGCATAATACACACAGACACACACAGAGACACACACACAAAAATAACTGTCGAGTTTAAGTGTTCTAAAATTTTATCCTCTTGAGAATATGAGATTTTAGCAAATTCTGTGCAATTGGCCTGTATGTTTTTGACAATATTTACTTTATGATTATATAATGTTTTATGCACAAGAATAAGAAACTAAGTAGAAGGTGAAAATTTATAATCTCTACACCCATAGGAAAACATTGTTCACATATTGATAGTATCCTATTTACCTCTTTCTTTCTAATATTTATGTCAAAATATATGGTCCTTGTCCTACTTAAAAATGTATTGATTCAAACGATCCCTCTTACATTTCTCCCTCGCAGTGAAGACATTCAATTTTACCACAAGCCATTTACATTTTGATATTGTGCTCTCTGTAAGTCAAGATAGGCTAGTTTATCCATCTGTAATGCCTGGTATCTCAGGGACTGGAACCAATAGAATCGGTTTGTCATCAACACCTAATGTCACTGGAAATTGATACAGATCTCAGCTCATTATAATCAAATGAAAGACAAAAGTTGAGAAAGGGGTATCAACTTGAAATTTGAAACATACGAGAACACATGAAGCCACAGTAGAACTCACAAACTATGCTTGGAAGTGCCACATATCACTTCTCTTCATATTTCATCCCATGAGGCACCAGAGGTCTTATGCTCAGAGTAAATGACGCTTTCAGGAGCAAGAATGAAAGAATGGAACTTCTATGAACAGACATGTTAAACAAATACCTTAAAGAAAGAGACTCTCATATTTGAACATGAGCCAGAATGGCTGAGAGACTTGTTACAACGCAGAATTCTGGGCTCCTAGAGTTCCTAATCCTTTAGGACAGGAGCAGAAACAGAGAAGTTTGTTTTGTAGCAAATTCTCAGGTAGTGTTAATACTGCTCATTTGGGGACAACACTATGAGAACCTTTGTCCTAGATTAAAATGCCCTTTATATCATTCTCCAGTTCAAATGCTTCAGCAATGGTACTTAAGATTGTCCCTGATTACACTTCTATCACTTAGTTCTCAATTTCTAACTGTATCTTAATATTTACCTCAATGTACAAGCACTGGTATATTTACAATTTCCTGAACTGACTCCAAACTATCTCTTCCCCTGAGGCAATTTAATTTATCTATCTTCCACATGTACCTTTTTCTGAGTAGCTAGAAGTATTACCTGGGTGGTTTACAAAGCAGTTTATGTCTTTGTAATAAAAGTGATTACATGCTGGGGCTGAGATCTGAGTTCCATGATTGGAAGCCAGCTCCAGCAGAAAAATCTGTGAGACGCTTATCTCCAACAAGTTACAATAAAGAACAACAAAGTGGAGCTGTGGCTCAAGTGGTAGAGTCCTAGCCTTGAGTAAAAATGCTCAGGGAAGATAACCAGACTGTGAGTTCAAGCCTAAGGACTGGCACAAAAAATGATCATACGTAGTATATTATAGTGATTTCATATCAGTGTTTCCTCTACTATGCTTTAAGCTGCTTGAATGTATACTTTCTTTTATAGAAATGTAAAGAAGTAAATAGTAAAAGCGTTTTTTTGTTCTTGTTTGTTTTTCCTTTTTAAATAAGCAGAGACTCAGTCACATGATCTAATTTAAAAAATTATCATTCTTGTGCCCAAAACTGGATGAGTGGCATGTGTACTAGTATAGTAAAATTGGGTAAAAGCCACTTTTACCTGTGCAACATAGTATGCATTTCTTAATTTCCTGGTTCTTCTTTTCCTTATTTATAAAATAGATGTTACAGTTGTATTCATGCGGTTGAAAGAGTCAAATGTATTAGTTGGTTTGAAACATTTATTACAGGACCTAGTTGGTGGTGATTCTAGCTACTGTTAATCATTTTAATTGGCAAACATTTGAAGGGGTCCTCTATACCTGTGGTTTCACAATTTACCTAGAGCCTATTTTCTCCTTAAAGCTATAGTAGTGCCTAGAAAATGATAGCTATCCAATAAATATTTCTTGAATAAATTGGGAAATAAAATCATTTCTCTTCAGTAAGTGAGTTTGAAAAGACTATCAAATCATTAAAGTAGACAGAGTCAAGATCCAGTCTTCTTAAGTGTAGGAACTGGAGAATTATGAAAGAATGAAAGAAACCTAAGATGAAGAAACACTTCACACAGGAAATTTTTTCACTTAAGCCAAGAGGTCTAAAAAAATACAGTTATATCCATATCATAGATAAACATATCTATGTATAGATTGTAAAATTCAGAAAATTGAGAGGGGTTTGTGTTGGAGAGGATGGAGGAGAATGATGTTAAGGGTGACATTGTTCAAGATACATTGAACTGAACAATTGACATGTGCAACTGTAACCCCTTTGTACAACTACTTAAAGATAATAAAATATAATTTAAGAAAGAGTTATAAGGGGATATATTTTACCAGATTAAAAGAGCACACATTTGAAAAAAATGTATACAGGCAGGTTGAACTGAAGAAAGATAACTGATTTGTTAATTAATTTCTAATTAGTACCATAGCTATTACATTTTATCACAGCACAGTGTGAAAAGTATGATAAGAAAATGTTCTTTCTAACATTATTTGGCTTATATAAGAATATGAGCAATAAATCTTCTGTGTACAGAAATCAGCCATAGATTTAAGGACTTTGCCTATTTAGAGGGAGAAATGACTGCTTTTCAACCTACTTCATATCAGGTAGAGTGGTTTCCTGGACTCTATGTATACAAAGGAATATTAATATAAACATCATGATATGATAATTTAAAAATGCTTTCTTATATTTTTTCCATGTCACCATATTGGCTTAAATATCTCCTATACTTGTTTACCTAATACATATAATATTTACTTGCTACTCAAAATTATCCTTTAGGGTATCAAGTTTTCTAATAAGAACTTTGAAAGAAGTTTTACATTAAAATCACATTTTTGAATTTTTATATTCCTACATAGCTTCTACTGTAAGGAACACAAAAACACAAGAGTACGCTGTGTCATATGCTATCCATCATTCCCCAGTGAAGGGTAAACATTTATCAGCTTCAGTAACAATCCCTGCCTAACTGAAGACTGTCATTTTATAAAAACATTGATTGATAGAGGCCTCTCCTTAGAAATATAAAATGCATACAGTTTACACACAGATCAGAAATAGTTCATTATTTCTTTGTGACAAGGGGTAATGTTCTTTATAAACTATGGAGATTTCACTACCAAACAAAAATTATTTAAATTGAAATGAAATTATTACCAGTCCCAAGGCATGCATATTCTAACACTACAGCACCCTAACTTGCCAAATAATATTAAATATATATTTTAAAGATATACATATAATATGCTCATATATAAAAAGTCTGTTATGTTTAAGAGAATATCATTGCCAAGAAATACTGACATTTTAAATTTCTGTTAAAATAAGTTAAGATGTCATTTAAAAATGTCTGAAAAATTAGGTAAGGCGTGTTTGCAAATACTGTCGTAAGAAAATATTGGTCAAGTATTTCATTATTCACTGGCAGGGGCCAATCACATCAATGCAGGAAGTAGCTTGATATAAAAAATTAATTATGGCTATTATAGAGGTGTAAACAGGACTCTAGTAAATGAATTTGCTAACTCTTCTTGTTAATTGCTTGAACATTAATCAGAATTTAGAGTTGAAAGTAGTTCTGCTCTGTTACTTATAAGCTCAGTGGCCTTAGAAAGCCATTCTTCTTCTTTAAGTCTTCCTGAATTTCTCTTTCTATAGTTCTTGTCCTACCTAATTGTAAAAGAGGAGTACATTCAATAATATATGCAAAAATGAGAAACAATATATTTTCCAATTTAGTATAATAAGTAGTTCACATGACCAATATCTTCAATTCTCTAACTGACTCTTGTTGACAAATAGAAATATTCCTGAAGGAGATCCTAGCATTTGGTTGTCCAATGTAATATTTTAAAATGATACTGTTACCCAAAAGTCATTCGTTATGTTATATCATTAAACAAAAATCTATATCTTTGTAACATCCAAGTTTTTTCTTTCAACCAGAGGAAACACAGCTGACTTCCACTATCTGAAGAGGTCATTATGTTTGTACCATTTTCAGAATGGACAAGGACAAGCTGTACTCATGACTCACTTTTGTAACCTTTACCCAGCACAGTTATAATGGCATCTGCATCTAGTAAGCTGTAAAAGGAGACTAGAATTCTTTCTTGCAGTAATGGGAATAAAAACAACCTAAAGTTTCATGAATCTCAGTGTTTGCTCTAAAACTGAGCTACATCCCTAGCCCCTTAGGAGAAAATACATTTCTGCATTTTCAATCAAGTAACTGTTGAAGTCCTCACAAGTGTAACTTGCACTCATCTAAACTTTAAATTTGATTACTATTAAATTGTATCTTAGTGGTTTTGATAGAAATGGCATTAAGATATCTACAGTGAGATTTTATTTAAAGAGTAAGAGCTATTGTAATTTAATTAGAATATTATAATTTAATTTGGAGTATTCTAAAGTATTTAGAATAAAAGACAATATAGCTAATAGAAACTGAATATGTTTTAGGGAAAAATCATTAAAAATGTCATCATATTTTAGTGTCATAACATGCACAAAACTACACATACACAAGCAACACACAGATGTATATGTACACAGGGTGTGAAATGTTACTGTTGTAATCAACTCATGAATGATTTGATAGATAGATAGATAGATGGATGAATGGATGATTGATGGATAGAAGTAGATAGACTGATGCTAGGTAGATAATAAATTAACTCAGAAATCGAAATCTTTTCTCCATTCATACTATGAAATCAAGTATAGTGGCATTCTTAGAACAATTTTGCATACCAGAGACTTCACTAGGTATAAAAGAAAACTTCCTATTAACAGCTATTTAAAAAATGTTAATGGCCCAGTGCCCGTGGCTCATGCCTATGATTCTAACTACTTAGGAGGCTGAGATCTCAGGATTGTAGTTCAAAGCCAGCCATGGCAGAAAAGTCCATAAGACTCTTATCTCCAATTCACTACCAGAAAACTGAAAGTGGCACTGAGTCTCAATGGTAGAGCACTAGCCTTAATCTGAAGAACTCAGGGACAGCACCCAGGCCCAGACTTCAAGCCCCACAATCGACCAAAAAAACAAAACAAAAGGAAACAAAACAAAAAAAGTAATGAAAATTCAGAGTCCTAACCTTGGATTAAGTTTAAATAGGACTACGATTAAAATTCTATTCTTTTTTGATGAGATTACATAGAAAGAATAATAACTATTAAGTACCTCCTCAGGACTGGGCATTGTTCTGGTAGTGTGTTCTGTATAGACTATAACATAGAGCATTTGATACTTATTGCATTATTTTAAATAACTTTAACAGTCTTAAGATTATACTGTATGCAATAAAAGCTAAAAAATGGAAATTTAATTCTAGTGTCACTAAAAATTTTAATCTTATTTTTTAAGGTGGATTATATTTTCTGAAGGTTATAAGAAAAAATTTCTCCTTTATTTCATTATCATCAACCTACAAAAAGCTGCTAATTGATCCAAAGTTCTTCACTCATGCTTTCATAAACCCTTTGAATCTTGACACATAATGACTGTATGGAGATATTTTAAAAGTCTTGGGAGCTGAGAGCTACATAGTTCAGCTGTACAATTTGATTAGTGTTTGTTCATTTTATGTTCATTTTATGGGATGCAATATATTTCACATAAGTTTGATTTATTGTTTCAGAATAACATTTAACTTAACACATTTCTTACTAACTGAATTGTAAATGAATTACATTAACAGTCCCTCCTGGTATAAGCCTTGACAAAATACATATGGTCAAAAACAATTTTCTGTGAAATAATCATCTAAAAGCATACTTTAGAGATTTGCTCTATACTTCAATATATTTCTTCACAAATCAGCTTTATGAAAATGATAAGGATTGAATATAAGTTTATTTGAAGCATTTCAGCTATAAAGACCTTCTAAATTAAGTTCAGTTCACTCATTTTATTAATCTCATCTAATTTCTTTCAAATTAATTAATTTTGAGACCATTATTAGTAATAGTTCTCTAAAATTTTTATTTTTATATTTATACATTTTAGTTTGATCAATTTTTGAAGGAACTTCCTCAAGAAAAAAAATTTGACATAATCTTTAAATTGTTCTCCATATTTAATAATTGTTAACTGTAGTTTTTCTCATTTTAAATATAGTAATATAGGCTTTTGATTTTTAGTTTAATTCTTCTTTTAATATATTTATTGTATATAACATGTTATATTCACATGTGTGTTGATATACTTAATATCTTTTGTATGTGTTAAGGTCTAAAAACCTATATTACATACTTAGAAATTTTTAGTATATAATATAACACTGTGAGCTACAGCCTTCATGATAAGTACTGCACCTCTGGATTTATTCATTTTATATTACTCAAACTTTGTATCCCTTGACTTGCTCCTCCCCATTTAGTGCAAACGTTTAAATAAATGCCAGTCATTATCTAATTATTCCTAGAAAATGTAAGCTAAAGAACAGTTCTCCAATTCATTATGAGACCAGACTCATCCTGAACTACAAAGCTTCATAAAGAAACTGGAAGTAGCTGAGGGATCATGGCTCAAGCCAGTAATCAAAGCTACTCAGGAGGTTGAGATTTGAAGATCACAGTTCCAAGCCAAGAGGGAAAGAAAAGTCCATGAGATGCTTATCTCCAACTAACCACCAGAAACCTGAAAGCAGCACTGTGGCTTACAATGGTAGAGCACAAGCCTTGAACCAAAGAGCTCAGGGACAGCACCCAAGCCATAGTTCAATCCCAACAACCAACAAAACAAAACAAAAACCCAAGAGTGAAAACATAAGAACAGATTTCTAGGAAAAACAAAGATATAAATGTATTAAATAAAATGGTAGCAAAACCAGTTGAATGACATATCTTGAAGTTTATAAACCATAACAGGATGGGATTCTTCTGAGGAAGTAAGGATGCTTTAATATGTAAAGGTCAATCAATAAAATACATATTAACTAATGAAATGTTGAGAAATACATGTCCATCTTTATAGATTCAAAGGGGATTTTTTAAAGTAGCCATTGCCCAAAATAGTGATTTTTAAACCTATTCAGCTTGAAGAGAGGTATAAAAATATCCAAGTGGGAGCAAAATACCTGAAGTAAATGATTTTCCCATAGAAATCCTTTATTTGGGTGTGGTATAAGTAACAAATAGCAGTTTAATAAACATAAATAACTCAATTTACCTGACAGATGAGATTGGTCTATCACCAATTTTGTTAAGTTTGTGAGTTTTTAGACTGCAAATGGAGACAGACTTAGTGTTAAACACTGAAACTATATTGTATTCTGAGAGTGTATTTTCTTTTTCCTCTAATCTTAAAAGTACAAAGTAGAACAAGTAACAACAATAAATTATTTGGTAGATAAGCCCTCTTACTCATAAGATATATTCATGGTAGGATAAAAAGGTAATATATTATAGAATCCACCTGACTATAAAAGTTCAGAGATTAGAAAAGGGCATTTAATACTGCAGTCTGGTGGTGTTCAGGAGAGCAACTGCACAGTCAGCACGTGGGTGTTGGCTAAGTGGTAACATTCATTCTATCAAAGGTGGTGAACTTGCTCAAAATACACTGTATGCATCTATGGAATTTTCACATGAATCCTGTTTGTACTATTGATGAATCCTAACTTTTAAAAAGTTTTTATGAAGAGTAAGGTCCTTCCATAAGTAATATAGTGTAAGGAGATTTTTTTTTTTGCCAGTTCTGGGGCTTGGTACTCCAGCCCTGAGCACTGTCCCTGGCTTCTCTTTGCTCAAAGCTACCACTCTACCTCTTGAGCCACAGCGCCACTTCCTGCTTTTTCTGTTTATGTGGTGCTAAGGAATTGAACCCAGGGCTTCTTACATGCTAGGCAAACACTCTACTGCTAAACCACATTCACAGCCTGGGATTTTTTTTCCCTAAAGCTAGGTACCAGTAATTTATGCCTTTAATCCTAGCTGCTCAGGAGGCTGAGTTCTGAGTGTTGCAGTTTGAAATCAGCCAGGACAGACAAAACTGTGACACTCAAATCCAACTATCAGAAAACCAGATGTGGAGGCATGGCTGGGGTGATAGAGTATCATTCTTGAGGAACGAAGCCTTGTGAGAGCACAAAGCCCACAGTTCAACCTCTGGTATTGTCACAAAAAGAAAAATACAAAATAAAACTACATTATACTGAAAATATGATGTACCTCTGTACAGGTCCAAAAGATTAACCTCTGTTTTGTTTTCATTATTTTGCTTTGAAATATATCAATACCTATTATCAAAATTAGCTTAAACTTTCCTACAGTCTATTTATTTCTTATATCAGTTAGTAAAAAGACTTAAGAATCAGCTGACTATGGGTTCTTGGTATTATGTACATTTTTTACTGAAATCTTCATAGACTGCTTCATTATATGACACACAATGCTTGCTAGGCAAGCATTGTTTGAGCCATGACTCTAGCCAGGTTTTTAAAAGAATTCATGATGACTAAGCATATAATTTCAAAGTTATTACTATAATAGACATAGGTATAAAAAGTAATAATCATATTTCCTACTGTATCTAGTTACAGCTGTTGGTTACAAACCACCTTCCTCTTTCTCTAATTTAGTAACTTGATATGTGTGTGAATTAATCCAACTATTATTATGCTATCAAGGATGTTGTCCCTACGCTAGTTTAAAAGAGTATCAATTGTAAATAATTCTACATGAAAAATACAGATGACTATTAAGTATTTGCATTTATTTCACATTAGAGGACAAATAGTTTAGCCTTGGAAATGATCTACTTTGTGTAAATTTCTATCCAGATTTGTCATATAATAAGTCAACGCTTTCAAACGGTTGAGTTTCAGAGTTTTCACATAATAACTTTATATTTTTTTTCTCAAATTTTTATTATCAAACTGATGTACAGAGAGGTTACAGTATCATACGTTGGGCCTTGGATACATTTCTTGTACTGTTTGTTGCCTTGTCCCTCATGTCCCCCTCCCTCCCCCCCTTTCCCTCCCCCCCCAGGTGTTCAGTTCACTTACACCATATAGTTTTGCAAGTATTGCTTTTGTAGTTATTTCTCTTTTTTTACCCTGTGTCTCTCAAAATGAGCAAAGCAGTGAACAGGTACAATTTATTATCTGTTTTTTCCATTTCATTTTTTAACTAAAAAACTTTACTTTTACAATTTTTATTGTTATTTCAAAGGTGTTGTACAGAGGGGTTACAGTTACATAAGTCATGTAAAGGGTACATTTTTTTGACAATATGTTCTATTTATTTTTGTTTGGTTTTGTTTTTGTTGCCAGTCCTGGGGCTTGAACTCAGGGCCTGAGCACTGTCCCTGGCTTATTTTTGCTCAAGGCTAGCACTCTGCCATTTGAGCCACAGTGCCTCTTCTGGCTTTTTCTGTTTATGTGGTGCTGAGGAATCAAATCCAGGGCTTCATGTGTACCAGGCGAACACTTTACCACCAGGCCATATTCCCAGCCCCATGTGTTCTATTTCTTATACAAGCTAAAGAACAAGAAATGCCTACTGGTAAAACAAAAATAATAGATCACCTGAAACAAACTCCTACTAATCAATCATTACAAGGATGTTTACTGATAGACATAGTCTGCAATTATTCATACCAAGCCAAAAAACAGTACCAATATCTTCCTCCTTGTTGCTATTTTGCACTTTCAGTAGATATAATTTACATTATAGCATAGGAAAGAAAACTAATAATTGTGTGTGTGAAAAGATAACTTAAAATGCCATCATTTGAAAATAAAGATTTTCATATTTAATAGCACTTAAAAGTTAGAAACTAGGAGAAATAAAATATCCACAATATGTGTCAGTTCGTTTTGCAGATTCAACGTATAGAAAGTATCACCTAGTATTTTTCTGTATCTGACTCTATTCACTTAGGAAACTGTCTTCAAGACCCATGCATATTGCATCTGTAATCCCAGCTACACAGGAAGCTGAGACCTGAAAGACCATAGTTCAAACTTAGTTCAGGCAGGGGAATCCAAAACTCCATCTCCAAACAACCAGCAAAATTCCAGACCACTTCATGCAGTACTTAAGAAAAAGCCAAGTGAGAGTTTGAAGTGTGAGTTCAAACTGTGGTACTGTCATACACATACAAAAAGGGTCTACTATGTTAAGTAGTTTTGCCAATTTAATAGATTATAGGTGTTTTTGCTACAGAGGGGGAAATGGGTAACTATACAATAATAAATGATTATTTGTTCCTTTAGAGTAACTAATTTACCATTTGTGATAACATCTTGTATAACAGAAATATATGGAATTAAATTCATTTAAAATAGTTACAAAAGTCAATACTTTTCTCAAGTATAAACAGGACACAAAAATTTAAAGAATATTCAGAGAAAGTTTTAACTTATAATATGTAAGTACATATATAAATATGTGAAAAAGAAGAGACATATGATCAAATATCTTGGTTCTTACAAATATGTCTAGCGCTTTTAAAGTTATTTATGTTAAGAAATATCCAAACATAGAAACAAATATAGCACGAGAGGGGATCTGAATTCAACAAAGCAATAAATAATGTTAGGAGAATCTATTCTTTAGTATTCTGGCTTTCAGCATAACCTTTCTGTGACCACTACAAAACAGGAAATTTTAAAATTCAATTTAAAATTCAAAACATCTGATCATTATAATCAGAATGAGATATTAAATGCAGTCTTCTTTTTTATTTATGAAATATAAAATGCATACATACACTTTTACACATATATGTAATACATTAGTGATCATATAAGAAACATTTAGATGGGTATATAAATAGCACCTATTTTACTTTCTGATATTGGAGATTGAACTCAGGGCTTCCTGTCTGTTAGACAAATGCTTTAGGAGTTGAGCTATACTCTTAAACCTTTTTATTAGTGTTTTGCCTTTGACACAAGCCAACCTAACTTTGCCCTCAAATTTCATGCCTATGTCTTGAGTAGCTGTAATTATGCCATGACTGTTTCTTTGTTTCTCAACTGAATTCCTTTCTCATTCTCATATATTTGCTTAAAAAAATTATTTTAAAAGTGTAATTATTTAGTAGAATTCTACCCACCAATGAGCTCACAGTGTTACTGATATTGACATACTACTGGATAGGCTTTACCTTACTTCTGTCTCTCAGAGGTTCAAGAATAAGAAGTACAATATTTCTTTAAGAATTACTTCTCCAAATTCTGAATATCTGCTTTTAATACTACAAGCTTCAGAGCACTGGAGTAAATATTGTGTAGACATCAAGCAACATAATTTTTAACATATAATCTATGCAAACCATTGTTATATTTTGTAGAGTGTAAGTTCATGTTTAAAACCATGATTAAAGAGCTGGGGATATGGCCTAGTGGCAAGAGTACTTGTCTAATGTACATGAAGCCCTGGGTTCAATTCCCCAGCACCACGTATATTGAAAATGGCCAGAAGTGGCGCTGTGGCTCAAGTGGCAGAGTGTTAGCCTTGAGCAAAAAGAAGCCAGGGACAGTGCTCAGGCCCTGAGTCCAAGGCCCATGACTGGACAAAAAAAACCCAAAACAAACAACAAAAAAAACATGAATAAAATGTTCATTTTTCCATGTCTTGGGAATTCACTTAAGAATTTTCAATGGGAATTAAAAATGTACATCGTCATATGTCATGATCACATAGGTTCCTTGATTAGCCTGCTAATGCTCTCTAATTTAGAAATTCAATGTTTCCCTATCACTTAAAATATTCGGATTCAATTCCTAGACTATAAAACAGGCTTAAAAATCAAGTTTCATTTTGAAGATTCTGATCAGTCTATTTAGAAAAAAACAAACTCTCTTGATATAATAAGAAGCTGAGGTTCATTCACCTTAGCTCTGTTCAAGGTCACAAAATAAGAAATTCTGATATAAATACACCAGCCTATTTTTTCCCATTTTAATCAGACTTACCATCTACTGACTGTATGACCTTGAGCAGCAATCCTTAACTCACTAGAGAATGGCAAAGTTTAAATGACAAAACAAATTAAAAATTCCTATGTTGCCCAATAGAATTTATTATCAAACTGAATCTCTTTCATATCATTTTGTAGGAGGATAGGAACTGCTTGCACTTGTTTTATCCTATACTCTTTTCTTTCCTTTAACTAGTCTAAAATTTTCAACACTCATCTTATCTTTTTTTAAAACTTTTTTTATTGTCAAAGTGTGGTACAGAGGGGTTACAGATGCATATATAAGGCAGTGAGTACATTTATTGTTCAACTTGTTACCTCCTCCCTCATTTCCCCCCATGTTTGTATGTATAGGCCATCAAAGTGAACTTTTATTCCCAGCAACCCGAATTATGTCTTCCTTTATTTGTTTAATCATTCAACAAATACTGAGTATGTAATATTTATCATTCAGTGTTAAAAAATGAAATGTTTTGACATTACACTGCTTATACAGTGATGTTTCAATTCACAATGAAGATGTATTCTGAAAAATGCTTTCAAAGCAATTTGGTCATTGTGTATAACACCAAACTTATGAAAGGTCAGTCACTATGCACATTCTCTTGCTGCAATTAAGAGATGTGACAAACATAAAATGCATGAGGTTCCTGTCAACATAACAAGTAAACTTAGTCATAATTATAGTATACTGGGTGCAAGTGTGCTATAAAGCACAGTTTAATATATATGTGCCATAGAGATATGTGCTATGCAAAGTGTACTGTTCTACTTTTATACAAATAGCAGCACAATTGGTTTATGCAAGACTCACTACATATATGCTTATGATGTGCTGTGCTAGAGTGTTAGAAGAGTTGTAGTGTGACCAGGAGCAAGAAAATTATTATTGGACCACCATCTTATAGGTTATCAGGATAAAACTGTATTCTTCTTATAAGGAAAGAAGAAACAGGGCTGGGGATATGGCCTAGTGGCGAGAGAGCTTGCCTCGTATACACGAGGCCCTGGGTTCGATTCCCCAGCACCACATATACAGGAAACGGCCAGAAGTGGCGCTGTGGCTCAAGTGGCAGAGTGCTAGCCTTGAGCAAAAAGGAAGCCAGGGACAGTGCTCAGGCCCTGAGTCCAAGGCCCAGGACTGGCCAAAAAAAAAAAGAAAGAAGAAACAACAAATGAATGTGCAAATAAATGTAACGACTAAATAATATAAAGGAAATAATTCCATGTGAAATAAGGAAAGAAAAGGGAGATAAGTAGGCTTTTGAAAGCAGAATGATCCAGTACCTGTGGCTCAAATCTGTAATACTAGCTGCTCAGGTTGACACATGAAGATTATGGCTTGAAACCACCTGGGGCAGGAAAGTTGTTTAGACTCATCTCTAATTGATCATCAAATTGCTTGAACTGAAGCTGTGACTCCACTGGTAGAGTTCTAGGCTTGAGAAAAAAGTTTAAGGATAGTACCAGAAACACGCACACACACACGCACACACACACGCACACACACACGCACACACACACGCACACACACACGAGAGAGAGAGAGAGAGAGAGAGAGAGAGAGAGAGAGACAGAGACAGAGAGACAGAGAGAAGAGAGGAAAATCTACACATCCACTCATATCCACCCCTGAGGAAATTCAATATGAATTGAGGCTCATGGATATGAGTGAATCAAAATTTCAAAAAGATGAAAATATTTTGGGTGAAATAATCAGCAAGTGTAAAGACCAAGAGATGTGAGTCTGTGGTATAAGATATAAAAATAAACCAAGATGAATAGATCTGAGCATTGATGGAGAGAGAGGGGGGGGGAGGAGGAGGAGGAGGAGGAGGAGGAGGGGGAGGGGGAGGGGGAGGGGAGGGGGAGGGGGAGGGGGAGGGGGAGGGGGAGGGGGAGGAGGAGGAGGAGGAGGAGGAGGAGGAGGAGGAGGAGGAGGAGGAGGAGGAGGAGGAGGAGGAGAGGAGAGGAGAGAGAGGAGAGGAGAGAGAAGAGAGTTGTCAAAGGAATGACATCAGAAAAGTGTCTAGGTTTAGGTCATCATGTATCACTTTAAAGGACATTGAGGGAGATAAATGTCTTTTAAACAAAATGAGGAGCCTTTGAAGGGTTACAAATATGAATGTAATTTATTTTGTGTTCCTGAAAAAAAATGATTTCTGCTGTTCCTTTAAAAATGAACTGAGAACAGTTATCATGGGAACATATTGGTCTGCTAAACTGAAGAATATGAGGTGAATGAGTTAGCAACAGTGAATAAAGTGACCAATTGACCAGTGCATTCTTTCTTTTAATACTTATAGGACATGAACTCAGAGTCTAGGCACTGTCCTTGCGTTTTTCCCTCAAGGTTAGTGCTCTATCACTTTGAGCCACAAAGCCACTTACAAGATTGCATTCTTTTCAATTTAAAAAAAATAAAGCTTTGTGATAGGCTAACTGAAGGAATAGAGCAATTCTGAGTAACCAAGGACAATCCCTGATACATGAATGTTATTACCAAATGGAAATGAAGATAAAATAAAAACTAATGATTTTGGAGATAATCCAGAAAGATCCCAACCTTGGATAGATCCAATTTGAAGTTTCACTAAATAGCTATTTTTCAAATTAGGTTTCAATGCCCTGAAAGGATAATTATATATATATATATATATATATATATATATATATATATATATGTATATGTGTGTGTGTGTGTGTGTGTGTAAGGCAATATGAGCCAGTTAGGATACTGACCTAGTGCAAGTAATAAACTGTAGATGACATCAACTAAGGAAGACTGAATATAACTGAATAATACTAATGTTCAATTTCTAAGCTTCTTTTTTATACTTTTGATTTTGTTTTGAATTTTGTATTGGGTAAATTAATAGAACTCCAAGGAGATCCTTGGGGAGTTGAGGCCAGATAAGTGTAAGACCTGAAAAACAATGTCAAAGGATCTAAGACAAACAAAACAGTTTTAAGAAAAGAGTGCTACTCGGAGCTATAGAGCAAGATGAAGAAAGAAAAACATCCATTTGACTTTGCAACATTGTAGCCACTAGTGGAACAAACAGATAGATACAAGTTCTGTAATGTAGTTCATCCTCATTAAAATCTTGACTCCTACTCATTCCTTATCAATTTATATTCTGTAGCACTTGGACACAGATTTGTTTTTATTTATCAGCCATAATAACTAGAATCTAGGTGCCAGGAGAGCAGGGACTTTGGTTAATTCTCTACTCCCAACATTTGGTATAGTACTTGGCATATCCTAGATTTTTGATAAATGAGTTGAGTGAAAGAATGAGATAGAGAAAAGTAGGTACAAGGAATGTAGCTGAAAAATAATTCAAAGGTGTTTTTTTGCATATTTGTCTATTGGTGATGATTCTATTGTATCCCCTCTCTATGGTTGTACCCGCACAATCACTGTATCTTATTTGAGTACATTGGGAACTGTATATACTGGTATTAGAACGAGGAAAGTGAAAGGGAATATCAAAATAGAGAGACAAATGATAAAAAGATGAAAGATTACAAAAGCAATACTTGCAAAACCATTTGGTGTAAACCAATTGAACAAGTCATGGGGGGAGAGGGAAAAGGGGTGGGGGAAGTGGGGAATGAGGGAGGAGTAACAAACAGTACAAAAAATGTACCCAAGGCCTAACATATGCAACTGTAACCACTCTGTACATCACTTTGACAATAAATAAGAAAAAAAATTCAAAGGTTTTTTTGCATATTTGTTTCTTATTTTATTGATTTCTTTATTATATTTATTCTACCTTATTTGGGGTTTATTTTATTTCTTTTCTCAATTTAATTTTATCATCAAGGGGATGTACAGAGGGCTTACATATGTAAGGTAATGAGTACATTTCTTGTCATACTTGTTACCCCTTCCCTCATTTTCCTTCCACCTTCCCTTCCCCGACCCCCTCCACCCCAGTCCTACAGTTATTTTCCAACATATTGTCTTATGAGTGTAATATTGCTTTGGTTCATCCTTTATCCATTGTCTCACCATTTTGATGTCCTTCTTCCCTTCCCTAATTCAGATAAACATTATAATACCCAAGCTTCCAGCACAATGAACCATGTTCATTGAAACAGCATTATTTACCGTAGCAAAATATGGAACCAACCCAGATGCCCCTCAGTAGATGAATGGATCAAGAAAATGTGGTCTACATAACATTTAAATGTTGTTTTGGTGACCAGAAGCAGTGAGATAGAAGGAAATATAAGAGAAAGTCAATTTATTAACCCCTACCATGGTTTATTACATCCAGGCCATACATGTTCATTGACTAGATTAAGTAGAGATTATGAACATATATGTGAATATATAAAGTACATATAGACATAATGTATCTGTCAGTAGGGAACTATATACTATATAGTAGATCTTTATATATTATATATAGTATATATAGTATATATCTACTAAACCTAATAGATATATAGAAATGTAGTTATAATGTGTATATATACATATGTAGATTATGTATATATTATATAATAATTCTGTGTGTGTGTGTGTGTGTGTGTGTGTGTGTGTGTGTGTGTGTAATGCCATTCCTGAGGCTTGAACTCGGGCTTGGGGCCTGGTTCTTTGGACTTTTTTTTTTTTTTGCTCAAGGCTAATGCTATACTGCTAAAGCTATAACTCCACTTCTAGCTTTTGTTTTGTTTTGTTTTCTTGTGGTTAATTGAAGATGATTTTCATGGACTTTCCTGCCTGGCCTGTCTTTGAACCACAGTCCTCAGATCTCAACCTCCTGTGTAGCTAGGAGTGCAAGCTTGAGCCATAGGCATCTAAAAATGCATACTAATTCTTAAGGAATTTAGTTAATTTTACTGTAATCTGTTAGCTTTAGTGGGAGAGTCATAATTTGACCATGGTATATTTGTCTTAATATGTTATGGATAAATTTTAGAACATTTATTTCCAAAGAGGTTCACCATTATATATACATAGTGGTAAGAACCATTATAACCAATTAAATTGATTGTCTCCATCTGATCATATTTGTTTATTAATGATTATTTTGAATACTGTAAGAACAAAGGTATTGAAATGTGATTTTTTTGTTTTAGTAAAGAAGTTGTGGCTGAGAGTATTTCTGCAATTTTGCACTGTTTTTCGAAGTAGGAAAAAGTCAATTTGGTTAGGTCAAAAGCAAAGCACAAAAACAGCAGGTGACAATTAAGGCAGCAGAGTTAAATGTCACTGAGTCAAAATACTTCCTTCTCAAATGGAAACTCCAATAGTTCTTCCCACAATAGGCATGTAGAGAAAATTGTAAGGAAGTAAAAATACTTTTCCATCAATAGGCTCCCACACTGACTGATCAGTTTTCATTTGTTAGGTCAATCTAGCATCTATTTTGCTTTTAGAAGAAAAGTATAGAAAGCTTGCTCTAACATTATAAATTGTCTAAGATGGTTTTAGAAAATAAAATATAGTTCAAGGCTGTGCATGTAGCTAAGTACTAGAGCACTTAGCATGGCCAAGATCTGTAGCTCTATCCCTAACAACACTAAAATCACTTACGTGACTCAGGCAAGAAGACCTTAAGTAAAAGACCAGCCTTGGCTACATAGTAAGATAGCCTGCAGAATATACCTAGACACTGTCTCAACTTTTTAATTATTTAATTTCTAAAAATGTTATCAGTTCATTATACCTTTAATGAGTAGCTGGCTGAGACATTTTTAAGTTTTATTTTTATATTTAATTGAATACTGAAAGATATAACATTTCACTTCAAAAGACTAAGGTCTTGAGGATTGTGGTTCAAGACCAGCTTGGGAAGAAAAATCAGACAGACTCCATCTCCAAAGCTAAAAGCAAAAATCTGGGCTGGAGACATGGCATAAATGATTATTTCCAGTAGTCAACAAGAACCCCTAGCAAGTACAGGACCCTGAGTTCAAACCCTGCTACAATAAATAAAAATGTGTAATTCCTGTTACTTGAGAAACAGTTAGGAGAAACTTTATCCTATGGTGGCTACAGGTAAAAAGTGAGACTATCTGAAAAATAACTAAAAAAAAGTCCTGAAATGTGGAACAAGTGAGAGAGCATCTGCCTAACAAGCACAAAACTTCAATTCCCAAAAGTAAAATGGCATTAAAAATAAAAGCTCCAGTGGCTCATGCCTCTAATACTAGCTACTCAGGATGATCTGAACTCAGGATCTTGATTCAAAGCCAGCCCAGTCAGAAAAGTTCATGAAATTCTTATCTCCAATGAACTCAGATAAAGCAGAAGTGGCACTGTTGCTAAAGTGGTAGAATACCAGCCGTGAGCACAAAAACGCTCAGAGAGAGCACCCAGGCCTTGAGTTCAAGCCCCATGACTGAACAAAAAAAGCATTAAAAAAACTCCTTTAAAACTGTGAACAATTGCTTTTTCTATATAATAAAGACTTCAGCAAACACAGTGCATTTGTGAAAATTTGTTTTTATGTACAGTGAAGATACAAAGTTATGTGAAACTTGAATTTGATTAGTATATATTGCATTCATGTATTGAAACTATCACACTGTAGTTCATTAATATGTATGATTATCTTGTGATAATAGATATGTGTTTATATGTTTGTGGGGAAATTATATTCTCTCAAAACAGATCTTTGGGACCATTTACTTACCTCTCTATTCTCAAAGTCAAGAATGTTATAATGGGCACTGGTGGCTCACACCTGTAATCCCAGAGACTCTCAAGGCAGAGATCTGAAGATCATGATTTGAAACAAGCTCAGGAAAAAAAGTCCATGAGATTCTTCTCTCCAATTAACAACCAAAACAGTTGGAAGTGGATCTTTGGCTCAAGTGGCAGAATGCCAACCTTCAGTAAAAAAGCTAAGAGACAGTGCCCAAGTCCTGATTTCAAGCCCTAATACCAGCAAGAGAGAGAGGGGGAGAGAGAGAGAGAGAGAGAGAGAGAGAGAGAGAGAGAGAGAGAGAGAGAGAGAATGAATATATTCTAACACAAAGTAGTAATCCAATAAACATTTGTTGATTCTATGTTCAATATTTTATGTTTTATTTTATTTCTTAAAATTTTGTTTTATTATAAAGGTGATGTGCAGAGGGGTTACAGTTATATACATTGTTACCTCTTCCCTTGTTTTTTTCCCACTTTCCCTCCCTTCCTGCCAACTCACCCCTCCTCAAGTTGTACAGTTAATTTCCAACATATTGTCTTGTGAATATCACTGTTCCATTGGTTCTCCTTTTGTCTTTGGCTCATCATTTTGTTGTTTCCCTTCCCTTCCCCAATTCAGACATATATATATATATATATACAATACCCAAGTTACCGAAATCAAATACAGTGACAACAGGGGATAAATCAAATATTTAATTAGTACTTTTCATAATCAAATTGCATAGTTTCCAGGTAATTATTCATTAGAAGATTGAATGCCTAATATTTAAGTTATTTTTTCATAACTACAACTACCTTTAACAGACATTGTCAACTAATACCAGAAATCTGCAATATTTGTCAAGCTATCAGAATCTTTAAGTACTTGATTTTAATTTTTTCCTTATGGCTTAAGTAAGCCTTTTGTATTTTGTATGTATAACAAGATGAACTGATAATTTTCTGCTAGTTACACCATAAGCATATTGAAAAGAGTAATTGCATGTTTAAAAGATAAAATACTTTGTATTTCTCATGGATAAATAAAAGCCATTGCGTTTTATCTTTATTAATGTTATTATGAAACAGAATCATCTTTATCAATGCAAATTATTTTCCTTACTATAGTTATTGTTCTTTAATGAGAAGCATTATGAGATGATATAAAGCAAATACTTGAATCAGTGAATGAATTCTAAAAATAGACTAACTAGGAAGTACATGATGTAGTAAATGCAGAATATACCTTATGGAATACTAAAGAATTTCACAAGAAAGGACCTAATCAGATGATTGTCTTATTAAGATGCTGTATATTGATAGCATAGTGTGTATAGAAATTATACCAACTTGAATGTAGTTATTAATATTGAAGGCTATCACGGTTTAGTTCATAAATCTAGTAATGTGGACATTGTATCAGCTTCACACTTAGAAATATGATGGTAGGGGACAAGTGACGCAATGGATAACGCGTCTGACTACGGATCAGAAATATGATAGCATAACATAAAGCTCATTTGCAAACTTGAAGTGATAATCCATTTTACTAATTTAAGTAGAACTTTACATCTAAGTAGGTGGTTATTTATTTATTTATTGCATGCATGATTTTAAATTGTGTCAATGTGCAGGTCCTTGTGGGGTTTTTTTTGTTGTTTGTTTTTGTTTTTGTTGTCTGCCAGTCCTGGGACTTGAAGTCCTGGGCACTGTCCCTGAACTTCTTTTGCACAAGGCTTGCACTGTACCGTATGAGTCATAACTCCACTTCTGGCTTTTTCTGTTTATGTGGTACTTACTGAGAAATGGAACCTAGGGCTTCATGCATGCTAGGTAAACACTCTACCACTAAGCCACATTCCCAGCCCATGTCCTTCTATTTTGACATTTAGAACTGCATATGTCTCCTTTGTGACAACAATTCTCACCAGCTCATAAGATCCACTTCTTTTTCAATCAATGAACTTAGTATTTAAGTGATTGTATACTTTAATATGGACTTCATATCATAATTTATAAATGACAACCTTTTTATTTTTCTAAAAATTAATCTCTTAAAAGGTGTACCCAGGAAATCTTTATACATATGTTATTTTTGATACACACAATAAACCGTGTAATCCAGTATTTCAATTCCAGCCTTTCTCTTTGCAAAATGCTGGCCTAAGATTTGGACCATGGAGCCTCTTGTTTAGATTTCTCAGAGGTGTTTAAACAAAACTATGTATGGTAGCTGGCTAGTTAGAGTTCTCTGAGATTGACTACTTGAGATCAGAATAGTTTTATTGAAAGCACAATTTCACACCAAACTCATTTCTATTAGCTTTTATGGGTGAGGGAATACTGTACATTAAGTATAAGCATTTTTATGCAAATAAGTATATGTGAATTTATCATCTTCGTATTTAGTATTTGGAGATGCATTCATTATAACATAGAATGCACACGTGTGTGTGTGTGTGTGTGTGTGTGTGTGTGTGTAAGATGAATCCTAAAGTGTCAAAGAGGAAGTTTGAAAACTACAGCTTAAATCAGAGAAAATAAATTTCAATCCTATCAGTACATACATTTTAGTAATATCTTGAAATATGATGTCCTGATGTTTTCCACTAAATTATGACATTTCTATATAAACTCCATATGTCTATATGATATGTAGTAGATAAATATTATGTATAATATAAGTTATATATAATATATACCTGTTATTATATATTATGCATTATATAATATTTATTCATTACAAATATATGTGTTTACTTGTAATTGAGGCAATCTTTTCTCCACTGTGTTTTTCCTACTCTTTTATTGAAACTGGGCATATTAAGGGGCTGCAATCTCATTGGTTTACTTTTCTGTTGCTATTCCAGAAGCACGCTCTCTTTGTTACTATTGCTGTATGGGTTACAATAGAGACAGATATCATGATATCTTCAGTTTGTTCTTTCCCCCCTCCCTCAAGGTATCTTTAGCTATTGTGTGCCCTATATAGTTCCCCATCATTATTTCAAATGTTTTCTTCTCTTGTGATGAATATCATCAGGATGTTGATGGATATTCATTGAATCTGTGCATCACTTTCTGTAATATAGCCATTTTCACAGTATTAATTCTACTGTTCCATGAACATGGGGTCACTTTTTAGCTTTTAATAACTTCTGTTTCTTTTTTTTTCAGTGTTTTTATAGTGTTCATTGTAGAGACTTTTTAATTTCTTAGTTGAGTTTATTCCTAGGTAAATTTTGAGGTTCTTGTGAATGTAATTATTTTCCTGGATTCTTTCTAAACAAGTTCACTATTCATATAAGGATATGTTCCTGATTTTTTATGTCAAATTTGTATTTTGTTACTTGTTTGACAGTGTTTATCAGATGTAAGATTTTCTTTATAGAGTCTTTAGGGCCCATTAAATATAGGATCATATCTTCTGCAAATAGGCATTATTTGACTTCTTTCTTGCCTGTGTGCATCTCATTTGGAGTTTTCCATATCTTATGGCTCTGGCTAAGATTCCAAGCACTTTATTGAATAAGAGTGGTAAGAGTGATTTGAGTGCTGGTGGCTCACACCTGCAATTCTAGCTACTCAGGTGAATGGGATATGAGAATTGTGGTTCAAAGAGGAATTCATGAGGATATTTCCAATTAACCAGCAAACACTTGAAAGTGGAGCTACGACTCAAGTGGTAGAGCACTAGCAATGTGAAATATTTCAGGGACAGTGCCCAGGACCTGGGTTATCTCTCTTTTTTTTTTTTGGCCAGTCCTAGGGCTTGAACTCAAGGCCTGAGCACTGTCCCTGGCTTCTTTTTGCTCAAGGCTAGCACTCTGCTTCTAGAGCCACAGCTCCACTTCTGGCCTTTTGTATGTATGTGGTGCTGAGGAATTGAAGCCAGGGCTTCATGTATACAAAGCAAGTACTCTTGCCATTAGGCCATATTCCCAGCCCCAGGACCTGGGTTTAAGCCCTAGGATCAGTGTGTATACGTGTGCATGTGTGCACCTACAAACACACACACACACACACACACACACACACACACAAACCATCTTGAGAATGGACATTTTTAGCTATTGAAGCCTTGAAGTTTTCCCTTATTCAATATAATGTTGACTATTGGTTTATCACATATAACCTTTAAAAATAGTTCTTCTGGTTAATATTTTTCCTGCTATTAGGAAAGGAAAGACTTGTTCAGCCTCATTTCATGAAGACTAGAAATTTTATTCTGGCTTTTTTTCACCCATTATCCAAATGCCTGCTTAGAAACTATTTGTTTACAACAGATATTTTAATTCTATTTTAACCTAAAACAATCCCATACTGCCACATGTGTTCCCTTGCACCTCCTGTCAGGACTCTTTTTCTTTTAAACTTATCAGGTAAAGAAAAAGAGTCTTGACAGGAGAGTCAAGGGAACACATGTTAACTCATGCATTCATTGTTTACCACATGATAATTTTAAATATGTACACATTGTGAACTGAGGAAAGTGAAACTGCTAATATAAATATTGCCCCTAGTGTTTACCCCATTTTGTGATGAGGACACCTGAAAGCTGATACCTTCAGAATTTTAAGGAATATAATGGGTTGTTACTAACTAGCTCATCTAATGTATCGCTTGAATTTATTTATTCTCCTGCATAATGCAAACTTTTTATCCATTGGCATACATTTCCTCAAACTCCCAGCTCCTGGTATCCACCATTTTAGTGTTTATTTGATTTTTAACATCTTAATTTCTATATGTATGCTGTACCATGTATTGTGTGTGGCTGGTGTTTTTCACTTAGCATAATATCCTACAAGCTCATCCTTGTTATTTACAAATGAGACAATTTCATTTTTTTTAAAGGCTGAATACTCTTTTCTTATTTAAGACTTCTACTTAACAATTCTGCAATTAATGATACACTTTACACTAAGTATTATTTTTTATATGTAGTAGTTCTTTTATAACACCAAGTAGCAAAAGAAGATTTTGGAAGAAGTACCACTCTGTAAATGATGTTACAAATTACCACTGGTAATCAAAGAGTGGTTTCATTCACAGTCTGGATTTGGTGAATGACTTGAAGTTGGACTTACTTTAATTACATGCAGGCCTTTTATCAAAAGTCTTAGAAGGATAGTGACATCCAACTTCAAAAGATGTATCCCAGTGTAAGCCAAACCTCTCATATAGTTCAGAAATACTTAAAAATCATTTTCTATACGATATATAGGCTATTTTGTTTTATTTTGATTATGTGGTAATACATGGCTCATTTTTAACACGGATATATTTGAGTCTATATACTTTAACACAAGTCAAAATTTAATTAGAAAGTTTAAGGATTAATTACTTTGAACCAAAGCATTAAGATCTTTTGTATAATTGACTACAAATGCATCATTTTAGTTAACATGCTAACATAACTTTCTTTTTTTTTTTTTTACCAGTCCTGGGCCTTGAACTCAGGGCCTAAGCACTGTCGCTGGCTTCTTTTTGCTCAAGGCTAGCACTCTGCCACTTGAGCCACAGCGCCACAACTGGCCATTTTCTATATATGTGGTGCTGGGGAATCGAACCCAGGGCTTCATGTATATGAGTCAAGCACTCTTGCCACTAGGCCATATTCCCAGCCCCTAACATAACTTTCTATAGAAAGGAAAACATAAGTTTTGTAATTTTCTTCCCTAATTTTCTTACCTTGGGAAAGCTACTCATTTATATTGGCTGATGTTGGCAATTTGACTAGAAGAAAGGATTAAAGAATGACGATTGTAATCTGGGGGCCAGTGGCTCATGCCTGTACTCCTAGCTACAGAGGAAGTTGTGATTCAAAGTCAACTGAGACACAAAAGTTGTGAGACTCTTAACTCCAATTAACCAGCAGAAATCCAGAAGTTACACTGTGGCTCAAAGTGGTAGGAGGATTTTCCTTGAGTGCAAAAGCTCAAGGACAGTGCCTATGCCTTGAGGTCAAGCCCCCAAAATAACAACAAAAACAAAAAAAATGATTGTACATTTTATGTGACTAAGGAAAAGAAATTAAATTAAATTGGTCTGTCAAATTGCAAGGACATTGTATGCTTGATTATGTTCGAATTAGTGTCTAGAGGACATTCATGGACAATGGAGTGCTCATTAATCTATCCTTTTCCTGTAACATTGATTTATTCATTACCCTTTCAGAGTCTCAAATATAGAAATTAAAAATTGATGTGTGGTGTTAATGTGCTTACAGATGTTGCTACCACTTATCCAGATAAGAAGTCTATCTTAATGTACATCACATCACTCTTTCAAGTTTTGCCTCAACAAGTGAGCATTGAAGCCATCCGGGAAGTGGAAATGTTGCCAAGGCCATCAAAAGTGACTAGAGAAGAACATTTTCAATTACATCACCAGATGCACTATTCTCAGCAGGTAAAGAATCCAAAGAACAACTCATATGAAAACTACTTCCTCTTTTATGTACACTCACAAATATATACTTATATAATGGATATTTATCCAAGTGTGTTTATGTACACTGGATAATGTCTATAGATCACCTATAGGTATTATAAAACACATACATAGCCTATCATATCATGTGTATACATAATGAGAGAAACACTAACTATATGAGTCATTTAAATTATATCTTATATGTACAATACTCTTTTCAAAGAACACTGTTCAAATACATTCCATATTCAGAGAAATATAGAATGTATTGCCTTTATTTTGAGTAAAGTATAATTAAGTGAAAAGCAGAATACTATACATATTCAAATTTAAGCTCCAAAACATAAAACACAGAGCCAAAGGCCAAAGCAAAAGCAAAGACAAGCACTCTAAAAATGTATTTTTTATATTGGGATATAGCTCAATGGCAAAGTGCTTGCATAGAAGGGGCAATGCTCTGTGTTCAATCCCCAGTACCACACTAAAATATATTTTTCATAAGCTTATTGGCAACTTACTGATATATAACTATTTCTGAGTATAAAATTTTTGAAAGTAGAAAGTATTTTATGATATTTCTAATACAAATTATGTGCCGAATACATATGATAAAATTGTTATTAAATCATTGTGTGAATTCAGAGGGCTTCTTTCATGAAGTGGTTTATTATTTCTCTGAATGGTGGGAATTTTGGGTACTTGGTTGTATTTTTTTTAAAACAAAAACAATGAAAAACCCTTTTAGTAAAATTTCACCTGAAGGGATGCTAAGTTCTCAGGCCTAATTTTCTCACTCTGAACTAATTCTATATTTAGTGGATGAAGGCTTCAATCCTTTCCAGGGTATTGACCTGATGAATTCTGTCTTTGTTTACTTCGGGTTCAGAAAAAAAACAACTGACTGTTTTGGCCAGATTCAAAAGAATCACGCTGGCGTGGGAATATGGCCTAGTGGTACAGTGCTTCCTGCCTCGCATACGTGAAGCCCTGGGTTCAATTCATCAGAACCACATACATAGAAAAGGCCAGAAGTGGCACTGTGACTCAAGTGGTAGAATGCTAGTCTTGAGCAAAAAGAAGCTAGGGACAGTGCTCAGGCCCTAGGACTGAGTTCAAGCCCTAGGACTGGCCAAAAAAAAAAAAAAAAAAATCAAAAGGATCATGCTATTCAAGTTGTGGAATTAGATTGAGCTGAAGTTGTTTTGCACTCTTCATCGTTAAATCTCACCCTAGTTACCTTCCAAACTATTTGCTCTTCAACATGATAACAACATGATAACAGTTCTTATTGCACACCCTGTTAATATCACTAATATGTATTTAAGATGGAATGATTCATCTCTTCCATGTAATGTTCTGTTTTGTAGCATGTTGGAAATATTCTTGCTGGATGATTTACCACATCTATTTTCCTTTGTGTTCCCTCTCTCTCAAACCCTCTACAGATCACAGTCAGTCTAGCACAAGGCTATGAGCGAACTTCTTCCTCCCCTAAGCCTCGATTCAAGAGCTATGCCTATACTCAGGCTGCTTATGTCACCACCACTGAGCCTGCGCAGAGTCCATTTCCTGCACAGGTTTGTCAATGTTTCTTTCTTTTCTAAGACTAGAGAATTTCCAAGCTGATGTGACATTGCTTTTGCCTGTATGAAGTTTTTGTTGCTTTTTTTTCCTTCTTTCTCAGCTATTTTGTTTTCCCCAGTTTTAATAGAATCACTCACATAATGCTGCTCTGTTGAGACTTTCTAAGTTTAATAAATATTCACTCTTCCTAAATTGTGCTCTTGTGATATAATTATTCATGTTTCTCTTTTATTTTTTACAAAGGCTGTTGTTGATTATAAAAGCATGAAGTTTATTAAAAGATCTGCATATGTAACACTAAAAAAGTGTGGGCTATATATATACCTATATAGAGAGTAATTATATATATATATGTGTGTGTATATATATACAAGTACTATGTATACTTATAATTGTTTTTTTTCTAGGTAGGTAGCTATCTTACGCATTCATTATATGATACTTTTAGATGGGTACACTTATTATACATTCATTCTATAAAGTATGGCATATTCTGTTTAAGAAAATAAAACTGCAAGCTTTTTCCTCTGATATCTTTAAATGTTGTTCATTTAAGTTTGTATAGAAAAGGCTTTATAGAATTTACAAGAAAAAGTCACATAAAAACAGATCCAATTCTACACAGACTTTAATATATTATAGATAAGGGCTTGTCTCAGCAGTTTTTCAGACTTGCAATATAGTAAAAGAAACTAACAAACATATGAAATTATAGCATTGTATGTGTTAGAGCATGGAAATAAAGAGTACTAGAATAGCAAGATTTACCAAAATTTCTTTATTATAAGAATGGTTTATTAGGCTCAGTAGAGCAACTGGTAAAGTTGTTATGAAAGTTCATTTTATCAAAACTATATTCTGAATGGCAGTTTACTCAGTATGGTACTGTTGGTAATTGGAAAGTACACAATTTGGAAGTTTCATAGACTTTCTTTCCATGATAGTGGTGTGTATTTATTATCAAATTTATTTGGCAGCAATTGAGAGATTAGGTTGAAAATTGTTAACTGGGAAATATTTTCCCCCAAGTAACATCTATTTTATGGTTTTGCTATGCCTTCTGTAGTTTGCTAGTATTCTTGTGAAACTCAACAAAAGATATTGAAGCTATTCTTGTGACATTTTTCAATTCTCTTTCCAAATTTTTACAAAAGCTAGTTGTATAATCTTGAACAAGAAATTTAAAACAGACTCCTCATTATCTATAAGTAACAATTCTACAACATATTTTTGTGTGTTTATGTTGCATGTCAAAAGAATTCTAATTCTTATAATGTCCCTTTAGGGATGAGAAGTGCTATTTTGATCTCCAATTTAAATTAAAATTAATCCACTTTTCTCTCTTACATAGAACTCTGTCATCTTTCTCAACTCTCTTCTGATTCTCTAAAATCTTTTTTAAAAATGAACTCTCCCAAGGTAATGATCAATATTCAAGGAATAAGTTCGATATCCTAAAATAAAGGAACCAACACAAAGATACAAGGTTTCTCCCTGCTCCGTTATCACTTTCTTAAGCTGAATTTTCTGGGTTTTCTCCAATGCCTATACTTTGTTGTGTTTCTACATCATTATCAACTCATTAAGGCATTACTAAGGTATGATTCCTTAATGAAGTAATTATAAATGGACTTACATTTTTCCAGACTCTATTCACTTGACCTTTATCTACATATTTCTAGATACATATGTCATGAAATATTCAGTTCAACTTTGTGTGAGAAAATGATATAAGTCAGGTGATGTAAAGAAAACATATCTGAAAGTTCCTATTTAGATCATAGTCACTATATTTTATGAAGTTTCTTGGGTTCAGAAGTAGTGAATGGATTATTGGATGTGACTGAGCTAATCTGTTTCTGTTGCAATGGTTTATCATATCATGCCAGGTGGCTAATTTGTTATCATGAATAGAATATTTGGGTGTCCTACAAAAGAATAGATGGAGTATGTTATGATTAGGTTTTGGCCTCTTAAAGAATATCAATGACATAATTTATTTTGATGCATTTTATAACAAATCTAAGAAAACGTAGGGTAAAGTTCTGAGTCATCTTGTTACTTGTTTTGTTATTCAGTTGTTCCTAAGTGGACCTGTATAATGATTGGTTTACCTGGATGAGACAGTTTTATCACACCTGGTTAATACAAGCATGCGTATCATACTTTCTTCCCCATTTTCTACTGCCTTGTAGCAAAACATTTCAACACTGTCATTATCTATCATAATCTCTCTTGATTTTGGAGGTCATCTGAAATGTTATCTTTTCATATAGTAGTAAGACAGTAGTAGTCATCAGAGTTGTCATGAATGTTTCTTCCTTCACTTGTATCCTCTCTCTTCATAATAATTAATGCTGGGGTACAAGTCAAAACTCTTGTATATGCTTTGCAATGTTGTCTGCTGCCACCTCCCAGAATATTGGTTAGATTGGTTAGATTTCAAGAGTAAATTATCCCAAAAGTAAAGTAGAAGCTTACATGACTTGTTGTTTCAAGATACACAGTTTATTTCCAGGGTCACAGGCCCAACTACATACAAGGAGAGAGGAGAGAAACCAAATGAAATAAAAGAGAAGACAGGGAGAAGGATAGAATGAAGAAATGAGTAAGGGAGGGAAAGATAAAGGAAAATAAAGAAGGAAGGGAAGGAGAGAGCAAGGAAGGAAGGAAGGAAGGAAGGAACTGTGGTTACATTGTAAGTAGTACTTGTAGGGATGAGGTGACTTATTGTACCCATCGCTATATTACCCATCAAAATTTATGATTGTTATGAGAAATGAAGATCAGTCAAGAAAAGTAGCTATTATAGGTATATATTCAACTTTTTTTTTTTTTTTTGGTCAGTCCTGGGCCTTGGACTCAGGGCCTGATCACTGTCCCTGGCTTCTTTTTTGCTCAAGGCTAGCACTCTGCCACTTGAGCCACAGCGCCACTTCTGGCCGTTTTCTGTATATGTGGTGCTGGGGAAACGAACCCAGGGCCTCATGTATACAAGGCAAGCACTCTTGCCACTAGGCCATATCCCCAGCCCTAGGTATATATTCAATAAAGCTATATAAATTATAGCTATATTCTCAATCAAGTTCACTTGATTTACTAGTGACGTTAAATAAATTTGCACAGACTTTCAAGGACATTTG
The DNA here is from genome assembly GCF_023159225.1 of Perognathus longimembris pacificus. Taxonomy (NCBI): domain Eukaryota; kingdom Metazoa; phylum Chordata; class Mammalia; order Rodentia; family Heteromyidae; genus Perognathus; species Perognathus longimembris. The sequence goes on from NC_063188.1 coordinate 91,880,090, forward strand.
AAAATGTCTTTCTCCATAAGCATTGTAGAGTCAGTTCTTCAATAACTGATCAATTACTTTCCAACATCAGTGAAACTTTAAATTCATTTGTGAATAATTTATGTGTTATCTATCACTAAGAATATAAAGCAGGTGGAACAACTTTCAGGTTGTAGATAAACTGAAGTCTAGAGATACTTAATCATGTCACTACAGACAAACTGTAGAATTATTGGATCTAAATTTCAAGTTTCTTCCTTTTCTCCAAATACAATATCTTTCCTAGAACAGAATTATTTTAAGCTACTTTAATACATTGTCTGTAATTTCTACATACATTACTAATTTCTACAAACATAACTTAATTTGATTTTTATTATGAACTGATTTTGTTGCTTTTAAAATCAATTTTGGTTTTAGAAAATATTATAATGTGTTTAATAAGTATTTTTAAGTAAAAATATTAACTCCTTTATCGGTAAAACTGTACATACTTCTTGATAACTACAGAATTAAAATGTCTAACACTAAGCAAAAAGAGATACTTACATGTTTAATTGTGATTCCTTTCATAAAATTCCATCATCAAATATACTTACATACTGTAGTCTTTGCCTACAAATAATATAAGTGCAAAATGGAGTAAGGCATAGTTATCAATAGAAATTTGTAGAATATTACAGGGCTTCAAATAATGTGTTACGTGTAGAAAATCCAATGTAGATGGGTCTGAAATTCACCAGCGGTTTTTCTATTACCATGTCCTCTGAAGAGACATCTTGTTTAGTAGTAAATAAGTTAGAAATAAGGTGAAATTAGCATGTAAATAGTGCTTTTATAAAGTAGTTTTTCATTGTAAATTTTAAGAATATAGTCAACAATTTTCACTATCAAAGTTACCAAATAAGACCTTGGGGACAGAAACTGCCTTAGAAAAGCATTATAGATAATTGTTATGTGACTCTTTATGTTCCATTCATCTGCCTAATGATTCGGTTATAGAAATTCATGGTCATGTTCCTCCTTTACCTATCTCAAACAGAGACTCAAAAGATTAACGTTTTATATTTATTCAGCCGGAGATTAGCATTTTATATTTATTCACAGTATAATGATCCCAGTGATGAGAGCTCTATATAACAATTGGATTAATTCACAATGAAATTTACTTACTGTGAACAATTGTGAAAATGTTTATTAGGCTTCTCTGGGAATCTTCAGTTAATTTTAAATCTTAGTGAATTTTATCTTCATTATAACATATCCCAAGGAAATTTTTGGCTAAAAGATTAGCATTATAAAAAGAGTACTTTAATTCGTAATTTCTGTACTGTAGATCAGATTGCTAAATCAGTGGCAGTTAACTGCTTTCTAAGATATGTAGTTTCCTTTCAGAAGCATTAAAATTTATTTTATAATAACTCCAGACCTCTTTCAACAGGAAATATAGATCATTAATGGAATTAGAAATAAAATGTGGTCATGGATTTTTCTACATCTATTCCATCATTTACATTTCATGTGAGCTGGGTGATTAAAGTCATTTTAACTGCTTAGTAACCCAAATAGATCATGAACAAGTATACCAGAAGCAATATATCACAATTAACTTACTAATTAATCTTTGCCCACTTGCATCTAGAGGCCAAAAATTAATTTGAAATAATGTATTTTAAGCTTAAAAATTGAAGTTCTTCTATATTTTAATGGCCTATAACACTGCCAAGAATTTAATGAATGAATGAAGTTATTTAACAAGGCAATTAATGTATTGTCATGTATTTGTTAGAGTATGTATGCTAAGTGTCATGAAATTGAAAGTCAAGGGGTGAATTAGGAGCATTACTTACAATAATCATATATGAGTACCTCTAGTAAACCAATAAAAAAATCCTTATAACTCAGCAGAAAAGCTAATAAACAACTTCAGCCATAAAATGAAAGAACTGCCATGTGCTGGTAGCTCACTGCTCTTATCCTACCTACTATGAAGGTTTTAGGCTGGAAGACTGTAGTTCAATGCCAGTCCAAAGAGAAAAGTGCATGAGACTCCATCTCCAAATTAACCAGGAAAACAATGGGATAGAGGCATGGCATGCTACCACGTTTTAAAGTCTTCTGATAACATGTTATAAAAGAAAGCTTCAAATGGTTTGAAGATACAATGAAATGCAATTACCGATTATCAATCATATCAAACATATAGGACTTTTAGTATCTTCTAAGTGATATATATGTATATATATATATATGTCCATTTTTGAAAGCACTTCCTCTTTCGTTTCTACTTCCTTAGTACCATCTGTATAAATAAAACTTCTAACTTATTATATACCTGATAAAACATTAGGACAAATATGTATTCCTCTTCTATATTTGTCAGACTCCTTGAATTAGTCAGTTAAATAAATTTATATTTAATTATATCCTTGTGAATGTGAGATAATACTTCATTTTTGCTTTTATCACACACTTTTTCAGTGGATGTTTAACAGCTTAGTAACTGGATATTTACTTTCCTGGTTATTATCCAGTAGCCTTTGAAAATTTAAGATAATAATTCCTAGTAATTTCCTATTAGATGAACAGTTCTATCAATTCCTCTATTCAGTTAATAGTATTGAGTAATTACTGTGTGTTAGGAACTATGATAGATATATTTAGTAGCAAATCCTGGCTCTAGATTGAAGCTTTAGTAATATTTTAGAAAATGTGCATGAAAGATTGCCTTTGGAATATGTTTAATAGTCAAGTACTATTTATATCAATTATTCTTGATGTAATCACTAAATTTGTGCTACTTTAACTTAGTCATACTCAGTATAAATTATTCTGATCAAAGGAATTCTACACGCAGGTCATTCATATTACTACTAGTCTGATAAACAGCACCAACTAGAATATTCCCAATAACTGCAGAAGGAAAGAAAGTTCTACAAGTTCTTATCATTTTAATTTTTGAACTAGAAGTGACACATGTTACATGAGATCACAACCAATAGGCAAAACCAGACAAATGACCTTCTCCAACTACACAGCAGCAGGAAGTATATTCGTATCAAATTTGTTAGAGGTGGAAAGCTGAAAATAAATATAAGAAGTTTTACTGATTGTTGAATCTATGTTTTCAGAAATTTTTAATGTACAAAATATAATGAAAAAATTAAAAATGTCCATTCCTTCAAGGAATTGATTAAATCATATGAAACTTCCATTTATAAGAACTAATTTATTAAATGGAAAGCAAAAAGTTCCCTTGCGAAAATTCTTAGCACCACATATATGATATTTGAACATTTTGCCTTCTAATGCAAGTATTCAAAAATGAAGTAAAATTCTACGAGTGCTAATGAGCTCTTTGGTTAGAAGTGTCCAAGCAAAGATTAGATAATGAGACTGCCATTAGATACATGATTTGTGAGTGTGTTTACCTATTATGACCTGGGACCATACAATTGTTCCAGATGAAATTTGGTATTACTTACAAAGCTAAAATCGATGATCCTACTCTATGATTCTTCTTGAACAGTAGTATTATGGAACAAGAGATAATGAGCCAAATATGAGCCATATGACTTTGATATGATCATGGTCTGCATTCAGCCTAGGCAAAAATAAAGTGAGGCCTGGTCTGAAAAATAATCTAAAACCAGAAAGATTGCATTTCTGTGGCTTATGTGTAGATCATATGCCTAGCAAACATGGGGCTCTGAATTCAAATCCCAATAACACCTATATAAACAGACAGACAGGCAGACAGACCGACAGACAGAGATAGAGATTGCGCCAAAATTCTTTCATAACTATTGGCAAATATCATTCCTTCTTTCCTACCTTTATCTCCAACACTTAATGTCATTTATGTTAGCCTACTGGATTTGCTGTGAATTAGCTAAACATAGTTCTAACACAGGATGTTTTTCAGATGTTCCCCCTACATTCCGTGAAAGCTTCTTCTCAGATACTCACAGGGCTCATGTCTTAACTTTACTTAGACTTCACAGAGGTCTGTTTACCCTGTTTCCTCTTTCTCTGTGTTGTCTTTCCAAGCTTGGATTTTCCCCTTCAAACATACACCACCCACAAAATTATACTGCTTGCAGGTTCTTTGCCCCTAGTGAATACAGATTATTTAAGGGAAGAGATTGAACCTAGTACTTCTAGTAGGTACTCATTGCATGTCATTTAAATAAATATATTCAGAGCATTTGTATGCCAAATTATGCCATCATAACACATCACTACTTAGGAGATGAGCCTAATGAATTATTCAACACAGTTTTACATCTTTTTCCTTTACTCACTATAAATTATTAACTTACGCAATTGTACATTAACACAAGATCTACATAAAAAAGAATAAATAATACAAAGTGGGATATGCTGCCTTTTATTTCAAGCATGTAGTTCTATCTTTTTCCCTCACCTAAAGGGTTGTGATGGTAGAAATGCAGACTCTTGAATGGGGTATAAATATATATGGTTTATGCACCTATCCTACAATGGTCTGAGGGCAGATGCTAAGGAATGTTTTCATGGAATGAACTGTTCTCCAACAGAGATTGTTAGGAGATTTTGATAAGCAAATGAAAAAATGAAAATGTCTTAGACGTATTATTAGCTTTAGTAAATGACATTACTATGGAGGTAAGCCTATGTTAAATGATGGAATAAATCGGTTACTGGAAAATTTTGCTGCTCTAAGAATGCATCTTACATTATTTGCAATAGGAGTAGGCAGAAGAGGAATTTATCACTTATTGTCTTGGTATGGAGAAGGAGCTGGTGCAAAGTAATGTAGAATATAAGTAGGAAGTAAATAAGCCCAGGGGTAAAACATAATTTATCAAAGAGTCATAAAGCAGACATTCTGGAATCCTGATGTAAAAATGTTTTAGCTTGTCTAAATATGTGTCCTGCAATCCTTTATTGTAGTTTTGATATAGAATACACATATAAGAAGGTATGGTGTTGCAATATTAGGAGTAGTATCAACAGTCATTAGTTGTCTCAATTCACCTTAGTATTGTATCCTTGCTGAAATGAAAGATGATCCACTTCACATTTCAACTATTTCACTAATGTTTATTATTTTAAAATCTATAAAGATTTTCAAATTACACTTCATAGTCAACTATGTGAATCATACGCTAATCATAATGCAATGCATAGAATTCTGGTTCTATTTTTTTGTTTCTAGGGATTGAACTCAAGGCCTTACTCAAGATAGGTATTGAACTACAGTCTTCGGTCTTGGTTACCACTGAAGTAGTAACAAGGCACAGAAAAAATGGGTACTAATGAGTTATGAAACATTTCTTAGTATCAACATGATATGCAAAGGCAAAATAAAGTGGCATGTCTTTTTTCTAAATGTTTCAAATTTCTCTTACTTTTCAATATTATCCTTTATTTTCTACTTATTCTCCTAAATAAATCTTTTGCAATAAGGGAAACTCTTCTACATTTTCATCATCGCCACTAATAGTAACCCTTAATTTTCTACTTTCTTTCACTGCTTATCATTAAAATGCCTTCTATTACCCGTGTTTGTATTATATTCAGTTCCTGAGATTTTTTTCCCCTAGACATAGATGGATAAGTAGTTTATTGCTAGTTCATTCATTTGACAGGAGAAAGAAGGAGATGTAAGACACATCTTGTTTACTAAATTGTAATTACATATTGTGAAATCAATAAATGTCAAGAACAAGCCAGTCTGAAAAAACATTTTCTGTTAGATAACTTCAGCCATAGCATTCCGCAAAGGAAACACACAACTATAGATACAATAAAGGTTCATCTGTGACATTGAACTAAGCATTGGACAGCCTCTACTACCATACATAACAATATTAGTATGTAAAACAATTTGTTTCTGTCTTATAGTTTAGAATTTATATGAAATTTTTTATGATACTCCTTTTTTGTGTAGTAACTTTGAGGCTTACCCCATTTTTAATTTTCTAAGTCCTTTGGCGATTCTTTTATTATTAGACATGACCTAATGACTGTTGTTTTCCTTTTCAGAATATTTAATCTATACTATAATCTAAACCAAGGTTTATTCATGGTAGGTAGAGAGGAACGTTTAAGGGTTTTGGCTATTCATTTGTTAGAATTCTTCACAGTTGTGACAAGGTGAATGATTTTATATCAACAGGTCAAATATTGTCTTCTTCATAAATGACAGTAAGTAAAGGCACAGATTGTTTCCTGGTCATGGTTCAGGGAAAAACTAATAACTACAGCTTTAAAAGAAGGAAGAAGGTAGTACAGAGTGAGTAAAAAAGACATAGAAATTCCATGTTTCTATGTGCTCCTGTTGGAGTGGGGAAACATAATTCTCTTATGTATAATAGGTGCTCTGATTGGCATAAACAGCTACTCTGTGATTTTATACAATTAAAGGTCCTAAGCATGAAGAAGACAAGCACCATCAATTTTTGTCTTGTAGTTGTGGTTCTCCTTTTACTATGGATTACATGCAGTTGCTGCATATTTGCTCTTTTTACTGTTGGAGTATTTTAGTTCACTTTTTTCAATTAAAAATGTATTGAAAATTGTTAGTGAAGAAACACTATAGAAACAACATCCTCTGCTTTGTAATATTTGCAAAATCTTTCAGAACTATGTTGTATTATTTTAGTAAGATGATTTAGCATGAGACCCAACCTATAACAATAGTTAAGAGTACAAATCACAAAACAAATTTCTAGAATTTAATCCTCTTTTATAATTGAGACTTTGTATCCATTCACTGTCATCTTCTCTTCCCTGTTCCTGAAAACAATGTTTTACATCTGGTTCTCTATGTTCCACTGATCAGAAGAGAGCTTTGGTAGTGACTATTAGAGAACGGGGTATGTTTTAATGAATGGTTTAAAAACAGATACTATTAGTTCAGCAACCAGAGAATAAGGAGATAAAATACAGGTAGTTTTAAAATAAAGTCAACTGTAAAAAGCAAAGTGAAGGGTATAAAACTGGTAATTATGAGGACTAATGGCAGGAAAATCCATCACTTGATAATTTCAGTGATATTTCTTCTTTGCAAGAGATTCAGATAGTTTCACCATATTTTACCTTTTTGTAGGGGGGCAGAGAGATAATTCTTTCAAATATTCCGAATTTGTAGCAAGGCTGTGAATAAAGAAAAGCATTAAATTCTCATTTTGCTTCCCAGTTGTACTAAGATAATACTTCCTTTCTAAAATTTTTCATTTGATGAATAAGGTAACCATTTCAAAATGTCTTAATTTTATTGCTAACAGCATTAGTGTCATTAATGATAAAACTTTTTTGACTAATAGCAATGAACTAGATTTGGTGAACTGAGAAATTGGCCATCAAATTTGAAATGAGCACATTTGGCACTGAAGTTGCTATGGATACATACTAAAATGCTTGTGGAGTATTTAAAAAGTTCTTAAATTGGTAAAGAACATTAAAGCACACTATGTTCTGTGTCATTTAGGAGGCTACTGATTTCAAACCTACTTAGAACTCAAAGAAAATATATTGGGTCAGTAAATAAAAGTTCAATGTTTGCTCATGGGTTTAATACAGAATTTTATTGTATAGTCAAGGATGAGCCTTGTACCTGTTAATCTCTCAACTCTTCTCTCTATAACTTGTCATAATGATAAAGGCTGGCTTCTCTCCACAGAGCTTAGAATCTTTAGTTACCTTGTTCACAGAAAAGTGCACAAGGTGTATCTGCCTGCAGATAGCAAATAGAGTTTGGAGTTCCTCCCTGATTTAATCTTTTTCAAACACATGCCTGCCCTGAGCATTTGACTGCCACAAAATGAATAGAATAATCCTAATGATAGGCAAAAAATCAAGGTTCCGATGAATCCTCTTCAAAACGTAAGGCTACTATACAGTGGCAGAATGATACAAAAGATATTGGTGATGCAATTTCATGGTTTACTACAGTTCTCTTTGTATAGGCAGCAATGCTAGACACTCTCCATCGTATGCATTCACTTTCAAAAAGGCTCTAAACCACCTCCTGGAAAAGGCAGTTTAAAACAGTCTTTCTGGTGGCTTCCAAGTCGTAGGTTGAGATATTTGTGTGCCTAGTAGTCTATTTCAATCAAACCTCAGTACCCTGCTTTGATCTTCATTTGATCTCTAAATAAGGCAAAAAGAGTCACATACAACATGCCCAAATACATGTAAGAACACTATATCCTTATGATGAGGAGGGGGGGAGGAGGAGGAGGAGGGGGAGGAGGTGGAGGGGGAGGAGGGGGAGGAAAGAGAGGGAGAAAGAAAGAAAAGAGAGAGACAGAGAGAAAGAGAGGAAGAAAGAAAGAAAGGAGGAGGGGCAGACGTGGAGGAAGGAGGAGGAGGAGGATTATTTTGTCAATCATGGGGCATGAACTCAAGGCCTGGGGGCCTCTGTCCTAGAGCTCTTTTGCTCAAAGCTCTCTCTCTACCACTTTGAGCCACAGCTCCACTTCCGGTTTTCTGGTGGTTAATTGGAGATAAGAGTCTCCTGGAGACTTTTCTGCATGGGGTGTCTTTGAATGTGTTGTACTTTTAGAGGCTACTCATACACACACATACACACATACATTTACACAAACAAACACATTTCATTGTGATATTTTCACATGTGCACAAAGTGTACTTTGAGCATGTTCATTGCCTGTGTTACTCTGTGTTATCCTCCTTTTGGCAATTTTTAGTGGATTTCATAATTCTGTTATCATACATGTACATAATGTATTTCAGTCATACTCAACTTCTTTTTTTATTCATTAAAACTCTTGCCCAAAGGTAATCTTCAGAATTATCTGAGATTACATGAAAAAAATACCATTTCATAACATTGTGCCACATCAGTTTTCTGACTATTTTGTGGTTTGGTCAGACCTAGTATTTTCTCTGGGATTCATTAATAACATAGTATTTTCAGTTAGACTTGAGATTTCTTTGACAATCAAATTTCTCTTCAACTTTTAGGCTCTTGATTTTTTTTTCCTTACCAATTCTATGAACTAGTAACCAAAATATTCTGCTCTTGTTCTGGTCTTGAAATGTAAGTCTTTTCGTATTCTTTAATAGGTTTCTGGTCTTGTGCAAACTCCCGCTGGAGGCAATTTGCTCGAAAGATATGGAATAGGAGGCAGAGCCAGTCTACCCATTGAGCATATATTGCATCTGAGCCATTTCTTCATGTGACCCTGTATTTTCTCAGAAATGTACTTTGAGGAAATGCTGTCATTGTTTTCAAGCACCTAAGTCTTACATTCGTTTCTTCTTGCTTTTGTTCGTACAAGTATTAGATTTGGAATAAACAAGAAAATTAATGTTTTAGCAATATTACACTTTATATTCTTGGCCTCTGAAATCTATACCATTATAAGCCACAGGCAGAGGAAGACCTCTTTGAAATTTTTTTTTGTGCTTCAAAAACTTGATCTTTATTATAAACTTTTTTTAAAGAGGAAGGTAGTCAACTTGCTTGTTTCTTGGTAGAAATAATGTGAAATAATTTGTCTCCAGATAACATGAACCATTGATTTGGAACAGTAAGTTGTTTTTTATGGTAATAGCTGAATGATTACCATGTTCTAAGATGATTTAGTCACATGTATCTTTAAAGGAATAAAAACTTTTGGTGTTATTTAATGTACGTCTGCCTGTGTGTGTGTGTGTGTGTGTGTGTGTGTGTGTGTGTGTGTGTATGTATTTGTTCTTTTCCCTAGAAAATATTCTTATTTATATTGCCAGTAAAATTATGCTTATTGGGAGGAGGTAACAAGTTGAATAAGAAATGTACTTCCCTTATATATGAAACTATAACCCCTCCTGTACATCACTTTGACAATAAAGAAGAAAAAAGTTTTAAAGTTATGCTTATTGTACATGCCAATATTAGTAATGAGTGAAATATTTCTCAATACTTTGGAATATGTTCCAGAGCTAAATATATTCAATATTGAACCAACATTTATTGAGTAACAATGACCAGCAGAGTGCTATTCTAGGTGCTCTTCTGTGTACCTATGTGTACCTATGTGTAGCTGAAGATACATTGTTAAACTGCTTTCAAACATGAACCATCATGTAGACTGACAGATATTTGCAATTCTTTGTTTGTGTGAAACCAGGAAAATCGAAATAAACCCTGGTAAATATGGTGTATATACACGATTCTGCTAATCGCCCACATGCATCCTTGCTGTTTACGAAGACACATTTGTCTTTCATTATAAAGTTTGTGGCCTTGACAGAATCTGTTCAGATTAATACACTGTTCACTACTGCAAAAGAAGAGGAGGCTATAGTTATGCAACTTTTACTTTTATGTCACTTGAAGCAGAAATTTCTGGTATATTACCTTGATGAATGCTTAGTTGAAAAACAACAACAATGAGCTTCATTGTTTTGTTTCTTTACAAGTAATTATTTATAACCACTTAGTCAGAGGTGTTGTCTTGCTAACTTTCTTCAAATTTAAAATAGACTACATTTTTTCAAGTAGTCACATGAACATGCTATTATTATTCATTGTTCCCAACATTATTTTTGTTGCTATTTAGTATATACTTGCCACTTAATAGGCTCATATGAAAGTTGTTTCAAAGACAGCATCTGCGATATTTATCACTAATCAATTTTCCTAATTTACAGATTAAGTTTTACTGAAGGCCACAAATCAGAGAAAAGTAGAATCTAGGGTACTTGGGTTCTTCAAACTAGGATTTAAAATTATACCTTCTGGCCCTTCTGTTAAACTTAGTTTTTATTCATAGTAATACCTTTTAAATTTACATAATAGTGTGTATGTGGAATGTGGTTAGATATTGCAAGGTAAAGCCAAGAAGTATATTTTGTTCATCTAATTTGTATAATTAGACTTCTCTTGGAGGTCTTATAGACTAGAGGAGGAGACAAACCCTCTTTTAGCTGCTGTAAGGCATGGGGGAATTAGGAAAGTATACCTTATGTTCTTAAGAATCCTCTAGGAGTACAAATCTTAGCTTTATGAAACTTAATTTAGTAGATTATAACCAAATGACAAACCTTAATGTTAAGGAATTTCCCCATAGAAGGATTGCTACAATTTTTGGAGCCAAATCAGCAATATACCTAGATGAACTTGATTCTGTTCAATTTGTGACTAATTTATTGGACATATGATCAACAGAGGACAAGAAACAGGAAAGGAAATCTGAGAAAAAATTATGGTGGGTCTTGAATAGAATGCTAAGAGGTTTACATTGTATCTGAAAGAAAGAGAAACCACTGACAGGTTTAGAGTACTGGGATATGTATTTTAACCCAGGAATTTTAGAGCTAAATCTAAAGGCATTTGGGAATCAAGAAGGATGGGCAGAAAGAGTCATACTGCCTTGGAAGTGTCAATGCTATCATCAGATGAAGCTGTCTAATTAGATTTGGAAATCAAGATTCATTCTCAACCTATCAGTTAAGACCCATCATATAATATATTTTATGGGATGAAGAAGAAATATATACCTAAGAATATATGAGATTTCACAAAGATATATATATATATGTATACATACATACATACATACATACATACATAGAGAGAGAAAGTGAGAGGGAGAGTTATTTATATATACAGGGAACTAAAGCTGAAGAAGATAGTTAAGAACATGCTAAGAATATGTTGAGTGTACTGCCAGAAACGCTTAAAAATGTTGGAAGAAAGTGGTTATGTTTAAGTGTCATATACTATAAAGTAACTGACGAGAGTACAGGTAGGAAATAGGCTTCTGGATCTGGTGTTTTTAGAAGCACATGGATGAGAAGCCATAAAATAGTGCATGCAATTAAAGGCTGGTGAAATGAAATTAGAAATCTAAGTTCCTATTTAGAAGTCCTTCTATGGAAAAGTAGATTGAAGATAGAATTAGGGTAGATATGCCCCAGGTTTGAAAAGATTTAAGTAAGTGATTTGTTATGTTCTGTGGAGGTCCAATGTGATAGGTACTATGTTGATTTTTCTCAACACCTGCATATAAATTTTGTGAACATTCATAATCATCAAAATACATTCTCCATTAATATTTAAGCAATTCAATTCTATTTTTAGTGATCATTGTTAGTACTGATTTCTATTTAATCCTTTAGAATACCTTTAAGTCTCAGTGCATTTTATTCCCTTTATTAAAAAAATAATCCTTAAGATTCAAGTTATATCAAGGAGCAGGATGACAGAGGGCCGAGAATATAGACCATGACATAGACAGAACATTTTAACATGGTTTGATTTTTACAAACCACAATAAAATAAGGATCAGGCAGCACTTGTTTTAAAACATTCACTGCTGGAATTCTATTATTTATATAAAAGTTTGCTGATCACTAGGGCTCTGTCCCTTGGTGCTGGGTTTTTAGCACCTTCTACAGATCTACGTGAATAATGTAGAGGGGCAGTGGAACACTTTATGCCAAATATAGAGACTAAACCTCTAAAAAACATGGTTTTCTACAGTTAAATAATGCAAGACTTTCCTCTCTAGAAAATGCCAGAAACTGTACATTGTTATGTTTCATTTTTAACCCAAGTAAAGGAAAATATTCTTGACTCATCTCCCACAAAGTTAGTATATGCATAAGAGCTGGTGAATCTGTGTTGTAGAGTTTTACAATTAAATGAAATTTTAAAATATAATGATTTAGATAAATAAATAAACGTGAATTAGGCCAGGCATTTGGAATGCTTTAAATCACATTTAGAATCTGAGATGAAAAGTGCATCTTTTAAACATATTTATGTGTAGCTTATTGAGATGCAATTACATTTTCCATTGTGTGGCTTTAAGAGAAAACAGTAGAGAAAAAGAAAGAAAAAGGCAAGAAAAAGTAAAAATGTTTATGCAAAATCATAGCAAATCTGATGTTAAGTAGGTATGTGTGAGAAAGTCTGTTATCTTATACATCAGGTTTTCTACCATAGAAATAATCACATTTAGGATTTTAATTTTGTGTTTTCAGTAACATTAATCTATAAGATATAATAGATTTATTTTTCAGCTTTACAATGATACAAAAGGGATATGAATTCCATGAAAAATGTTCTCTTAAATTCTGAATCCTGACATTTTTCTATTACAATGCGATGTGACACAATATGCACTCATGGTGATGTTGGAAATCATCAGTGAGATGCAACTCCCAGTTATTTATGTGATTGTGAGGACAATCAACAAATACTTGACAGTATACTGTGTTGCTAGGCTAGGATATTTGATAGGTTGTTTATTTTAAATTCAGTTTTAATTTATGATATTTTCCATTTATTGTAAGATTATTGGGATTTAGCCCTATAGTAAGTTGGGGAGCTTCTGTATCATGGTAGATAATAATAATATCCTATTACTCATATTCTAGAATGGAACTTATGCTCAAATGAGTACATTTGATTGAATGTAGTATTTGGCATTGGTTAATATATTTTTAAGTTTTCTAAGTCTTTACTGTTATTGTGTCCCAAAGCACTGGCATAAGAATGGATAAAATTATCCTTTCTTCTTTTCTTTTTTTTTGGGGGGGTATAGGGGAGTGTAGGGGGAAGGTACTGGTACTGGTGCCCAACTCAGAACCTCACACACTTGGTTGGTTTTTTCATTCAAGTTTGGAACTTACGACTTCCACCACACTTCCAATTCTGGCTTTGTTGTGGGTTAATAGATGATACAAGTTTTAACAGACTTTTGTTCCCAGACTGGCTTTGAACTATGATCATCTGATCTCAGCTGATTGAGTAGCTAGGAATATAAAGATAAGCCATCAGTACTTAAACTACCACTGCTTTTGAATGCTTCCTTTTTAAAAAGTCCACTGTCAAAGCTAAATATTTAGAAGTTATTTTTCATAATGTTCTTCTTTTTTATGTATTTAGGATCATCAAATCCAATAGATTGTAAGCATAAATATTTATGTCTTTCATTTTCCTTCTTCTGCTTGTATTGTTGAAGTACTGAAAAACACAAGTCCTCATCAGTTCATTCTTATTCATTCAACATCTTTTCTCTTTTTAATAGGCATTCCTTTTATACAAAGTAATATGTTTCTTTATGACATTTTATATATTCTTACCATCTATCTTGATCATATACTTATCATCTACTTTTATCATGTGTATTCCCTGTACTTCCTTTTCTTGTCTACCATCCCTGCTGATAGTCTATTTATACTCCTTTCTTTCAACTAAATTCGACATAGGAGAACAAAACGTGTGTTTCTTTTCTTGTTGAGATTGATTTATTTCATTTAGAATAATGACCCCAGTTCCACATATTTTCCTGTAAATAACAGGTTTTCATTCTTTGTTATGGTTGAGTAAAAACTCCATCTTTCATTCTTTAACAACGTAAGCATTGACACATCTTAACATCTTTGGACATCTATTTGTGATAATAGAGTCTGACTCCATTACTTGGCAATTGTGAATAGTGCTGAGAAAAATAAATAAATAATTGAGTACTGCTGTAGTAAGTTAATTTTAAGACTTTTGTGTATAGAGCCATAAGTGGAGTAGCTACCTCATACGGACATCTATTTTTAATTTTTGAGGAATCGCCATACAGATTTCTAAGATAGCTAAACTAATTTATATTCTTATCGATACAGTTCCTTTCTCCCTATGCTTTGCCAAAAAAACACCTGTTTTATATAAGTTTTGATAATAACCACTCTGACTGAAACAAAAATGGAATTTTGATGTAGTTTTGATTTGCATGTACTGTCCACCATGTGCAAGGTCTGACAGTTATCTGTAGTATTTTACTGGTCTCCTAAGTACTCTTTCTGTTGTTACCTTTCCATAGACCATTCTCTACAAAGTCTCCAGATTGAGCTTTTAAAAATATAATATTCAATATTTTTATAAATCAACTATCAATTTCTTAAAGTTATCACTGGATAAACTAATGATAAAGCAGAGTTCACATTATTAGACCAACTGCCATAGGGAAAATATTATCCTGAGAAGGTCTTGTTTGTGTGTTAATGAATTAAAATGGGATAATGGATTATGCACCTAAGGACTTGGCTAGGTGGTGTGTATTCCAGGTTTTAAAAGGTGGGAGACTGTGTAAGAGTAGACAACATTTTCAACATAATACTTCTGGATTAGTAGAAGGAATGATTTTAAAATCAAGAAACAGTTTAGACAAATGAATAGTTATGTTAGTACATAGTCTTGGCTTATATTCACAGATATTTCCTTGGGCATGAAGGTATGGAGTTTTTGTTTGGTTTCAGTATTGTAGGGCTAGGAATCTATGTTGGTTTTTCTACTTACATGGTTTTCAGTAGCTTTTTCTACATTATAAAATATATGAAACATAGACTATAAATATCTGAATACATTATAAAATGTTTTAATTACAAAATTATGAAAATTATTTTTGTTTTCATGTTGTATGTAATTACTGTGTCCTAGCTTCAATTCATGTATTACACATAAACTTATGTTATTTATATATAATGACTTTCATTATATTCTCTCTCTTTACACACATCCACATGTACATGCACACATACACATACATACATACTCAGTGATGACATAAACACATTTTTACCTTTGCTACTTACTACTAGATGTATGTTTATTCTTCATGTCTGGCAAATACCCTAAAGTACCTTGTAATTTTGCATGTGATTTCTCGTAAAATCCTACCTCTTGGGATACATCTGTTTCTCCTTTTCTTTGCTCCCATTTCTGCTTGAGGATCTCTCTACAGTTCTATCACTGTAGAGTAATTTACCCCAGGACAGGTATTGTATCCTTTTTTATATCCAGAGTTGTATAAGAAAGTGATTGATATATAGTTGATGACACATGAATAGGCAATAAGTCCTCGTCTTCCTATTGTCAAATATATAAGAATAAGACATTGGTTAAATTAAATATGTTGGATGGAATAATACAGGGTACATAATTTTCTCTTTTACTATTTAGCAATCATGCATTATTCCCCAATATACAAACTTATATTTGAAGTCCTTTATATTTACTGCCTAAAAAACATAACAGAATTTAAAAGTTATTTGAGGTATGTATTCATTTTCTTCTCTTCTCTTTATAAAGAACCATTCATTCCTCTTATACTCTTACTATTCTGGGAGCTGATGTCAGTTCCATTTGCAAATTCTTCCCCATCAACACATATCCCTGGTAAACAAGGTTCAGTGTTTTCATATTTACTCCCATTTAACATTTTTACATCAACTATCATCTGTAGATTGATGCATCTGAAATGTTACCTCAATCAGAATTGTCCAGTAAATTCTAATCTTCATTAAAATTGTGTTTTGTTATTGTAAATGTGATGTGCAGAGGGCTTACAGTTACATAAGTCAGGTAATGCATACATTTCTTTTTTAACAGTGTCACTTCTTCCTAATTCTCTACCAGTTTCTTCCTCCCAGTCCCCCTCCCCAAACAAGTTGTACTGTTCATTTTCAATGTAGTTTTTAGTAAACATCACTGCTGCATTTGTTCACCCTTTGTCCCACTATTTCTGTGCTCCCCCTTATTTTCCCTATACAGATTATCTTACTTGCAAAAGGTGTGGCAAGCAAAAACAATGACAAAGGAGAAAAGAATAAACAAGAAGAAAAATAACATCTAAATCTTTTTTTCCCATTTCTTGGAGTTCATTTAAATAAACATCATTTTATGACCACACGCCCATAGTCATTGAATCTTTGTGATCTTCATCTAAGAATATTCTCCTTTGGTCTCACTATATGAATGTCTGAAGTCCTGTATAATTTATCATGTCCAAGTGTATTTTTTTTGTCTTTTGCCATACTGTGTGTTTACTTGTAGATTTATAGGCACTTTCTAGTTAAAACAAATGAGGGAAATCATGCAACCTATGTTTCTTTATGTCTAGCTTACTTCATTTAATACAATTATTTGCAATCTTTCCATTCTCTAACAAATGGTATATTTTTAGTTGTATAAAGGAGTTTTAGTTCAACAAGTTAGATTATGCATCTTGAACAATGTCACTCTAAATTCTAATCTTTGACATACAGCCAAGCTAAACACTTCTGGCCAGTCCAAATACAACCCCTCAAAACAGAAAAGACTAATCCCCAAGTCATTTGTATTTCAATTCATGGTCAGTGTATCCTTTCAGATACCCATGTAGAACACAGTGGCATCAAAGTTTCTGTCTTTCTCACATTACATGTTGTTGTTCAGAAAGCTATGTATACCAGGTTATATTACATGTTCTTTATCCATGACCTGATAATTTCTCATTATTTTCTTTGCTATTATAACCATCTCTTCTCTGAATTACTAAACTGACTTAAACTGGCCTTCCTGTATTAGTTCTTGCTTTAGCTACAATCCATTTTGTCTGCTAGATAGTCCTGTTAAACTGTAATTCACATCACACCACTCTTCTGCTGAAAACTGTCCAATGAGTTGCCACTCATTCAGAGTAAAAATGCAGTCATGTAGTTTCATAAGCCCAAATAAAATCATGTTACTACAGTGATAGAGGTCTAAGTTATGTCTTTGCCTAAAATACATTACCTCCATTTATTCATGTGGCTGTCTTACCTATATCTTAAAGTCTTTTTCCAACTGATACTAAGTAAACTTGCTCAATGATATTTTCCCTAACCTACTTCATTAAATCCACATCATCTTCTTTACTTGCACTTCCTATTTCCTGCTTTACTTTGTTTTTCTCACTAACATTTACCAACTTCAGATTTACATATTCATTTTCTCCAATATGCCTTTTATAATATAATTAGCTTCAAACAAACTTCAATTTCTTGTCTGTTTTTGTATATGGTCATTATCACCATTATCTAGGACAGTACTTGGCTCCTTAGAATTTCTTGATAAATAATTATTATGTAAACACTAATTTTAACAAGCAAAAGAACAGAACTGCATTATTTAAATAGCTTTTTGTAAAAAATAAATAAGGTAGGAAATATTACATGTAAACTGTAAATTCTCCTAGGTATAATAGTAGGGTGTGTTGAATGTCTGTTCTGCTAATTGCTCTTCTATCTGGCAAGTCTCCAGTTATAACAATTTTCTGAAAAATTATCTGTTTGAAGTTCTCATAATAAAATTGCTTCTTGGTAGAATAAAGAAAGACAGATTAGCCAGTTGGTTAGTAATATCTTAACATGCTATATTAAAGGCAAAATGATAATAAATGTACCACATTGTTAATTTCCTACTTAAAGATGTGTTACTTAAGAAAGAGTAATAATAAAATAACTTAATTTTCTAAGTTTCTTTATCTCTTCAAAACAAAATTTGTGTGTGTGAGGGAGAGAGAGAATGAGAGAGTTTGTATTTGCATCAAATGCATGGAAAGTTAAACAAAAACTTTCTAGTTGATCTCCTTTATGGTACAATTTTTTTTCTCACAAGATATACTGTTTTGCATCATAAATCTTTCATGTGAATGCTATTTTTTTATTTTTGTCTTCACATTTAAAAATGGTCAACATATTGGCAATGTGTATTACGTATTACTTATAGGCACATGATCGCTTTAAAGACTGAATGAAAAGGACTTTGAGTTCTATAGGATGTGAAATCCAACAATTTAGCCAGTACTTTTACAAAACAAAGTAAAGAAAATAAATTAGTCGAGGCAAATTGTCATCATATGCATTAAAAATCTTTAAACATCCCATTTTAGTCATTTTTTTTTAGTACTTTCAAATGCTTTGCTAGATATGCTCCTGACAAGGAGCAAATTTATTTCTTTAGAATTTCCTGGAGCCTTTCTTTCCTTAGCCTTAACTTTCTTATTGATGTGCTAATGAGCTGTGAAAAGGCCAGTAGAAGAGAAATAAGACCACCAGATAATCCATACTCTGATAAACTGCTCTCAAGATAATTGGAAGTTTATGGTTTTCTAGGGTAGTGGGAGAAATAAGCAATATTGGCCAAGTGTAATGGAAGAACCCATGTTAATGGAATGAAAAACATGTTTACAAGTTAATCACAATCCTTTCAAAGAAATGTCATGTGTGTACCTTCAGGCATAGGCCTAATTTGATTTTCTGAAAAGCTTTATAGGTCAGATTGTGCTGTGTCCCCAAATTTCTAAATCAAAAGTTTCTAAGAATATGTGTGACTATTTTCTCTTCAATTGTAAATGAATTTCCTTTTCCTGATATATATCGCCACAAACTTGGCCAAATACATGTCTTCCCTTCCTTTTCTGTTTAATTTGCATGAAGACATCTATATGTTAAGTTTCAAATACTGTCATCATTAATATCCAAAATTTAACATATTGTTTTAATTTATGACCATGACAATAATTTTACTGTTTTCCCAGCATAAAATAATATAAAACCATAATATAATGATATTTTTGTGTATTAGTACTGGGGATTGAAATCACTTAAGACCTCATGTTCTTAGTTTTGTTTTTTATTTTCCCCACTCAAGTCTGTCACTCTACCAATTGAGCCACATTTCCACATCCAGCTTCCTAGTGGGTAATTGGAGATAGGAGTGTAAGGGACTTTTCTTTCCCAACTAGTTTTGAACTGGGATCTTCAGATCAAAGATTTTTGATTGGCTAGATTCAAAGGCCTGAGCTACCAGTATATGGCTATAAAAACAAATTTTAAAAACAAAATAGTTATTAATTTACAAGAAGATTTCAAAGATTTTAAAAATAAGGACTATGGAAACTACTGCACTAGAATACATTCTGAAAGTGTGGTGAAACTGCTTTTGAACATAGTGTTGCCTATCTCCTTATAAGAAAATAGTATTTCATGTATCTGTTCTCTACTTACATATGTAAATTTTTGACATCTCTTCCAGTTATAAAAATTATATTTCAACAAAAACCCTAGTAGTATATGTTGAATTTTTTTATTTTTTTTAAATTTTGTTCTGCTATAAATGTTTGTGTTTAGTTGGGATTTTAATGTTATTATGAAGGTGATGTACAGAGGTTCTACAGTTACATAAGTCAGGTAAAGAGGACATTTCTTTTGGAACAATGTTACCCTTTCTCTCACTTTCTCAGTTTTTCCCTCCCATCTGCATCCACAAGATGTATGGTTCATTTTCAAGATAGTGTCCAGAGAGTGCCATTGCTGCATTTGTTCATCCTTTATCTGTACATTAGAATTTTTAAGTCAGTAAATTTTAGAGCATTAGGCCCATGGAAGTTTTTTTTTTTTATAAAATCTTAATGTGAAGTTACCTTTTGGGAATATAAAAAATTGTTCATTGACACCAATCATGTTGTAAATACATATTTGTCATAGAAAATCTGAAGGTAAAAGATTCTGGATGAATTAGTGAATCATATCAGTCATTATTTCAGTGTAATAGATATAAATATAGACCTAATTATCACACTCATATAAAATATATTACTATATTGTGATTTTTGAATGCACTTGTTTTACAAATCTAGCTGTTTGGGGGAAATAATCCTTTCTCTAGAGGCATTAAAGTAATGAATGTGTGGCTAAATAACTTTATAGTTTTCTATAAAAATAGTAAGTTCAGTTCCCCTCTGTTTCTTTTTTTAATTTTATGATCTTGGGCATGTATTTAACCTCTATAAATTAAGTTGTCTTACTGAAAAATACAGATGATAATCAACCTTTAGGTTGAGAAGTTAAATTATACACACACACACACACACACGTACATGTGTAATGTGTCTGCATATGTGTATGTATGTGTCTTCCAGAACTGTGAATTTAGCTTGGGACCTGGGTGCCATTCCTGAGCCCAAGGCTAGCTCTCTACCACTTGAGCCATAACACTATTACTGCTTTTTTATATTTAATTGGAGATAGGAGTTTCACAGACTTCCCTGCTTGTGCTCTCTTCAAACTTTAATCCTCAGATCGCAGCCTCCTGAGTAGCTAGGATTAAAAGCCTAAGCCACTGGTGCCCAAATTCAATTATGTTATTATCCTAAAGTAGTTGTGAAATGGGGTTGCCGTTCAACAATGAATCTTGATTGATGTCATCCCTTTCATAATTCTCCCTCATCCTTCCTAACCCAACTATTTTCTTCAGTTTTCCTACTTTCATTACAGGACTTCTACATGCACTGCTGCCTATTAGGTATAAATATAAGATGATATATATGGCATTTTGTGTGTGCAAGTACTCAGGTTTGAACTCTGGGCCTGGATGCTGACTCTGAGCTTTTTAGCTCTAAGCTGTCACTCTACCACTTGGACTACAGCTCCACTTCTTGTTTTCTGGTGACTAATTGGAGATAATATTCTCACAGACTTTCCTTCCCTGCCTGGCTTCAAACTGCGATCATCAAATCTCAACCTCTTTAGTAGCAAAGATTCCAGATGTGAGCCACTGGGCATAATACATACCATTTTAACACATTCTCTGTCGGTCTCCCTTGCAGCTATACTCTTTTTTCCCTCTCATGATTCTATTCCCTCTTCCTCTCTCCATCATATCTTTTTGTTTTTATGTTATGAATCTGTAGGGATTCATCCTAGTTCTTAGTCCAAATAACATTTGAGTCCTTTACTAGAAAATGTGATAAGAAATTTTACTACAAGAGATAGAATCACATCAAAAGGTGTATATGTTTATCACTATCGTGCACATTCTCTGCACCACAGATTAGAAACCTTAATTGTCTATGGGGTCTTGAGACTGTAACCCTCTTATTTGAAGTTCATTAAAAAAAATTGAAGTTTCTTATTGCCTTCAGCTGTACCTTATATAGACATTGATGTGTACCTTAACCAACAAAGTAAAGAATTTTTATTTACTGTCCTTAAAGCAAGAGTACAAAATTTGTAGCCTATAGTGAAACCTTCCTAAAATTTGATAACATTATCTCTTAGGAATGGCAAGTTCTAAAGTCCTTAAACAGAATCTCTTTCTTTGAAAAGAATGTAGAAATAAATAGTTCACTGAATAAAAGAACATTTGCAATAAATAGATTGGAATATATTATTTCTCTTCTCTGCTTAAGTTAGGAAAAGATGATATAATGGACATGATTCCCTTAATAAAAATGCCATTAAATTAACACAAGGCAAGCAATATTGTGGTATGTGATTCATTACTGCATTCAACAAGGATCTATTAAAAACTATAGGTCAGGTACTGAACAAGATAAACAAATTCTCTACTCCTATGGGGCTTACCTCCTGAGGCTTTTCTAAAGGTTTTACTACACCATGATTATGCGAGTGAGGAAAGGATACAAAAATATATTTAATTATTCTAGATAAAACCCACAGAATGTACTAATATATGTGAAAGGTATGATCCAGGTAGCTGGTATACTTACAGGAGTGTGAGTTAAATATTTGCTTTGAGGGAATTTATCTATTTCCCAGAAATGTTTTAGTTTAGATGAGTATTTTTATAACCTAAAATCTAATTGAACCAATCTCCTCTTAGATGTTGTTACTTATAATTTCTCTATTCTCTGTTACACTAAATAAGAATAATGATGCAATGAAAATAATTTCATGAAATTTAAATGGGAAAGGTTGATGCTACAGATTAAAAAACTGTATGTTTTACCTAACTCTTTACAAGAACCATAATTTAGTACCAACTTGTCTATTCTCATTTGTATATTAGAAATCTCAGAGTAACTGTACAAAGTGTATGCTACTGATGCTTTCCAAAATATGAATTTGATTAGCTATATCTAACTCAAAGGTGAGACAGATATGCAGATTTTTGACTACAGACACTGATTTTTTGAAACTCTGATGTCATTCAAACATAATTATTTCCAGAAGTGGAGGTGGGGCAGGAGAGGTTTTATTAAAGAAGGTTACTTTGGATATGCGGTAGAATTGGAAGGTGACCCACTAGGCTCCATTGTGGGGGGAAAAGTTAGAGAGAAATGTGATAATCAATAAGGGAATGTTCTTGAGTCTCTGCAGAATTAGATTAAATGTGAGAAGTAATTAAATTAAATGTTTAGCAGAATGCAAACACTAACATGATGGTTAAATATTGGAACCTGTGTTTTGTAAATAAATATTTACTGGAAAGAATCTATGTTTATTCATTTATATATTATCTATGGTTGCTTTTGTATTATAATGTACAATGACACGATTAAATAAATACAAATGACCTGTAGTGGTGAACAAGTTGAAGCTTTTTATCTGGCCTATTATAATAAAGGTCTATGGGCATTTGAATTATATACTGGGGAGAATATGGTTTACCACTGAAATATGACATGCAGATGCTAGAAATAGTAGAAAAATAGACAGATTTGCATATCATTGTGATTACACCCTTTTGCTTCTTATTTATTTAAATATAGACATGTAGAATAAATAAAGCATAAATAACAACCTATAAACCTTGATTTGGGAAGTAAAGCAAACCCTTTTAAAGTGGTCACATAAAATGCATAATAATCAGTTTCCTTCATAATGCACTATTGAATGCTTTGTTTGGATTATGGCAAACTTTAGAGATGAAAGTCATCTTGGAGGGTTATTATGTAAGTAGACAACAATTGGCTTGCATGAGTTTTACATATTCCATTTATTTTCGTAAGTAAATACCATTTGCCCAAGCAATTTAATACTGAAATCTTTTCATTTAAAAAATATCGAGTTTATAAGTGAATGATTAAATAAGACTTTATTTTTATATTAAGCTTTAAGATTTAGGAAAACATGTCACTATTTGATTTTGGTACCTTGTGTCTTGTATATACATTTATTTGATTTGGGAAAGGGGAGGAGAACAACAGAATGGTAAGAGAAAGGACAAAGGTTGAACCAGGCAACAAGGATACTCAAGAAGACAATATTAACATTACAACTTGGCGGGGGTGGGAAGAATGGGAGAGAAAAAAAGGGAGGACATAAAAAGTTGGACAAGAAACATACACACTACCTTATTATGTAACTGTAATCGTCAGATCTCAGTCTCCTGAGTAGCTAGGATTACGGGCAGGAGCCACGGGAGCCCAACTCTCATTCCTTCATGATGGGAAGAAATAATGTAGGTGCATTGAGGACTCATTTCTCCCAATGTCCATTATAGATGTGATTTCAGTTTCTTTATCAGACCCATTTCTATAGTGATAATGGAGATAATCTGGAACTAATGTATGCAAAGAAATTACTAAAATGTTTTTGTTAATATAGTTCTGTAGTATAATTTGAAGCTTTGCTCTTTTTCCTCAGGATTGCTTTAGCTTTATATCTGTGCTTTGAAATGAATTAGAATTGATTTTTTTCTATTTCTGTGGAAAATGACATTGAACTGTGTTTTTTTTTTTTTGTGGAGATTGCATCTAGTGATTGATCTTGGTGCTGAAGCCACTTTCACAATATTAATTCTGCATATTCATGATCATAGCAACATTTTCTATCTTCTAGTTGTCTTCTCTAATTTTACTTCAGTATTTTATAGCTGTTTCATAGAGTTCTTTCACCTCCTTAGTAAGGTTTACTCCTAAATAGCAAGTTTTGAGGTTCTTGTGAATGGAATTGTTTTAATGATTTCTTCCTCGGCATTTTAATTACTGGCGCATGGAAAGGCTACTAATTTTTGTTTGCTGCTTTTAGGGCCTGCTGCTTGGAAACAGTATTTACCAGATTTGATAATTTTTGGAGCAATCTTTAGGATCTTTAAAATATAGTAATATATTATTTGCAAATAGGGATAGTTTGACTATGTCCTTTCCTAAGTATATTCTCCTGTATTTCTTTTTCTTGCTTTATTGCTCTGGCTAAAAAATTCTGTCACTAAATTCAACAGGAATGGAAAAATAGACATCCTTGCCTCATTCCTGATTTTAGTAAAATATTTTCAGTATTTATCTATTTAGGATGATGTTGTTTGTAGGTGTATCATACATAAGTTTTACTATGCTTAAGTATGTCCCTTCAATCCCTACTTTCTCAAGGCTTTTATTATAAAGGAATGCTTTACTTGATCAGAGGTATTTTCTTCATCTATTGAGATTATCGTGTGATATTTATGTTTGTTCATTTATTTATTGGTTGGTTGGTTGGTCATGGGGCTAGATTTCTGGGCCTGGGCACTTTCCCTTGAGCCACGAAACCACTTCTGTTTTTTCTGGTGGCTAACTGGAGATGAGTCTCACAAACTTTCCTCAGGCTTGCTTTGAACCACAATTCTCAAATCTCAGCTTCCTGAGTAGCTAGGATTATAGGCGTGAGCCACCGGGCACCTTGCTCTTTTATTCTTTCATGTGATATTGATTTGTATGTGTTAAACCATCCTTGTATCCCTGGAATGAAACCAACTTGATCATGGATGTAATCTTTTTGGTTGTGGAGCTTTAGCTCAGGGCCTAGGCACTGTCCATTCGTTTTTGCTCAAAACTAGAGCTCTATCACTTCAGCCAGCTCCACTTCTGGTTTTTTGGTGGTTAATTGGAGAAAAAAGTCTAGGACTTCCTTGTATGAGCTGGCTTGACATGTAATCCTCACAACCCAGCCTCTTGAGTAGCTATGATTACACGTGTGAGCAACCAGCACTATGGGTGTAAACTTTTTATGTATTATTGAATTCAGTTTGTGAGTATTTTATTGAGAAGTTCAGAGTTTATGTTCATCAGGAAATTGGTCTATAATATTTTGGGGTAATATCCTTATCTGACTTTAGCAGCAGAGTCTTACCAGTTTCATAGAATGTGTTTATGTTCTTAAACTGGGAATATTTCATTACCACATAATAAATTTCATTAAGAGTTTATGGTGCTAGTAAACATATATTTATTTTAAACTGTTAATTTAAAATTTTGAACTCACTTTATTCAATAAAATAGATTTGTCAAATTAGGATAAAAACATATTTTGTGAGCTAAACAATTTGGTTTCAATTCTAAAACACTCAATTACTTTGTGACCTTTGGCAAGGTATTTAAATTTTCTACTCTCATTTCCTCATTCTCCTGTTCTGTCCCTTCTCAATGTGTTGTAAGAAAAATAAAAAAAAATATGTAAAAAAAATACAATGCACATTAAATGGTTATAAGATTCACCAATACTAGAAGCCCAATAAATAATGGCAGCTGTTGTGATGTTGTGATTGCTATTGTGTACCTAGTTGTTGTTGTGATTGTTGTTTTAATAATGTTGTAACAGCAGCACATATTATTTTTTCTTTTCTGAAATCCTCATTAGGGCTTAACTGCTAACTCAATTTCAGCCACAAGCAATATTTAAAATTACCTTCTTAATGACATCATTAGATTGGATGTCATGTACAGTGTTGCATGATGGATTAATTTCTCATAAATCACCTTTGTAATCATTTTTCCTACTTTAATACCCCGGTTTACATGTTCCATCTCTGAGGAAACACAGTGAAACTGTGGCAAGAATATTTCCAGATATTAATCCTGGTTCCCCTGTACTGCACTTCTGTTACTTAGTAAAAGAGCCACTTGGTTATCCCTCTATAATCCTTTAGTTCAAAATAATATTTCAGTAAGGGATAAATAGATTACAGAACACACCAAAAATTCATCATTCATGCATTGGCTTAGACTCTATAAAAAGAAATATGATACGTTTAAATGAACTAAGAATGAAAAAATAATTCAAATCTCTTTCATATATTTATACATTCAAAAAACAAGAAAACTGTTTATCCAGGTTAAATCTCATATTTCATTTTAAGGCTGACTTGGGAAACTTGCCCAAAGATATGAATTGCATCAGTGCTCTAAAAGTATTCCATGAAAGACTGTGCTGTCTGGAAACATTCAGCTATCTTTGCTGGATTACAGGTTTCACTGTGTATATGTAGCCAGTTGGTGACTTACTTCTGTTTGAATTGCAAAAATCAAGCCCCTCAAAACATGTATTGATCATCCAACTGCTTCCTAATAAAAATAATTTACTCTTCCAGTGAATATTGGACCCTCAAATTCAGGCACTGTGAGCATTTCTTAGAATTAAGATTGTGTTTATCATTTTATATTCATTAGATCACACAATCTTTGCAAATATACTATAGACATATATCTTGTTTTTTACTTTTTACTTTTTAAAAATTTATTGTCAAAGTAATGTAAAGAGGAGTTAGAGTTTCATATGTAAGGCAGTGAGTAGAATTATCAAATTTATTACCTCCTCACTCATTTTCTCCCCCCTTTCCACTCCCCAATTCCCTCCTCCCCCCACATTGTATAGTTGGTTTACAGCATATTGTTTTGTAAGTATTACTGCTGTATTGGTTTGCCTTTTACCCTTTATCTCCCCATTTTGATGTTCTCCTTTCCTTCCCTAGTTTCAATAAACATACATGCAATACCCAGGTTATGAAAATCAGTTATAGTGACATCAGGGGTAGAACCATGGGGAAGAAAGACAAAAGAGAAAAGAATCATTTCACATGGTGTGTTCAAAATATAAACAACAAAGATAAACTACTTATTTCCAAAATGTGGATTTCATTTCACTTAGCTTCATCTTATTTGTTCATATGTACATAGCTATTGAGCTATTGTGATCTTGTGCTAGGACTATACTAGGCATGTGCTAATTATTACCAATGAGGGAAACCATAGAATCTCTGTTTCTCTGTGTCTGGCTCACTTCATTTAGTATGATTTTTTTTTCAAGTTTTTCCATTTCCTTATGAATGGGGCAATATCATTCTTTCTGATAGAAGCATAGAATTCCACTGTGTATATGTAGCACATTTTCTTGATCCATTCATCTACTGAGGTACATCTGGGGGGATTCCATATTTTAGCCATGGTAAATTGTGCTGCGATAAACACAGTTGTGTTGGTAGCTTTAGTGTGATCTTGCTTGTGGTCCTTTGGGTAAATGCCCAAAAGTGGGGTTTCTGGGTCATAGGAGAGCTCTATATTTGGCCTTTTGAGGAACCTCCATATTGCTTTTCAGAGTGGTTGAACAAGTTCACACTCCCACCAACAGTGTAGTAGGGTTCTCCTCTGGCCACATCCCTAACAATATCTGTTGTTATTAGGGTTGTTTTTTTTTGTTTTTTTTTTTTTTGAGAGTGGACATTCTTACTGGGATGAGATGGGATCTCAATGTTGTTTTGATTTTCATTTCTTTTATGGCCAGTGATGTTCAGCACTTCTTCAAATGCCTCTTGGCCATTCTCATTTCTTCTTCAAAGAAGTCTCTCTTTAAGTGTTTAGCCCACTTAAGAAGGGGGAAGTTGTTTCTTTGAGGATTTGTTTTGAGGGAACTTAATTTCTTGAGTTCTAAGTGTGTTTTAGATGTGAGTGTTTTGTCTGTTATATGGCCAGTGAAGATCTTTTCCAGTCTGAGGGCTTTCTATTTATCTTGCAAGCTATATTCTTTGCAGTGCAAAAGCTCTGCAGCTTGATGCAATCCCGTTTGTCCAAACTTTCCTTGATTTGCTGTGTTTCTGGGTCTTTATTAAGAAAGTTTTGACCTGTGCCAAGGAGCCCAAGTATTTCTTCTATTTCTTTCTGCAATATTTTCAGGGTATCTGATTTTACTTCGAGGTCTTTGATCCATTTGGAATTGATTCTGATGCAAGGTGATATATAAGGATCAAGCTTTAGTTTGTTACAGTACCATTTGTTGAAGAAGCTGTCTTTCGTCCATCCTATTTTTTTGGCTCTCTTATCAAAGATTAAGTAGACATAGGTCTGTGGGTTCATTTCTAGTCTTCAGTTCTATTCAATGAACCTCAGGCCTGTTCATGTGCCAATACCAAGCTGTTTTTATTACTATAGCTTTGTAATAGAGTTTGAAGTTTGGTATTGATATTCCTCCAGCACTGTTCTTCATTCTTAGGATTGATTTTGCTATTTGGGATCTTTTATTGTTTCATATCAATTTTTGGATTGCTTCCTCTATTTCATTAAAGAGTGGTGTTGGGATATTGATGGTCTTTGCATTGATTTCTAGATAGCCTTTGGCATTATTGCCATTTTCATGATGTTAACCCTCCCAATCCTGGAACATGGGAAGTTTTTCCTTTTTTTCCATTTCCTTAGTTCCGCTTTGATTTCCTTTTTCATCTTTTTAAAGTTTTCATTGTAGAAGTCTTTCATTTCTTTGGTTAAGGTTATTCCTAAGTTTTTTTTGAGACTATTGCGAAAGGAGTTGCTTTCCTGATTTCAGCCTGGCTGCTCACATTGTTGGCATACAGAAAAGCCATTGATTTTTGAGGATTTATTTTATATCCTGCTACTTTGGCAGTTTTGGATCAGCTCAAGTAACTTGGGAGTAGAGTTTATGGGGCTCTTTAAATACAGGATCATATCATCTGCAGAGAGATTTACTTCAATTTTCCTTATTTGGACCCCTTTTATATTTGCCCCTTGCCTAAGTGCTCTGGCTAGGAATTCTAGTACTATGTTGAAGAAGAGCAGAGAGAGAGGACATACTTTTCTTGCTCCTGATTTTAAAGGAAATCACTGTAACTCTTCACCATTAAGTATAATGCTAGCTGTAGGTTTTTCATTCAGAGCCTTTATTATATTCAGGAATGTTCCCTGGATTCCTAGTTTCTAGAAAAGTTTCATATATTTTTATAGTCCTCATTTTCCAGATGAAGAAATAGAGACAGAGATTTTGAATAACTTACCTAAAATATGACACATAGTAAACTGGGTTTTAAAAAATGTTTATGCGTGGAGTCAAAGATGTAGCTTTGCCTTTTATTAGGATGCAATGGAAATAATACTGGAAATTTTTATGCTTAGAAATTGTCACTAAAAGAGTTTCCTGAGGTTATCTTGGACAATGCATTAGAAAAATGGGTAGTCATTAGTTTCCTCTAATAGTTTTGACTTTTCCCTCTCCTCCTTTATGTGTGACTTATATCTTCAAGGAACATAGATGACAACACCTCCTCCTTTATCACACAAAAAGACACCCTTAAAAATGTTTGTATGGATAATGTTGAATAAATTTTAGTTTCAGTGTTCTTTAAAACAATGAATCCTACTTCATTTATTCGTTATTATGCTTTTCTCATTAATATTTGCCCATTGAAATGTAGAGAAACATAACCTATGCTAGTAAATATAAAATTTCAAATAGAATTGAACATTAGATAAATAAGCGTTCCAATATGTGATAGTGGTATCTCTATTTAGAAAATTATTGGTTTCAATGTTTTTGTGCAGAGATTCCCCCATAAAATGAGAGATCATGGTTCCTAGAAAACTTGCTTTGATTCTATGACTTATAGAAATTATTCACAAGTTAGATATGAAATTCTATGATGATAAAAGCATAATTAGGGAACTGAAATAGGAAGTATAAACTTTTCTAAGTAATTATACTTCCAAATCCTCTGTAAGAGATGATTTTGGTACTGTTTTAATTCTAATAGGTTTATTAAAATATGTAGTGGTGAAATTCAAGAATAATTTTTCCTTTATGAGTTTTATTTCACTGGAAATCATTTCCAATTACATTTCATGAACTGCACATAAAGTTGTTCTTAAAGAAGAATAAATATACATATATATGCATTTAGACATGCATTTATATACTATGTCAAATTAAAATTAAAATTTAGAAAAATATGATTGATACTTAAAAATATTGTTTAATTTAAAAATGTTCCTGATCACAACCAACTGAAATGAAAACCAGTGATCTACACAAAGAATTATTCTGAGCACAGAGGACACTTTTATCATATTATACCTTATTATGTATGCAAACATACATATATACATATATATATACAACTGAATATGTTATCTGGTTTAGTTTATTGTTATAAATAATATTGAGATGTATATATAATTTTATGCAGCTTTGAATTTAGCTCTAAGAATCTTTCTTTGAAATGTTTTGCTTATATGGACCTCCTTAGAAAAATTCATTTTGATTTTTACTTTAAGAAATTTAGATAGTCCTTTGAATGCCTTTTGTATGATATGACTTTTAAATTGTTTTCTAAAGATTATAATATTTTAATAAAATTGGCCTAATGGTAGAATATAATATTTTGTCAATTAAATAACATCTTGAATACATTATCACTTGGAGATTGCTTGAACATTATATTTTTAATAATTTTCTCAGAACCCATAAGTAGGTTCCAGATTGAGGTTTCGATTTCAGAAAGAGATGACTAAAATAATTGATGTTTGTTCTTAGGCGTTCTGGGGGTCTTAGAGTAATCTTATTTTGGAAGTAAATATTGTTGTCATATTATATGTAAGTGAATCAATACTTTCCATGATGATAAATAACTTCCACATGGAAGAGGACTTCATGTCAGAATCCAGATTCAAACACTAGCTATTAGCCTCTAAAATCCCTGGAGTTAACAGCCACATTTTACTGCATGTAATAAATCTCCTATCTCTTCTAATCTATAACCTACAGAGCACACAATGGTCCGGAGTGGATTTTTACATATATACAGGCCTGACTATATAATTTGTGGGTCCCAATTAAAAATGAAACAAAAACTCTTTTTTTTCATAAGGTATGAAAAAGCTTGTTATAATTACTAATATAAAATAATTTGTTCCCTGGTGTCTTTTGGAACTTGCCGCAATCTGATTTTCTTTTAGCATTATACTGAACAAATAAAATTGGAAACAGAGAACTAGCACGATTTTTACTGTGCATTTTTATATTGTACAAAAAGTTGTGAATGTTTACCCTACACAAAATCAGCAGATTACATAATCAGCATCTCCTTTCTATACGTTGAATTGATCTTCCTATCATAAATGTTTTTAAATTATCTTTAAGTAGTTGTACAAAGGAGGCACCATTTAACCAGCTTATGAATATAACACATCTTGGTCATTGTTATGCATTCAATATTCTCTCCCGTCTTGTACCCACCCCCTCCCTCACTTACTTTTCTTTTTTTTCTTTTCTTTTTTTTTTTTTTTTTTTTTTTTGGCCAGTCCTGAGCCTTGGACTCAGGGCCTGAGCACTGTCCCTGGCTTCTTTTTGCTCAAGGCTAGCACTCTGCCTCTTGAGCCATAGCACCACTTCTGGTTGTTTTCTTTATATATATTGCTGGGGAATCGAACCTAGGGCTTCATGTATATGAGGCAAGCACTCTTGCCACTAGGCCATATTCCCAGCCCTTCCCTTACTTTTCTTAATTTTTTGATATATACAATGAATTCTTGACTACATATTTCCACCTTGCCTTCTTCACTCATCTACTGTTTTTCCTCTTGGCCTCATGCTCCTTATGTATGTACCCATTTCCTGGTACTGGTTTTGTTGAGCTTTGATCTAGCCTTTATAAAAGATTATATTATTTGAGCTCTCCACAGAGTCTGTTATACTTCAGTTAGCTCATTTGTAACAACTTGCATACCATTCAAATGTTTTACTTATAGATTTTAGGAACATTCACCAGAATTCTCTACTCCTGTTAATTTACAATACAAAATAGAGATACACATAGTGTACCAATCTCCTTTACTCATGTTAATACTTCATTTCATTTTGGACTTCATTTATAAGACCCAAACATAAAGGCAAGATTATTAATAATTTAAAAATGATAACAGTGGGTAAAGAAACAGAGGTGACTTCTGAGCTCAGGGCTCCATGTGAATGGATATGTTACAGATGCAAAATTAAGTTTTTACCTATGTACATTTCTCAGAATAAGTTTTTGAAACTTCCCTTTTTAATTCTTACACTGCTACTTGTTATTAATAAGTATGTAGGAATAGACAAAAAAGATATGCAACCGGACTTGATCAAATCCTAAATACCTCTAGAAATTATCTCGTCTTTGAGTTTTTCAGATACTTAGGTCTTACTGACATATTTGAAGAAGCATGTTTTCACTTATGAAGATAGCATAGTTTTGCTAGTTGTCTATAAACAGCAGAGGAATTTATCATTTGACGAAACGATCACACTAAAAATTCTCCCTGTGTTTTGTCATCTAAAAGAATCTAATAGTTGCAAAATTCATAATACTAGTATTTTAAGATAAGAAAATTTATCAGATGAGAAAAGTGAGCACTACTAGCTCAGTGAGTGAAAGCACATTATTGTGTTGGACTGGAAATGAACATTGTAGACCTATAAAAAACTGGATTTTCTCTAAGCAAGATCATGAAATCTCTTCATTTATCCATCTGTCCTTTGTTTCTTTTGCAAAACTCTGTTAGGTTTCCGTGCTTGCTCATAATATTTGGAGTATATAGAAGGATCCAATATTTCTACAATACTTTTTGTCTGCTTAAATATATTGCAAGTTTGTCTGTGTACCTTCCTTCAATATGAAATCCCCCTTGAATATTGTCTTTAGGAATTCGGAAGTCTAGAAACTTACCCATCACTTCCTTGATGCAAAGGAAACTTAATATAGACTTTCTTAATTACTCTGTTTTTCCTTGATAATTGCCTTAACTCTAAAGCACCATGTAGATTGTCCTCAAGATTTCTCCTGTTGCTAGATAGTACAGGTTATAGAGAAGGTGAACCTGCCAACACATGCCAAGTTTGTAGGTTGATAATGAGTGGTAAAGACTACTGTGTTTCTTTTGCTTGGCTTCAGGAGGGGGCATAGAAAGCACACTGCTAATTACAAAGGAATCCTTTCTTACAATGTTTCTTCAAGTAAATGCCTTGCTTCTTCTTATATATCTTTGTGCTGGATAATAGATTAAGATTTGTGAGATTCGTTTTGTCATAACCTTCTAGAATTTTTCCCCCACAGGTAGCCTGCAGTTTCTTTTTAGGGTTATTAATGCCTTGTATCTTTTGTTGTTCTTGGTTTTATGAGCCTACCAGAAAGTCTAAGAAAACAGTTTGAATTCTCATTTAATAACCTCTTAATTACATTGGGTAGAGAATGACTCATATTTTACTTCTCTTAAGAAAATATCTGGATATTCATATAATTCACTTCTGGTAATACATGTTTAATTTATACAAGTGATTATATTGTTAGAAAATTAAGACCTGCCTTAAAGGTATTTTTTATTAGCTTCACTCTATCAACCCACACTTACTTTCTCACTGATATTTTTAGTGATCTATAGAGTTTTGGGAAATATTTTATTACTTATACCCTCTTGGGAAGAAACATTTTCTTCAAAGCCATTGAAAGAATATGTAAATTTAATTCCAATAATGCATATGTAAATGATTGTAAATATGAACTGAGAAAGCTACCTATGTATGAGATTACATAGCATATAAAATTCTACCTAATGAGACAATATAGTGTTTCACCCAGTAGCAATCTAGAAGAGCATTAATAAAATGTTAATTTGGTATAGATTTTTACCTTTTTAACCGTCATTTGAGAATTTGTTTTGTGTCTTTGTGAAGATGTTAAAATGCAGGCCCACTATCCTATGTGTCTGCTGTTCATGTCTCTGTTAATGCATGTGGACATTTCTAGCATTTTAAATATTTAATTTGATTTATCACTTAATGTACTAAAATAGTCTGCTAAGACACTAATTGTATAACACCCAATTTATTTTATTGTTCAGCATTTGGAAGCTCCTGAAGACAAGTCATTTGGCAGTTCATTGACAGAGACTGAAGTAAACCTGGACAGCTACCAAACAGCTTTAGAAGAGGTACTCTCATGGCTTCTTTCGGCAGAAGACACACTGCAAGCCCAAGGAGGGATTTCAGATGATGTAGAAGAAGTCAAAGAACAATTTCATACTCATGAGGTAAAAAAAAAGAACATTAAAATTTCTGAAATTAATCTAATTTTAATGGCAAGTTTTCTTATTTTTTCACTCGTTCCACAAGGTACCTATATTTTGAACATTTGCTTTTTATATTAAGATAGAAACAACAGTATGTGCTTGGGGTATTAATAGCCAGTATTTCAAGTACTTCTTTGGATAGCAACCCTCCAAGGTGTTGGGATGTAGGTTGTCAAGGACTCCTGGAAGAATACAAAAGCCCAGTTTCTTTCCTTTGTGTTAGATATAAGCCACAGCATAGTTCATAATTATACCTTGGTCGGCTACGGGACCCACATTGGAAATACTTTCCTGAAATCACCTCCTTGCTTAGGTTCTTTCCTTTTTCTGTTCCTTTCTTGATTCTCCACTTCCCCTTTCTCCTGCAAATCTTCTTAGGATCTATTCCTTAAACATCACTTCTACTAGTCTTTCTCTTAGGGTCTGCCTTTCCAGAATGCATCTTACGATAATAATTTTACTTAAATCCTGTTTGGAATGACATGGTTTCCTGAAAGAAAAATTAAATGAAATAACAACTCAATTAATAAATGGGCTAGTGATAGAGACTTCTCAGAAACAGTAAAAATGGCTAATAGCCACATGAAGAAATGATCAACATCTCTGGCCATAAAGGAAATACAGTCAAAACAACACTGGGATTCTACTTCACTCTAGTTAGAATGGACACTATCAAGAAAACAAACAACAAATGCTAAAGATGATGTGGCTGAAGGGGAACTCTAAGGAAATGTAAGCTTGCTTGTTCAACCACTCTGGAAAGCAGTATGGAGGTTCCACAAAAATCTAAACTTAGAGCTTCCCTACTACCCAGAAATTCCGCTCCCCGACATTTATTCAACAGAACACAAACAAGGTTGCAATAAAGCCACCAGCACAACCACGTATATTGCAGTACTACTATTCACTGTAACAAAGTTATGAATTCAGCCCAGATGCCCCTCAAAAAAAAAGACTGGATCAAGAAAATGTGGTATATGTACATAATGGAATTTTGTTCATCTATTGGAAAGAATGGTACTGTACCATTAGTAAGGAAATAGAAAGAGTTGAAAAAATTTTAATTAAAGTAGGTCAGACCCAGAGAAATATAGGTTGCATGTTTTCTCTCATTTGTAGTGATAGAATGAACCTATAAATCTATAATAATCATGTTGAGCTTTATGCAAGTGGTTACAAATGTATTGGCTGAAGTATAATAGACTCTATGGAGATCTCAAATTCCAACAAAATCAACACCAGGAAATGATGATAAACAAGAGGTGTGAATAAGGAGAGATGAGTAGATGAGTGAAGGGGAGAATGTAGTCAAAAATTTGTTGTATATACCACAAAATTAAGAAAAGTAAGGGAAGGGGTGGGTTGAAGGGGGGTGAGACTGTTTACAGGTGAGACACTGTTTAAGGTGCATTGTATTCAGAAACTGCCTTATTATATGACACCTCTTTTAACAAATACTTAAAAGATAATAAAAATTTAAGAAAAAGAGAATGCATATTTAAATGCACAGCATATTTAAGACTGCAAAAATAAAAATGTAGCTCACAATGATTAAACTAAGTTATTGATTATAATTGTGAACTTTTTTTTCTGTCAGGGATATATGATGGATTTAACATCACATCAGGGACGGGTTGGTAATGTTCTACAACTGGGAAGTCAACTAATTGGGTCAGGAAAATTATCAGAAGATGAAGAAACTGAAGTAGAAGAACAAATGAATCTCCTAAATTCCAGATGGGAATGCCTCAGGGTGGCCAGTATGGAAAAACAAAGCAAGTAAGTGTTTGTTTTGAATTAATGAAAACAGAAAATTTATATGGGCAGAGTGGCATACACCTCCAACACTAACTATGTGAGAGACTGGGGCAGAAGGATTGTCAGTTTAAGGGAAGCCTGAACTGTGTACTAAGACTGTCTCAAAGTACCAAGTTTTAGAATATGAGCATTATTTTTGTACAATGGGATGGCTTACTGTGGATTCCAAGTTTGTTGGTAATGTAAGCAACTTTTCTTCATGGGATATTAATGTCATTAACATTTTGTATTTCAGTTTAATTATTGAATTGTAAATGGAAAGTCAGTAAATTTTTATCTGAAGAAGTAATCTTATAATTTCCTATAATTTTGTCATACATAATATTTTCTAGTCTTTAAGAATTAAAATATGAATGTAGATAACATGAAAGTGTGCATAAAAAACATGATACATAAAATCAATATTAGCACTAATTGACTGGAATCTTTCTATTCCTCAAAAATATTAAAGAGTTTTTCATTAGCTAATGGACATTGTCTTGAATAAAGTTTCTCAACTTTGCTTGTTCATCCTTATTCAAGTATATAATTGGATTTGAGTGATTTTGAGAGTATATTAATTTTATCAAGAGAAGATCTTTTAAGATATTTCTGAATATAGCATATTTCTTACAAAAGTAACAAGCAAATTTCATTATTCTAGATATGTTAGCTTTGATTTATATTGTTAGGTGTGTGTATTCATGTAGAGCCTATTGAGACAAGATAGATTTATTTTAAAATGAAAAAAAATGAAGTGCCAACTGTGGTTTTGAATACATTAAACTAAAGAAATTGTACAAATGCTGTAAGTTTACTTAGCTATTATTTATGAAGATTAAAAGCTTTAAACCAAAACCAAAGGAGCTCATTAGATATGCTGAAAGGATTGCTATTCCCATACTAAATTATAGTGTGACAATAGGGAGCGAGATAACACATTTTTAAGCTCATATTTTTTCAAAGAAAAAGTAAGGTATATATAAGATAGAATTTTCACAACTTTATGAAAAAAGATACTAGTCTATCTATAATGACATTTTTCTCCTGTTGACATCATTGTGATGATTGAAACTCATCCTAAAGGTGAGTGTTGTACTAGTTATAACTATTGACTTTGTCTTTCTCTTCACAATACCCACAGGACAACTTATTTACTGTATCCATTTATCATCTTGAATCATGCAATACAGAGCTGCCTAGTTGTACTCAGATGCCTGCAGTCTGTAAGCTAGAGCTTCCATTTGCTCTGGTCTATGCAACTTAACTAGAGTAAACTCATAAAAATTTTTCTAAGTCTCCTTTTAAAATACTCTTCCCATAGTCACATTGTGTCTTCCTTTGTATACTCTACTTTTCAATCTTCTGAATTTCCTTTTTCTCAGTAGGACCAATGAATTGCCATTACCTATTCATACTAATCAATTAATTCCAACTTAAAATGAGTTGCAAGAAATGTACATTCAAACTGAAATTACAATTCCGAGACTTTGTTTGTTACTATAACATATTTAAGTTTATTTAAAAATTCCCCTGTTATCTAATATTAAATGACCAATAACAACTGTATCTATACATAAAAATGTATAATTTCCTCACTCCCATACCATTGGAATATGAAAGCCTAAAATCACAATATTACCACTTATCCAAGATTAGCATATAATTACTTTGTCCTGAGGGGATGTTTGAGGACTTCTGTTTGTATTGCAGGTTTAAAAATGATTTTTTTAAGAAGTCTGGGGAAAACTTTTAGCTTTTTTTTTTTTTTTTGGCCAGTCCTGGGCCTTGGACTCAGGGCCTGAGCACTGTCCCTGGCTTCTTTTTGCTCAAAACTAGCACTCTGCCACTTGACCCACAGCGCCACGTCTGGCCATTTTCTATATATGTGGCACTGGGGAATTGAACCCAGGGCTTCATGTATACTAGGTAAGCACTCTTGCCACTAGGCCACATTCCCAGCCCAACCTTTTAGCTTTTAACATAACATCTTATACAGTTTCAATAGTTACACATTAAGAAGCCAAGTACCAGTGATTTAGGCTTTGTAAGCCTACCTACTCAGGAAGCCAAGACCTAGAGCATCATGGTTTGAAGCTAGTCCCAGTAGAAAAGCCTTTAAGGTTCAATCTTCAATTAATTAGCAAAATGACAAAGTGATGGACTGGCTTAAAGGGTAGAGTCCAAGCCACAAGTCCATAAGCAAGGAAGCTGAGAAAGAGTATAAGGCCCTGAGTTCAATTTCCAGTCTCAGCACACATACACAAAGAAGTTTATCTACATGTAGCCATACAATTATTTACCACCACTAATTTGACTTTGGTAAAATTATTAATAAATCTCTAACATGTGGAAGTTAAAATAAGGGAACTACATTTAAATAAAATAATTCCAGCACATAGACTGATGAATTGGAAATAAGCTAAATAAATTTGTCTTGTTTTATACTATATATTACCAAGGGGTTGGTGGTAGGTAAGGGGAGAAAAAGCAAAAGTTACAATTTCCAACTGTACAAGTACAAGAAGATCACTGCTTTGGGACAACAGACGATTTGCTTTTCTATGAATAAACTAATTAATTTGATTGAAAAATGCAACCTGCAGAGAGAAAAAGAGATTTACTGACATTTCTACAAGGACTCACAAAGATAAGCACAGCAAGTTCCATCAACTTCTCTGATAATTGTAGTTAGGACATGAAGGGGGAAAGTAAAACCTTTGTGGTGATAAGGGAGAAAATGAAAGAAAATCAGAAAAGAGGCCAAGTGAAGTTATGTTCTGGTTTACATCAGCAGGAGCAGAGATATAAATAGTATCTGAGTGAAAAAAAGCCATAACATGGAAAATCATAGTGAACTGCCAACCACATTTTGACTAGACAAAAAAAATGTGTAATATATCTGCTTCATCTTATTCCCCTGAAATCCTGTCTTTTCTAATATGAAATATGATAATATACGATAATGAATAGGGGTGCTAAAAAGGGTGCTAGCCAAATGGATGGGTTGTTTTATCTCAAGTAAAGTGACTAGTACTTTGCATATGTGAATATATGAATGAATGAGTGAAGAATTTAATTAAATTCTTTAGGTTGTTCCAAAGTTTAAATTGAATATTTGCATGGAACATTTTTTAAATTAATTTATTTTATTGTTATTATAGAGGTGATGTACAGAGAGATTACAATTAAATGAGTCAGGGAATGAGTACATTTCCTTTCATACAGTGTCTTCTGTTCCCTCACTCTCTCCCAGTGCCTCCCTCCCATCTCTACCCACAAGTTGTATAGTTCACTTTCATCACTGCTGCACTTTTTCAACCTTTTGCCCTGAATCCTGTACCTTTCCCCCAACCCTTCCAAAGATGTACTCTTGAATACACCATACTTAAAATAAAAATGACAGAATTATCAAAAACTGAAAAAAGAGAAAGAAAAGAAGTCTCTTGTTTCCATATCTTGGAGTTTATTTAAGAATGAACATTATTTTATATAAATATGTAGAGGTACTTTGGCATTGTACTTTTGGGTTTCTCTCCTCAAGTATCCTCTTTTTGTCTCACTGTGTATGAATATCTAGAATACAGTATAATTTTGTCATATTGCAGTGCATTTTAGATCAAATTTCCACATATCAGAGAGAACATGCGCTCTTTGTCTCCCTGACGTTGGATTACCTCACTACTTCCATCCGTTACTTTGCAAATGATGTAATTTTATTCTTTCTATTGGCTGTATAAGATTCCATTGTGTATAGATACTACATTTTTTGATCCACTCATCTGTTGTGGGGCATCTAGACTGTTTTCTTATCTTGGCTATTGTGAATAGTGTAGCAATGAACATGGATGTGCCAGTGTCCTTATCATGTCCTGGCTCATGATGTTCAAGGTAGATGCCAAGGAGGAGTTTGGCTGAGTCTTAGGGAAGTGTATGTTTAGTTTTTTGAGGAAACTGCAGACTGCTCTCCAGAGTGGTTGAGCTAGATTTGTTTGCAACAACAGTGCACAGAACATTGTACAATCTCAAACTCCTACTTGCAATTTTGCATTATACGTTGGTAAATCATTAATTTATTTTACTTTAATATGTTGAAGTGGTAAGCGCTTGAATTTCAAAGGGGTTTTAGAGTGGAAGCATCAGCATAACTAGTTAACTTGTTAAAAATGCAGAATCTCTGTCAGTTGGATTTAAACAACGAGAATCTACAATTTAACAAAATTCCAGTTGATTGGTTACTAAGTATATTTAAGTTGGCAAAGCACTGATCTACCTGAAATAAATATATAATAATGTGCAGCCATACTCCTTTCTCAATCTTCACTTACATATTTTTCATCCTTATTGTGTCTATTAATTAATTTGGAACAACTATTTTAAATGTCCAGAAGCTCAAAAATTGTCCATGCGATGTTTTATTCAAATCTTAAATGTCAATATTATTATTCAATGGTGATTACTACAGTAACAAAATTCTGAAACAAATATATGAAATAGAAGTGCCAGTAGCTAACATCTTAAATTCTAGCTATCCAGGAGGCTGAGATTTGGCCAATCTTGTTTCAAAGTGATCCCAGGTAGAAAATGCAAGAGGCACTGAGTTCAAACCACAGAAACACTATAATCTTTCTTTCTTTCTTTCTTTCTTTCTTTCTTTCTTTCTTTCTTTCTTTCTTTCTTTCTTTCTTTCTTTCTTTCTTTCTTTTCTTCTATCTATCTACCTATCTCAGTATTGACAACTAATTGTTGCCTGCAAACTTGCAGTTATTAACCTGTGATAAAATGGCACATTTGTTCAAGCTACATTTGGCTATGACTGTAGTTTTTCTTAAAATAATGAAAACATTTTACTAAGTGTGGATAGTCCTTATTCTGCTAATATAAACTATTTTGACTCTTACAGCTTAAATTACAAATGGGAAAGTCAAGTACCTAGAAGTTATAGAAAAGAGAGAATAGCATTTTTGGAAACAATGCTTCTCATATTAAGATAAACAATGATAATTGTTAAATTAGGTTTCTTGTGCATTCATCCATCCAACTGACATCTATTATCTACTACATTCGCCGTACTGCTCTTAGTACTGAGAAAAGCAGATTCCCTTTCATCTTGACCTTGGCCTTATAGTTCAGTTCCAGTAGACAGACAAGTAAAAGTATGTATATGATGTGAAAAGAATGGTGTGATGGCATCTGATGATATAAAGAAAAAGAAATTGCAGAATGATGTTAAAGAAAGGATCCTTACATGTGTTATTGTGAGTCTGGGAAGGCCTTTCTGATAGGATGATATTTAAACTGTCTAAACAAAGGGAGAGAATATGCCATGGCTTGCAGATAGCTCAGACAATGATAACAAACAAATGGAAAGGCCCTGAGGCAGGAGCAAGCTAGATTTGATGGAAAAATAGTAAGTCCATCTAATCAAAGTTAAAATAATTGCATACTGGTTGATTAACTAAAATATATTCAAAGGATTAATAGACTGTCTTGACAAAAACAGACCCAATAGACAATGACCTTTTTTTTTTTGGTGATACTGTTTTGGTTTGTTTGTTTGTTTGTTTTTGCCTATCCTGGGCCTGGATACTCTGGGAGTGGGTGCGGTCTTTGAGCTTTGTTTGCTCAGGGCTAGAGCTCTAACACTTAAGCCACAGTGCTACTTCTGGCTTTTTTTTTTTTTTTGACCAGTCCTGGGGCTTGAACTCAGGACCTGAACACTGTCTCTGGCTTCTTTTTGCTCAAGGCTAGCACTCTGCCAACTTGAGCCACAGCACCACTTCTGGCCTTTTCTGTATATGTGGTGCTGAGGAATCGAACTTAGGGCTTCATGTATTTGAGGCAAGCACTCTTGCCACTTGGCCATATTCCCAGCCCCCTTCTGGCTCTTTTGAGTAGTTTATTCTAGATAAAAATCTCATGAACTTTCCTGCAAGGCCTGCCTTGGAACCATGATCCTCGGATCTTTGCCTTCTGAGTAGCTAGAATTATGGGCATGAGCTACTGGCACCTGGGTTATTTTTTAACTCCGGGCCTTTTGTTTCCTAGGTAGGCACTTTGCCATCTGAGCCATATGAGTAGCGTAGGAGCTGACACTTTTATGATGTTAGTTTTAATATTTCTGAGTGGGAAAATGTTTAGACTTTCATCTATTTCTTCTTATGCTCGATTGACAATTAACTTACACTTAAGGAATTCCTTAATTATGTATTTTGTGTCTGTTTATACCAGGTAGTTTACCAGATAATACTAGTGGCAAAATGATTGAATCTGAGTCTTGGCTTTCATTGCTATCTAGATGAATATGATCTCAGAGTGTCTACATCACCATTCTTATTGGAGAGAATTTAAACATTCTTCTAATCACTAGA
This sequence comes from Perognathus longimembris pacificus, assembly GCF_023159225.1. Taxonomy (NCBI): domain Eukaryota; kingdom Metazoa; phylum Chordata; class Mammalia; order Rodentia; family Heteromyidae; genus Perognathus; species Perognathus longimembris. The sequence goes on from NC_063188.1 coordinate 91,922,919, forward strand.
TCTTAATACTTGTCATTGGATTGTGGTGACATCTGTAAGTTTCCTCATTCACTTTGTAAGTATTCAATCAGGGAGATTGAATGGAGCCTTGCCCTAATATATTTATCACAGGAATCTTTTCATCCAGCCATATAGCTTCTTCATTATGATACTGATAATACTTTGAGTTTATGTTTCAAAATGCAAATGAATTTCTGTACATTTCAGAATTTAATCTTGTTCTGGATAGTTGAGGAATGTTAATTAAATTGTTACCAAGCAATATGAAGAGGAGGAATAAAATAGATCAAGAATATGAAAACAATAACACGTTTTTGTTTTTCTCATGTCATTCTTTATATAAAAAGCAATGCTTTTATCCCATTCTATTATGTGGTCAAATAGATAATAATACATGTCTAATTTATGGGAAAGTAAAAAATTTCCTTTCATTTCTATTTTCCAGAAGGGATACATTGTGTGTATTTTAAAATATTTGTTGTGAGATTGTCCTGTAAAAACTCTGGTTTCCTGATCTGGTTGTAGGGTATAGTTTAATCATAACAATCATAATTAGCAGAAATCTTTGAAAAGCATAAATGACCTGTTCTTATTGTTTCCCATGGTCCAAGGTGTCCATTTGTAGGACAGGTGGTGCTTTAGGCAGATGAAGGACACATTAACTTTAGAAAAAAAATAATCATATGAGTCTGTTGGAACCTTGTTTTGCTTCATTCCCCAGTGGAAACTCCTATATTAGTATAGCCACTGCTAGACACAAGACACTATCCAGTGCTAGTCATTGCCCCTGGGTCTTGTAAAGAATACCTTGGAGGGAAGAGAATCCACTGACTGGGAAAAGAAGACAAAATGCACTCATTCGAAACTTCAGCATGGCAATAGGTTGTCATGGAGTGCCAGTGTACTGCATAAAGCTGACAGAATAAAGAGAACAGGGATGGTTAAAGTCTTATGTGACTCAAGGACATTGCTTCTATTAAGATTCTAGATTTTAGCATGTATTTCATGAGACATTCAAGGAACTTTGATAAATGTTACAAACCTTGGGAAATGAACAATATTAAAGATTGCTGTCAGGAAATCTTTAAAACCTCTTCACACATTTCTGAATTTATTACTAAAACTTTTCTCTTAAAAGTTCAATACTTTTCTCCTAATTCAAAGCAATGTTTGCCTTTTTGAACTAGAATATATCATGTTTTCTGAGTTGTCCATTTAATGATATATCATAAATATTTAAAATATCTGGTCATTCATTTTACATTGTCACTCTATGTTTGAGGAAAAATGGTCCTTGAAATTTATTATGCTCTGTATCATTAAAGTAAACTTCATGCTGAGAACAATCTTCTTGACAGTAGCAACTGTAATTTGCATTTCAGTAAGAAGTACATGTAAAATTATGTATTAATGACAATCTTTTTATAAAATCCCACCAAACGATCTTCTTAATTCTTCTGGTTTTTTTTTTTTTTGGATACGTATAATCAGTGCCATAAATGAAATGAGAAGTCTATATAAAAGTCATCTGTTGGTTGGGAATGTGGCTTAGTGGTAGAGTGCTTGCCTAGCATGCATGAAACTCTGGGTTTGATTCCTCATTACCACATACACAGAAAAAGCCATAAGCAGTGCTGTGGCTCAAGTGGAAGAGCACTAGCCTTGAGGAAAGATAGGCTCAGAGACAGAGTCTAGGCCCTGAATACAAAGCCCAGGACTAACAAAAAAATGTCATCCATAACAAATTAACTACAGCACAGGCAGTATCCCACTCCCACACTATCTCAAGATATAAATTGGGCTAATATAATATCTTGCATCAGTAAAACCTATCTCAATGTCTCTTTTTCTCTGACATATTTGTCATTCATATGAATGTCATGCATAGTAAAATTATATTTAAAAGTCTCAAAATTACAAGGTCAAATTTGCTATTTTACAGACTATGATTTCTATAATTAGTTTATAAAGAAATAACTAAAGCAATTATTAGGTAGCACAAGCTTTCTGTCTTCATGTTATCTCCATACATCATCTTCATATTCATTCTGATATTCCAGGATGACTAGACTGTACTATCCAAACATTTGCCTCTTGAGATTAACCAAGGACTTAGGTGAAAATGATTGCTGAAAATCAGCACAGTCATTTTCTTGTACATTATAATTACTGGCTGAAGAGTTTCAAAAAGTATCAATGTCTGTGCTCAATTTCTATAAATTGTGATTGAATCTTTAAGTATGTGGCAGGAACATCAGTTTGAATAGATCTCTCAGTGATTATAATCAATACATTATATCTTGTGTCACATTCATTTCTCATATTCACTTCTTTGTGATAATTTGCATAAAAACTAGACTGAAAATTCACTTAGTTAATATGTTATGTAAAATCAGTGTAAAGCAAAGTCATGTTTTTCATATTGGGGTATTCTGGAAGTATCTAGTTGCATGTAAGCAATTATTCAGCTAAAATTGAAATGCTTCATCTATCCATTGCAACCATTTTGCTAAGACTATCAAGCAACATTTTAATAAGTAAATAAATAAATTTTAACTCTCCTCAGTGTGATCTTAGCTATAAAATGGCATATATTTGAAAGTAAAAGCCCACTAAAAATTCAATGTCTCTAATAATGGTAGCCACATTTAAGTCAAATTATAAAGGTTTTACTACCAAATTAAATTCTGACTTTGTAAGACATGTTAATTGAGCATCACTTGTTGTTCTTTTCTAATATAGATACAATATTTTAACTTCTTTCATTAGTTAGATTTCTTATTTGGGAATTATATAAAACAACTTAATTGTGAATTCTAGGAAGCTGTGTCCAAGAACCTGTTTCACTACATAGCTATGCCTTCCTACTAATTTTTAACTGCAAATCTCCTAGATTTATAGTTTCTACATTGATATGTTTATTAGTTTAGTCCATTTATCTGGTAATATTTTATCAATACTCATAATTAATTCCTATAAATACATGCTGCTAAGGCTATAAAATATATGCTTAATGAAACCATGTAACATTTGCTATTTATAAATTTGTCTAGACCATGAAAAATTTGAAAAATGTTTATTCATATTATTAGGTTTCTAGGCTCAGGATACCATTCCTTTTGCATTACCGTTGTGCTTTTATCATGTAAATACCTGCTAGTTTAGAACTACACTTATCCCATATTGCAGCAACTAGCCAAAGGCAGTTAAAGTAAAATGATGTTAATTAAATATAGTTAAACACTGAATTCTATGTCATATTAACCATTTTTCACGTGCTCAATTGCTAGGGTTAACCTATTGGAACATGTAGATATGGTATATTCACATAATTGTAGGGATTTCTATTGGACATATTCAGTTAAACAATAATTGCCTTACTATATTCTAGTAAGGTAAACAATATAGTAAATTTAATGATTCCTTGGTAGGATGTGGAATAAGAGACAAATCTCTAGTAAAAGTTAGACAAAGGGTAAAAGGAGTACCGATGCAACAACAATACTTACAAGACAATATATAGTAAACCAAATGTACAACTTTGAGGGGTGGGGGGATTGGGGAGGAGGGAAGATTGGAGATAAATGAGGGAGGACGTAACAAGTTTGACAAGAAATGTACTCACTGCCTTATGTATGTAACTTTAACTCCTCTGTACATCACCTTGAAAATAAAGGGTGTTTTTTTTTTAAAGATGTACTAATAAACTGCTTTGTTAAAAGGTAAAAAAAAACCAAACAGTATTCTTTTTATTATTTTTACTTTAACTAGGTCTTATCCAATAAATGGAATGGCAGATAGAAGTAATTACTGTAGCCCCTTACAAGGCTTACCTTCCAGGCTACTTTTGCTTGTATTTTTCTTTCTAAATAAACATCTGAGAAAATAAAATATGAAATCAAACTTTTCTTGTATGTGGGTGACATATTTATTCAGTCAATTTCACATTTTATTGTCCACATTTTTTTTATTTAGAATGTTATCTGGAAATGTGAAACTTCTTAATTTAATCATATTTTTGATCATTTTCAAAGCAGTAATTTTCATGGATTGAAAAAGCTGAAATATCAGCAAATTCATATGACACAAACTTTTCCAGACAGCATCCATTAGTTCAATGTTAAGACAATAAACTTGCGTCTCAAAGAGCTTACAATTTGTATGCTGATTTCACAGGTCATTTTTGGCATGTTCTTTCACCTTTCAAGCTAACAGTGTCTTTACTAATAAAATAACAGTATTATCTACCTCCGTTGGTAATAACAGTGACCAAATATGATCCTTTAATATCTCACAAACAAACATATGTCTGAAGTTACCCCTTCTACAATGTTTGTGAAAGAGTTTCATGTTGTAAAGGGTCCTAATGTGACTTTTTGACAATATCCCCTAACATTTGTTTCTTCCTCTGGCCCAGCCTGGCCATGGGCTACTTCTTGCTGCTTAACCACAGGGCTCTAGCCTGTAATTTACCCATACTTATTGATACTCTTATCCTCAGAGGCCTTGTTGAAAGAAAGCATAGAAACTTTATTACCTGTTAATTTATTTCCTATAGCCCCCAATATAGAAATCAATAAGGACCAATTTCATTGCTTGGGATATTTAAGAAACAATCTTGGAAAAGTCAAAAAGATTTTGAATGCTATACTAAAAGTAATTGTCCCTGTAATCCAAGGAAAAGCAATATAAAGTTAAACACTTCATGAGTTCCAACCATGTGATCATCATCTTTTCTTCTAGAGTTTTCCTATCCACAAGTTCATTTTCCTGTTAGAAGTTTCATTCTTGTAGCCTTTGCCTTATGCACACTTTGAAACTTATCTAAATGTAGTTACACTGAATTCTTTTGTAAATTATAGCCGTTAATATATCTATGCTGTAATAGTCTCTAATCTATGTGAACCTGAGGATAAGTTTTGTTTTTTATTCCTTACAAATAGGAATTTCCAGATGAGCGTTGGTATAGCTCACGCTTGTAATTCTAGCTACTCAGGAAGCTGAGATCTGAGGATCATGGTTTGAAGCTAGCCCAGGCAGGAAACTGTGAGAATCCTCTCTATAATAAATTATGCAGGCCAGAAGTGACACTGTCCTAGAGTGATTCAAGTCCTAGAGTGCTTGCCATGAGAAAAAGGCTCAGACTTCATGAAGTCCTGCCAGGCTTGGGTTGCCTCCCCTGGTGCGTGGTTTCAGGCTCTACTCTACTCTAATCGCTCCCTTTCTCACCCTCTCCCCTGGTCACCTGACCCACAGGTAAGGCCAGAGTGGAGTGAGGGGCTCAGGAAAGACCTCAGGTGCACGCGGCCATACAAGATCGCTTTACCTCCCTCCTTACCCGTGAAGAAAGCCAGGCATTCGCGGACCTCGAAGACGCTTCAAAAGCAAATCTGATTTAATAAGGGAGTGGCTAGCAGTTGATATAGTAGGTGGCGACGAGAGAAGGGGTGGTCTCGATCTGAGAGCTGGCGATAGGCTGGCGAGCTTGTCATAGGACCCCCTCATGAACTGATGTCACTTGCTTAGCACCACCCCAGGGGCGAAAAGCCCGCGAGAATGGGGGGCACATGGGCTGGTGAGAAAGTTGCGGGGCTGGTTGCAAAGCCAGTTCTTCTGGTTCCTGACCCAGAGAATTGTGGCCTGCTTCCGCATTCCCCCAGGGCTGGGGGAAGGGCGGGGTCTCAGAAGTGCTCTCCAATGCCCTTCCCCCTCAAGGCCAAAGCTGAACCCCAGCAAAGTCAGGAAGAAAAAACAGGAGTTACCTTTATTAATATGGAATTTAGTGAATACTTGCTTATTGGACTACCTGTTCATAGTTTAAATAAATATATGCATGCATTTACATATTATGTATTATATAAATACATATATTACTTTAAAATGGAATATATTATATAAATATATGTTATATATAAATACATACATATTATTTTAAAATGGAATTCTTCCTAAATACTAACAAATATGTACTATATTTGAAACTGTGCTTCAACTGAAAATAATGCAAGATTTAAAAAAATCTATATATGAAATGTGAGATCATTTTAGTATAACAGTATCAAGTTGAGCAGGAAAAACGAGAAATGTTACTGTAACAAATTTTTATGAAATTTTGTTATCTGTTCAGTTCTCAACACATAGAGGAAGACAATAAAGTGAGAAATGTATATATCTGGACTGGAATGGTATTCATTGTGTAAGAGCTTTAAACAGCAATGTCCATATTTTTCTTTTAGTTAATGGACACTTCATCTCTGTTACCCATAAAAAGAAAATGTCTACTTTTAGTCTGATAAATGAAAGTTCATTCTCATAGAATGTAGAACTCAATGTGATTCTAGGTAACTGTGCCTCTAAAATGTTAAAGGTCAGTAAATGGTGCAATCTAATGTTTTTAATATTCTCATTGATTATGTATCATGCATGTTTAAATTGTTGAATAATGGACATTTTTTTGGTAAAGATATTGTTAAGTATGAATAATAAATCCACGATTCAGCATTTATCTTCCTTATAGAATAGGTGTTCTGTATGCTGTTTCCAATTTTTTTTTTTGCCAGTTCTGGGACTTGAACTCAGGGCCTGAGCACTGTCCCTGGCTTTTTTTTTGCTCAAGGCTAGCACTCTGCCACTTGAGCCACAGCACCACTTCTGGCCGTTTTCCACATATGCGGTGCTGGGGAACTGAACCCAGGGCTTCATGTAAATGAGCAAGCACTCTTGCCACTAGGCCATGTTCCTAGCCACCAAAATTCTTTAAACATGACTTTCACAAGGAATATTTACCTTAAAATGGTCATTAGGGCTTTTAATTTCAATTTAAAATTTTTGGTGAGTTAATGGGTGAAGTTGTGCTAATTTGTTCCATTTATGTATCTTGGTTATTTTTGTTTTTTATTTATTGTTTGTTTGTGAAGAGTGGATGCTGGGCTTGAGCTGAAGTCATCACATTTGCTAAATAAGTGCCTTATCAAAAGAGTCAAACTCCAGCCTTTGGTTGATAGGAATAAACACTCTTTTCTCTATTTCTGCATATTAACTCAACTTAATTCCTTCATCATGATCCTGTAGATCTCTAATATAGGTAGTACTCAAGATAGGGTTATCATTTTGATTCCAGTGCTATTCCAGGTTTTTTTTTTTTTGAATATTTTTCAACTGCTAGTCCAAAGCTAAGAAAGCATTTTATCCTCTAAGGTGATTCTGTATATGGTCTTTAATTGTTTGTTAGTTTTGCCAGGCCTCCATTTTGACTTGAATTCTGGGCTCCAAAAGAGCTGTCAGTTTTCTTAGAGCTTAAATTTATAAGCAGTCTATAATTTTATAAATTGTCTATTCTGATACACAGTATTTGTCAAAGTAAGTCAGAAGGTTAGACTATATACATGAGGGTGAGAAAAAGCCCCTACTTTTGATGGGAAGCATAACAATTTGTGGCAGAGTGAGAGGAAGGTTAGCCACTTGGTACTAAGCTACAGTCAGAGAAATAAGAAGTTTTAGTGTGCTATTGCAGACTGGGGTATTTTAACATAACAATTATGTACTATACACTTGTAAAAAAGTTTAAAAGGATTTTGAAAGCTTTTTCCATTTAGAAATGATACTGCTTTAAGGAGATAAATATGTTAGCCTGATTTAAGCATTATACAATACACATATGCATTGAAACATTCAGATATCTCATACATATCTCTATTTCTTTTTAATCATTTAAATGAATTTTATTGAAAATCAAAAAGTAAAGAGAATTTGTGGCTGTTTTCTATACATACTGAGTAATAAATTGACACAATCTACAGTAATTTAATTATCAGAGGTAGTTCTCATTTTAGTTAACATGTCCATATTTAGTTAACACTGTAAAACTTTCTGGAAATCAGTATGTATAATCTACAAATCTGAGAAATTATAGCTCAGAGTTGATGATTAGTTTTTTAAATGTTATTTTCAATACCTAATTGATGCCTATATTTCCAAATAGGTCATGAAATGTAACAAGCTATTCTTTAACGTACTAGTATATGCAGTAATAAATTGCTTTAATGGAGGTAATAACAGACTTCTTTCAAATTTTAGTTTACATAAAGTTCTAATGGATCTCCAGAATCAAAAATTGAAAGAATTAAATGACTGGCTAACAAAAACTGAAGAAAGAACAAAGAAAATGGAGGAAGAGCCCCTTGGACCTGACCTTGAAGACTTAAAACGACAAGTACAACAACATAAGGTTAGCCTATATTAATGTCATATGCCTTCTATTATGACACAAACTTTAAATGTGTGTGTGTGTTTCAGTGTGTATGTTAATAGCCATATGTCATAGATTATAGATAAGAAACTTTCTAATCAACAATAGTTGAAAATAACATTGTTGCTGTGGTTGGAATAATTATAATTAGATATGATAGTATTAATAGGTGGGAAGCTGGGCACTGGTGGCTTACACCTATAATCCTAACTACCCAGCAGACTGAGATCTGAGGGTCATGGTTCAAACCTAGCCCAGGCAGGAAAGTCTATGAGACTCTTTTCTCCAATTAACTAGAAAAAAACTCAACAAGGAGTTGTAGCTCAAGTGGTAGGGTGATAGCTTTGAGCAACAAAAGCACTGTGACAGTACCCAGGCCCATAGTGCAAGCCCCAGGAGTGCCACACATGAATACCACACAGGTGGAATAATTAGGAGGTTATAAAACATGAAGGCTCCTCATGGCAAACTATCAAGACACTTATAAACATAAAATAGCCTTATGGAGGATTTGCATTTTTTTTCTTATCCATTCAAAAACACACCAAGAAGAACTTCAGGAGATGAATCTTGATCTAGGATTTCCCAGCCTTTAGAACTGTGAGAAAATTAACTTCTGTTCTTTATAACTTACATAATCTCAGGTAATTTTATTATGTAGCATTGAACCAGGTTGAGGCTTTTTTTCCAAATATAGTCTAGCAAAAGTTATTGCTTTTTTGAAAAATTCAAACTTATAGTGCAATGTGTGAGATTTACTAAAATTTGGGTACCTGGGAGATAATTTCTCTTTTAATTAGTTGCAATGCATATTAAAATATTACAATTTAAGATTTATTTTAAACATTATTTTGCACACTGAGGGTCTAAACTATTACTTACCTATGAAATATAAAATCTAGTAAACTTAGTATTTCAAATTTAGCTTTGTTCCATTAACATAAAGTTATATTCCTTGTTGCCAGAAAGTATCTTTTTGATTCTATGCTTGGGATTTCTATAAGGATATTTCCAATTCAGAATTATATTTATTTCATTCATTTTTATAAATGATGTAAAGTACTTCTCAGTTTTAAAATTGCAATAGAGCCTTGGCCAAGCCATGAGGCTATACATAGAGTAATGAACCACAGTGACTGGACAGGGATTTGAGTTACCATATTTAGTAAATAAAGTTACAAGAGAGCTAGTTAAATTTGCATTCCTGATTAATAAACAATATTCTTAGTGAGTGTGTCCCATGAAATTCATAAAACATAAATTCATGTTTGGCAGGGTATCCTTTATTTTATCTGCTAATGTCAAGATGAGCATTTCTTAGATGTTTGGAAATATTTAAAAGGAAATATTTGCTCCTTCTACACTTTCTAAATCTGCAATGTGCCCGAGTTCATTTTCTCTTATTATAACAATTTGTCATATCTAGCTTCAGAATTCTTCTATGCAGATAAAAAATACCATTGTTTTTATGATCCAGACTTTATATTTCCTTATTTAATAAGCTTCACATTTGCTTATTAGTCTTTGCTAATTTTTCCCTAAAAAGAATCAATTGGTCGTAGTAGTTTCAGATCAAGCATTTAAGGAAGAGTAGTAGTGACTATCCCCACCTACTATACCATCAGGGAAAGAAAATGAGGTACTAATGGTAATATAATCACTGTATGATATTTTGACTTAGGTTAACTTATCACAAAGACTTTCATTGAACATGGGATAAAGAAGTTATGCACAATATTGTCTAAGTTCACCACCTTCCTTGTGTGGGGCATGCATTCACATCACGAATGCTTTGCTTGCCCTCTTCCTGTTGGCCTATGTTAGCATTTTTGTATTTAACAATGACTTTATTCTTCCTGAGACTATTAGCTGATCTAAAGAGTAAAGCAGCCACTTGGAGGGTGGATAGGAAATGGAGGTAGTACTGCCAGTGTACCTCTTAATCAGTAGAGTATAGGAGTTAATAAATGAATCATGCATAATGTTTGTCCCCCTAAGTGCTAGTGGCTCAATACTGGTATCCTAGCAACTCAGGAGGCTGAGACTGAGGCATTGAAGTATGACGCCAACTCAGGCAGAAAAATCTTGGAGACTCCCTTTCCATTTAACCAGAGAAATACCTGACAAGAGACATGGCTCAAATATCAAATTCCTAGTTGTTAGAAAGCAGAGCAGAGGTGTGAAACCCTGAGTTCAAGCTCTGGTATTAGCATACACACAAAAACAAAATATTGATCCTAGAGTGGGAAATTTTCGCCAAATAGTCCTCAGAGTCTCTCAGAGATTCTTCAGTGAAACTGGGCTTCACATGTCCTCAGGGTAAATTATTTCATATTATTAAACTTTCATAATATATTGTGAGGTCACCAGCAAAATGAACTGCTTCCTCCTGTATCTTTCACACAGATCTAATTTCAGAGGTAACATACACAACCTTTTTGCTCTGGAAGAGAGTGCTAGTCATAGCACTAAGTAAAATGTGTGGTTTCTCAGAAACCACTAAATCTATCAGGTTTTCTATAATGTCACTTGGGAAATAATGTTTCCCATGATTTCTGATGCTCCTTCCAGTCTGTCTTTTACTATATTTTCAATCATATCAAGGAGTGCAAAACAAGGACTGCGCTAGTGAGCATCAGCAGGTGAGGCATTTGTGCTGGCTGCTTGAAGTGTAGAGAAGCAGCCAGGAAGAAGAAACAGAAATGGAATGTTAGGATAACTAAACATGTGGATAACTATGAGAAAAGGCTTTAGCTTGGTACTGTGAATATTAGGCAGCTGATCAGAATCTTATTATTCTACCAATTACCTGAAATATTTTGCACTTTCATCCAGAAGATATAAAGTGAATGGAATGGAAAATATTTGACTAATATTGTCATAAAATTTGAATAGATTGTCCATTATAGGAAAATATGCCATTTCTTATAAGTATGAAATTGCTTTGAAGAAAAAAATGTGAAAAAAATCACAGGATTATATGCTTGATTATGTAACATTTCACATTCAGTACTTTTATTCAAGTGGAGCACATAGATCAGAAAGAATTGGTGTTCTCTTTCAGAGAGAGGCCAACCCTTTCCTTTAACTGCTCAAATAAACTTTGGAATGGTTTAGTACATAGCCAATTAAGACAAGGAAAAACACATGCAATGCTTGACAATTGATAATACTGTTGTTACATTTGGATAATTTTGTTGAGAAGAAAATTATTTTAATAAAATTAACCAATTTAAAAAGTAGTTGCTAAATACACTGTTTTCAATAATTACTCATTGTATAGATATATAAAATTATGGAAGTTAACCATAAATACATAAAAGTGTATATCAACTAATAATATATGTAATTGCTTTAAATATGAATACACAATTATTTGTTAGAAATTTCATGTTTCATAAAATGAGAGATGATCAGTACTCTTTAGGTTACTGATATCAAACTAAAGCATAACTTAGTATCTGGTTACTTTGCACACCTTTTCCTTATAAATTTTAAATCAAAGAAAACAGAAATTGTTCCTTCTGAGACCAAAATACATTGGTAATTTTGTACTATCCAAGAAAGTAATTTTCTCCTGGTGTTTCTGCATACTTTCTATCAAATAGATTTATACCATTTAGCTTGGGTTTTATAAACCCCAAATCCTTCAGTTACCCATATTTTATTTTATTTCCTATCATTTCATTTTATATTATTCCCGAGCTGTGGATTATACCTATGGCCTGGTGAATGCTAAATGAGTGCTCTACAGCTGAGCTATGATCCCCTAGTTCTTCAAATTCCTTATTCTTCTTAAAGATTGTTACAGATTGCAAACTAAAGAGAAGCTATAGGCTTTGTTAAGGATTGATTTAAATTCTAGTCAGATCAGAAAACACATGCTCCCATTCTTAATTGAACAGCAAGAAAAAATGTTTGCAAATCTTGTAAGTACACCATGAATATTACTGTTATGCTTCTGTATTAAAGATGACAGGAGACTTTGCTATCTTCATGTTGACAGCATTTTATTTTGAGGTTAGAAATTCAACAACTGTGATATGCTGTGAAGATAAGTAAGTCACTTTTAGTCAATCTGCCAATTAGATATGGTAAGAAAATTGATTAATTCCAGACCAAATTATTAAGTCTAGCAAAAAATTGAACTGGCTGCAAAATTGGGGAGAAATCACTAACTCTTCACAGCAAGCTTTGAAGAAAGAATTTCAAGGTGTGCTTTCAATATGAGGTACTCAAGAGTGATTTTGTGGAGTGAGCACATCAAACATCTCTTTTTTTGGTGAAGAACCATGTCAGAAGTAATTCTGGCTGGTCATTTCTCACTTGAGATATAGACTGCTCGTAATGTTGATAAAAGCTTTTCCTTAAATTATTAGCAATATTATCAAAGAGTGAAAGCTTGATATGGACGTGAACCATCATTAATAGAAAAGAAGTGTTCTGTGTCGGAGGGAATTTCATCAAAAGGAAAAGGGTTGTGGAATCTGTGAGACTGTGATGGAGTTCAAAGCTTGGTTTGTTACCCTGATTTCCAATTCTTTCGAGAGATTTAAACATAGATTTGTTGTGCTAATGATACCACAAAATCATTATCTTACAAGTTAATAGAATGTGCACATATTAATATAACAGGTATGGACTATTTTCTGATGTCAGTGAATATTATGTTTTAAATGACAATGAATGAAAATCAAATAAGCTCAATCACCTATCCTTTCTTTGAAGCTTAGTAAATCACAAACATTTGAGTTGCCAAGAATGTGAAATATCCTCATTTGGTGATCTAGTTGTTCATGTAACAGAGTAGTTTTATCTGTAATCCTTACAAAGGATCTGACATTTCATTTCATTCCATTGCATTCTGTTCCACATCACTGAGCAAATAGGCATTTAAGCACATGCGTGTTGTGAAGAATATACTTACCAACTATATACAAAATCATCCTGAAGATGCCCACCTTTAGTAAACTGGACAAAGACAAAGAAAACAAGTAGCCATTAGACAAGGTATAATATGAAATAGCATGACATTTCAAAATGCTGAAATCTTGTAGCACAGGAAACAAAACAAGCAAATTCGATGTATGTCATTTGACTTGGTGATGTGCTAAAATTATACTACATTAGTACTATGTTTAATGCTAGAAGACTGAAGCCTGCTTGTAGAAAACATTAGACACAAGACTTAGACATTTGCAGGAGAACTGATGACCATTTAAGAAAATTTAGTTTGTTAGAAAGACATATAAACCTATCCTGAATTAAGAGGAGTCAGTCAATATAATATGGTAAATTCCAATTTTGCTTTTGTGAGTTAATATCAAAATTCTCTTACTAGTCTCAAACTCATTAGCTCAAGTGATTCTCCTGTCACAGCCTCCCAAATAGGTGGAACTATAACCCTCATGTTGGGGAAGATTGATTTGTATCCTCAACTGACTCTAGATCTGAATCAGACCTGAGGATTTAGGCAAGTTTGGCTCCACCCAATGTTCTATAGAATAGAGCAAATGAAAAAAATAGCAGAGAAATTTGACTCTTTTCTGAGAAACTATTAACTTCTTCATGGAATGGACTGATTGGGAGCATAGAAGTGTGCAAACTTAAGAGTGGGCAGTGACAGAAGGCATAGTGAATGTGATAGCTATGCATAAAATGCTCAGAATCAAAATGTTCAAGTAAATGGTATGTTAACTTTCACCTGTTAGCTCTTTCTTTCAATTGGGGATAAAAATACTAGGTATCAGAGAAAACTAAGCTGATAGGAAAAATGGCAGTACTTTCTGAACAGGAAAACATTCATTAGAACTGAAGACCATAATTATTTACTATTAGTGAAAGGATATGCTTTCCTCTCTGCTACACTTGAAGTCTTCCAATTCAACTTCCTCTCACCCAAATCCAATTTTCCTTTTCTTTTTTCAAAAAATATTTTAGGCTACAGGAATTTTATGCTAATTCATTTGACATTTTTTTGGGTTGGGGATATGGCCTAGTGGCAAGAGCTCTTGCCTCGTATACTTGAAGCCCTGGGTTCGATTCCCCAGCACCACATATACAGAAAATGGCCAGAAGTGGCGCTGTGACTCAAGTGGTAGAGTGCTAGCCTTGAGCAAAAAGAAGCCAGGGACAGTGCTCAGGCCCTGAGTCCAAGGCCCAGGACTGGCAAAAAAAAAAAAAAAAAAAAAAAAAGCGCTTGCCTCATTTGACATTTTTCATGTACACATTAAGGTGATTTCAATTCTTTAGTTATATGCTGTATATATTCATGTGTGGATTGTGGATGGCAGAGAATTAAGGATAATATTTAGAGATTAGAGTCTGTCTTCTTCACTAAATGATATATCTGTTATCGTGCTAATTTATTTTTATTGATGTATGATATCATTAGGCCAAGAAGTTTAAAACTACTTTTCTTCATCCCATGTAGTAATTAGGAATTTTAAGAATTGTTTGAGGAATTTAAATCTCTTATGTACATTTATAGAGTCAAAACATTGCTGTAAATTTGGCCTTTTTCTAAATTTCAAAAGCTACATAATCTTTATATGCTTATGGTATCGTGGTTAGAATTGATTAGATATGGTTGAATTGGATAAATACAGGGTTTTTTTGCAGTTTGATATAGTATCTTTGATCTGAATAGTATGATTCTATAAAAAATGAATGGTAATATTATGGAGTTCAAACTGTGTGACAAGCAAAATGCTGATCAATTATACATTATTCAGTCATCATAATCACTTCGGTAGTTCTTGTCCAATTTTGCAAATTAGGAAGCTGAAGCTTGAAGTAGTTGAGACTTTTTCAAGATTACATAGTTGGCTAGTACCAGGAATCAAACCCAGAAAATCTGACTTTAAATACTACATGTTTGACATATGCCCATCTCAGAGACTTTTCCATACAATGTCATTATGAAATATATACAGACACCCTAATTTGTCTGCTGTGATTTTGAAACCTTTTTTCTTGATTCCTCTTTGTCTAATGGGAAGAATGTAGTGCTTTTATACTTTTCTAATCTTTGCATTGAAGTCATCTTTTAGAAACTCCCCTCACACACACATTTAGTTAGCTTAGTTGCTGACACAAACAAATATTCCCTTATAACACAATTGTAAAACAATAGGTTCTGATATAAAGGCTAATAAATCTATTCAATCACATTTAAGTATATAAATGTCAAAATAAAACCTAAGAGAATGTATTGGGAAGCTTATTTTAAAATGTTCAGCCAATTTACATCAATCTATATGTCACGAGTAGATCCACGAGGAGATAGGCACTATCATAACCACCCAGGCTTAGCAACATGAATGTGTGATTGAAAAATAAAATTGAAATCATTTCTAGATCATTTCATTCAGGGAAGCAGAAGATACAGATTCTAGTTTGTTGCATAAGCCATAGGAGTAAAGAGAATAAATTGCCTGCATTGCCATCATTTCCTAAGCAAGTCTAAAACTTTGAATTCAGGACACGCAAACACTGATGTGTATATTCAATAAACTGGCTAATTAATTGCTAATATCTTGGAAGTTTTTTCTTGTTCCTAAGAAAGATTTTGTAAGAGTTCCTTTCCTAGATGTTATTAGTCTCTCTTCCTTGAAACTCCTCTACTTGTTTGTTACTTGTTCTTGAGGTTTGTTTTGTGCTGGTGCTGATGCTTAAAACTGAGGGTTTGGGCACTGTCCTTGAGCTTTATTTTTGAATTATGGCTAACACTCTAGAATTACAATCATAGCTCCACTTTGAGCTTTTTAATGGTTAGAGGTAAGTCTCTCAGCAGACTTTCCTTTTGAGGCTGGCTTCAGACTGTAATCCTCTGAATTCAGCCTCCTGAGTAGCTATGATTATAGACATGAACCAGAAGCTCCCTGTCCTCTACGGTTTGTTTTGTTTTGTTTTAATGCTGTTCATGATTCTTGCAGTTGGATCTTGGACACTGTTTCTACACTTTCTCATTCTAAGCTAGCATATTACCACTTGAACCCTAGCTCCACTTCTGGCTTTTTGATAGTTATTTGGAGATAAGAGACTCAAGGGCTTTCCTGCCTGCACTGGTTTGTACCTTAATCTTCAGATCTCTGTTTCCTGAGTAGGTAGAATTACAATTATTAACCATGAGCACTTGGCCATTACTGGTTTTACAAGATCTTTTGCAATATTATAAATGAAAGAAGTTTTATTCCCACTCCTTTTTCCTTTTGTGATATCTATTTAGTAAATTTAAAAGAAGCCAGATGAAACCTTGTAATTATCTTTCTCATATTAATTTTAAAATATTTTGAGAGGTAATCATCCTAGAGTCAATATACAACACATAGATGTGTTGTTACTAGATGTGTGATATGTATGTGCAAGCATATGACTAGCAAGTGTTTGCAGTTTCCTGTTTGTTTTTTTCTTTTTTTTTTAAGATTTTTTATTGTCAAAGTGATGTACAGAGAGGTTACAGTTTCATACATTAGGCATTGGATACATTCCTTGTACTGTTTGTTACCTCCTCCCTCATTCCCCCTTCCCCCCTCCTCCTTTCCCTCTCCCCTCATGAGTTAATTGTTCAGTTGGCTTACACCAAACAGTTTTGCAAGCACTGCTTTTGTAGTCGTTTGTCTTTTTATCCTGTGTCTCTCGATTTTGGAATTCCCTTTCACTTTCCTAGTTCTAATACCAGTATACACAGTTTCCAATGTACTCAGATAAGATACAGAGATAGTGCAGGTACAACCACAGGAAGGGGATACAAGAGGATCATCAACTAAAGAAACTATGGTTTCACATCGCATGTTGAAAGTAATTACAACAGTGATATAACACTCGTTTCCATAACATGGAGTTCATTTCACTTAGCATCATCTTATGTGTTCATAAGGGCTTAGCTATTGGGCTCTTGTGATCCTCTGCTGTGACTAGCCTAAACCTGTGCTAATTATTCCCTATGAGGGAAACCACAGAGTCCCTGTTTCTTTGGGTTTCAGTTTCCTGTTTGTTAATCATTAAAGTAGCAGGATGAGTAAAGTACATGATATAATAAAAACATCACTGTTTTATTGATCCATATAGCTGAATCTATGGTGAAAAAAATTATTTTTTCATAGAGAATGCAGGAGTCTCAATCTAGTTTTTTCTTTTAACTTTCTATTAATTGTATCATTTTGCCTCCAAACTGAAATCCTAAATTTTTGTAGTCTAATGCGTTTCTACATCTTCATTTCCTCAGCATTATTACCCAGACATACTAAGGAAGGGTAAAATAACAGGTTGAGTAAAAATTGAAGTGGGTTTTTTCTCCAGGAATTGTTATAAGCCACTTTCTGAAAACCAACTTGACCAGTGAAAACAATCAAAATTCAATACCACTGATGACATTTGAAGGAAGTAACATCAAAGCTATATTTAAAAATTATAAAATTGTGATCCTGTACTAAGGGAGCAACAAATTTCGTCAGATCCTTTAACTAGAGAATTATTTTGGCAAAAGACAATTATTCACAGAGGTGTAACAAAACCCAGGTTTGTCAAATCTAAGCATTTTAATGTTAAATTTCACTGTTGCCCTTTTCTCTTGTCACAAGGAGAAAAGGATTGTTATTTGACATTAGAGAACAAACATTGCTGACATTTGTATCTAATAATAGTATAGAAATTTAATTAGACGCATGATAGATTTTTTAACCTGGTGTTACAAAAGCATTACTTTAATAAAAAAAAAATAAGGGAAAGGAATAGCTAATGTGCCGACATATGTGGATTTAATTTGTAACATTTCAAAAATGAAAAGCATTTTAATGATTACATGTTATAACATTTTGAATTGAAGTACTATTTGCTGATGGTAAAAACTGATGTGGTTCTCTAAGGATATGTCTATATTTAGAAATAATTTGGCTTTTGTTTTGAGTTTAAATAGCAAATAAACTGTTAATCTCCATCGTCTAAATGGAGCTATGGGAAATTCAAATCTGAAAGAAGTCAATATTTAACCAAAGTTTTCATTAAAATTTAAAATAACTTGACAAAATTTGAGTTTAAGGAATAAATAGCCTTGAAAATCCAAGTAGAGAAGCATGCACCCATTCTGTATCCCAGAGATAAAGATCATTATTAATAGATACTCTCAGCGCTGGGAATATGGGATAGTGGTAGAGTGCTTGCCTTGAATACATGAAGCCCTGAGTTCAATTCCTCAACACCACATATATAGAAAAAGCCACAAGTGGTGCTGTGGCTCAAGTGGTTGAGTGCTAGTCTTGAGAGAAAAGAAGCCAGTAACAGTGCTCAGGCAATTCAAGCCCCAACACTGGCAAAAATTAGATATTCTGTTTGAAAGAAGAATTTAAACTTTTCATCTCACATTTTTGTGCTAAGTGTTTTTGTTTTTATAAGAATAAGGTTCAAAATTTGGATCTTGAGCATAGGATATTTTATAAATTTTTGTCCAAACATGATATTGTATAAAATACCTAATACTGTAGTATTCACTCATATTTATATTTGGAGTTGAACTCTGAGGACAGAAGAAATTTTGCAATAGATTTTGTCTTGCAGCTAAAAACTATGGCCAGAAAGGTCAGTTTAATCTTTTTAAATTTTATCTCTCTTTAGGAGTGAAGGGAGAGATATAATTTAAAAACGTCATAGAAGAGAATAAGAGATACGGGAAATACCATTGAATCAGATATGGCTCATACTAATCTGTAGTGCTATTCACTCATCAAAATTTTGTCACAATGGACAGCCTTTCTTCTGTCCTTTTATTTCCATCTGCTCATTATAATTCCAGATGGTTTTTGACTTTGATCTTAAAGTTATCAACACACCAGTAACATTGTCACTTTGTGATAGCACATTTGCAAAAGCATAAATGTAAACCATTTATGAAAATAGCAAATATGCCATTTCCAATTCAATAGAGAGCTGCAAAACAAAATCAGACACTAACTACCAGAAAAAAAGGAATAGCACGTGTTCTTTAGAAAGATTCAATCTGAGTTTGAAAGTAGAGTTTTCCTGACTCAACAATATTCTAATTTTCCTTTACCAAGGTGTATCAAAACAGTGAAAATATTTATATATCACGCAATAAGTATACCATTTTCCAGTAATTTTTAATATATGTAACTACTTATATGTGCACAATAAATATAAACTATAATATATACAACTCTCCATATGTGTATGTTTATATTGAGTGACACAAAAAATAATTGGTTAAATTAAGGAAGCCAATTTATTATATACTGGCCTCCTAATTATTATTATAATTATTCAAGAAATTCTTGGCTGAAGAATGTTCCCATTCTGGCTTATGTAACTCTGAAAACACAGACTTGACATCACTGTCAAGGGCAACGCTGAATGTTAATGTTTCCATTTTTGGCCTTGTGGCAGAAAAGAGTTTTATTAATCAATGCAAGCTCTAGAATGTCAGAGACATGGTAGACAGTATAGATTCCACACAAAAAAAATGGATGCAGAGTCATTTTATCCTAAATTGTTTTGTATGAAAATGCAGCATAAAAATCTAGAGGAGAGGAACGAAATAGAGATGATTTCATAGTATGCTAAAAATTTGAGGCTTAAACCTAACAGTCCTCAGATAGCTGTTTTCATACATTTGAGGTTGTGATGCAGCTATTCTGTGAGTTCCCTTGTGCTGGCATATATTGAATATCTAAGAACTAGATTGATAGATGCCCAGCAAGTCGAGAAAGTCTACCAGAAAATAATAGGGCATGTCTCAATCATGCTTCTCTTTCCACATGTTATATAACCAACAAATTGAAATGCAAGCTAGTATGTTAGAAGCTTCAATTAGCTTTTCCAGGAAATACCCACAATAATTAGTGTAGTACAGCACTGTTGGTGGGAGTGTGAACTTGTTAAACCTCTCTGGAAGGCAATATGGAGGTCCCTCAAAAGGCTAAACATTGAGATCCCCTATGACCCAGCAACCCCACTTTTGTGCATTTACCCAAAGGACCACAATCAAGGCCATACTAAAGCTACCAGCACAACCATATTCATTGCAGCATCATTTACCACAACTAAAATATGGAAACAACCCAGAGGCTCCTCAATAGATGAATGGATCAAGAAATTGTGGTGTATATACACAATGGAATTCTATCAGAAAGAATGACATTCATAACGAAATGGAAAGACTTGGAAAAAATCATACTAAATGCAGTGAGCCAGACCCAAGGAAATACAGACTCTATACTATACTCCTACCAGATGGTCACAATAACTCAATAGCTATGTATATATGATCACATAAGGTGATACTAACTGCAATGAACCCCGAGATATGGAAACAAGCAGCTTATCGTTGCTGTTGTTGTTTTTAATGTACTATGTGAAATTATTTCTTTTTTCTTTTGTTTATCTTCCCTATGGTTTCGCCCTTGTTGTCAATATATTTGATTTCGGTGCCCTGGATACTGTATATATGTTTGTCTGAATGAGGGAAGGAAAGGGGAACATCAAAATGGTGAGATAAATTGTAAAATGTGAACCAATTCAACAGCAATACATACAAGACAATACGTTGTAAACTAACTGCACAACTCAGTGCAGGGGATTGGGTACAAGGGAAGGTGGGAGAAAAATGAGGGAAGAGGTAAAAGTTTGATAAGAATTGTGCTCACTACCTTATGTTACTGTAACCCCTCTGTAAATCACCTTGACAACAAATAAATTAAAAATATAAAATAATGTGTAGTGTAGCAGAGGAAGATCTTAGGCAATCTGGAACTCCTTAGCAGGATGTTTTGGTTCCAGATAGGGATTTTCAGGTAATACTCATATGTACTTATTTTTCTCTTCACTCCTGTTTCTCTTTATTAACAATATCTCATGTGGAAATGGTGATTTTGACATCACATTTTTGGAGAAAACAATGACTTTTCACAGTCACCTGTATAAGTTTGGATTGCCAGGATTTGAGTTATTCTCTTTTAATCTATGTTCAATTCTTTGAGAATGCTTCCCTCTTTTTGTTGAGTTTGATGCATTTATTATAAATACATTAAAAAATTAAACCTTGTACTTCATCTATTGTAGTCGTTCTGTAATCTGACCTATGTATGTTGTCCTCATGCTATCCCACATAGCAATCTCATTTGACAAATGTTTGGCAATCTTTATTTCCTGAGAATATATAGTGAGAATTTTAGAGAGCATCTCGGTTCTGGTGGCCTTATATTCCAGGAGAGACAAACATCAAATTATTATGCTAATACCTTAGAAAGAATTGAATATTATGACTATGAGAATGCTAGTAGAATTGCAGAATAATTAAGGAGCAACATTAAATGTTCATCAAAAGTCTGAAATAATGACACTGAAACAAATACTAATAGGAAGAGATCATTTAAAGATCTGGAGGCAATGCAATTTAGGCAGAGGTAAGAGTTTGGCACATTATGGAAGAGAGAAGGCAAAGATGTCAGAAACAGACTGAGAAGGCAAGAATGGTATATCGTTAGATTGAGGTATTCAGGTGCTAGATCATGTAAGTAGTTTTTGTAAAGAATTTGGATTTTCTTCCTCAACGTAATGGTATTTTATTGATTTTTATACAGAAAAAATAACATCTGGTTATAATTTGAACAGAGTGAAAGGAACAGCCATAGGAGCTTGAAAAAAAATCACAGAATTTGGTGTGAGGTACATGAAACTCAGGGTAAGAGAGTGCCAAAAATAAAATAGTAGTCAATTAATGCAGTAATTAATTGACAGTGAAATAAGTCAGGCACAGAGAGACAAATGATTCATGTTTTATGTCACATGTCAAGGTAGAATTAATTTATAAGTGTACAAGTAAAACATATGGAGTTGTGTGTAAGTTTACATGACAGTATTAACCAAAATGAGGCTATTTGCAAGGAGGAATTCAAATTGTGTAATTCCTTAGAAAAACAAACATAGTCCTACAACACAAATACCAGAAAACTGATACTTGAAAGATTTGTAGGTGGCGGTAAATGAGAGAGGGTGAGATGAAATGAAGACAGTAAGCAGGGGGAAAATGCAGTTACAAAATACATATAGATATATAAAATGCATATCCTATGAAATTAAGAAAATTGAGGGGATGGGGTTGGGTTAGAAGGGATGGGAGATAATTCTGAAAGCAGTGCCATTGATCAATATTAATTGTATTTATAAATGAATTTATTGAACATTTTTCAAAATGTTTCAAGTACTTAATATACTAAAAGTGAAAATTAAAAAGGACTATTCACTTTGGAAACCTGAGAGTTAGTGGTACCTTTTAGAAGAGATTAGAAAAGATATTTCAGTGTGACAATGGGAAAACGAATAGCAGATTTATTTAGTGGCAAGAGTAACTGGAAAAGAGAAAGAAAGAAAGAAAGAAAGAAAGAGAGAGAGAAAGAAAGAAAGAAAGAAAGAGAGAGAGAAAGGAAGAAAGAAAGAAAGAAAGAAAGAAAAGAAAGAGGGAAGGAAGGAAGAGGGGAGGGAGGATGGGATGGAGGATGGGATGGAGGGAGGGAGGAAGGAAGGAAGGAACGAAGGAAGGAAGGAATGAAAGAAGGAAGGAAGGAAGGAAGGAAGGAAGGAAGGAAGAAAACCATTTTTATGTCAGGTACTAGTGGCTCATGTCTGTAATCCTAGCCTTTCTTAAGAAGCCAAGATGTGGTCTATGGTTGAAAGCCTGGCGGTGCAGAAAAGTATGAGACTCTTACGTTCAGTTAAACACCAAAAGGACAGAAATAAAGCTGTAGTTCAAGTGGTAAAGTGGCATCCTTGGGCAGAAATGCTCAGAGACATTGCCCAGATCCTGAACTCCATCCCAAGTACCCACACAACAGAAAGTCTATTCTATTTCAATAATAATGCAGAACTTCAGTAAGGACTAGCTTGAAGATGTTAATAATATAGGTAAATTTTGAAAACAATACTTTGCAAAGAGGAGAGGACATAGGATAAGGAATAGAACACTCTCCCTTTCCCAATGTGTGACCTTTCTTTTGAATTTTCCATTTGTATTGAAAGTAGAAAAACACAGATTATCTTGAGTGTCAGGCAAAAGATATGTTTAAAATGTTTCTGTCTTTTCAATACAAAGATGAGACCATTTTAACTTTCTACCTTAAAAAATCTTTCAGGTGCTTCAAGAAGATCTAGAGCAGGAGCAAGTCAGAGTCAATTCTCTCACTCACATGGTGGTGGTGGTTGATGAAGCTAGTGGAGATCAAGCAACAGCTGCTTTGGAACAACAACTTAAGGTCAGGTTATTTTCATGAATAAATGAAATATGTTCTTCAAAGCATTTAATTTCAAATAGAAAATGTAAGTTAGAACTTTGAGAATGTAATTTATCATGAATATTTGAATACAATGTATTTATTAAAGTATATTCAGATAATTTCTTATGTGTTCATATTTTCCTTACAGTAATTCAAATTACCTGCTCTACTGTTATCCTGGCTTTTGTGAGCATATATAAATGTAGGTCCCTTTACTTTAATAATGGTTGAATCATAAGTATTAGAGAGCTGTTCTGAGGAATACTATTTTTTCCTCTTATATCTCAGCATAGAATAGGACAAAGTATTTTCAAAAGAATATTTAATTAAATATTTAAATAAAAATTAAATTCATACAGTGTAACCCTTCATGCACCAACTTGATACAAACATGCAGGATTTCCAAGGCATAAAAGCTTTTTTTTTGTAAGTTGTTTTTTTTTTTTTTTTTGGCCAGTCCTGGGGCTTGGACTCAGGGCCTGAGCACTGTCCCTGGCTTCTTTTTGCTCAAGGCTAGCACTCTGCCGCTTGAGCCACAGCGCCACTTCTGGCTATTTTCTGTATATGTGGTGCTGGGGAATCGAACCCAGGGCCTCATGTATATGAGGCAGGCACTCTTGCCACTAGGCCATATCCCCAGCCCGCATAAAAGCTTTTAAACTCCCTTTCTAACCTATGTTACAGTATGTTATAGCTTTTGTATTATTGGAAATGTAATTAGTACATATCAAGAAAGGATAATGTAAATACTTTATTGTGTTTTTATCTTCCAAATTGGGAATAGTAAAGAGTACCATGCAATAGTGAAGAGTACCAGAAAGATACTACACACCTCAAATTACCAACATTCAGGAAACAAAAATTAATTCCAAATGATTATGCATACAATTACATTAGAATTACAAATTTTTTATGAGGCATTTATTAGTTGCATCAAAAACTGATATTGTTTTGTGATAGGAGCTACAATTCTGATATGTCAAAGAATCCAGTAAGTATGGTTTAAAATGGTTTATCAGCCTAAAATAGTTCTAAACATAGTTTCTCCTACCTAACCTATAACATGGTTTCTTCAAGCCTTATCTCTGTTTTCTTCCTTTTTGTGTGAAATGTGTTTTTTTTCCCAGGGAAATGTCATTTCCTCAGGTTACTGAATTAGGCTGTCAATCTCCAGCAATGTTATCTTGTTCTCAATCATTAAATGACAAAAGAAAAACTCTTAAACTCACAGATTGGACATTGTTACAACTGAGCATTTAATATATACTGGGCAACTTGCTTTAACTACTTACATTTCAATAAAGCAGCAAGGATCTAAACAGTGTGATGACATCAATCATGATAATATATCATCAAAGATAGGTCATTTCTCCATTGCACACACATTCCTGACCAACTGAAGGGCTAAATTTCAAGGCATTCCATAGTTTTTATGTAATACTTAGAAATTATACATAGGCAACTGAATATTTCCCTGATATCATCAGAACACATAATAGAAAGCTGCAGAGCAGATGTTTCTTGGGCTAGAGACTGGTTTAACTACTTAGGACAGGAACATTTTCTAACTTTTTGAGTACTTCAGTTAAAATAGTCTAAATAACAACTGAAAACACTGTGGCCATCACATGCCCCATAGAAACTAACTTTATAATTCTTCCAAGGTGATGATTGTGATTGTGGTGTGAACCACCAGAGCTGAGTTTTTTTCCTTTTATTTCTTTTGCCCAAATCTAACTACTAAAATAGCTGTTCATATAGTAGCTACCCCTAATTCACAGAAACTCAATGTTCCTTTGTCTATTATTGCCTTTTTCTTTGATAAGTGTTAGCTTCTGTCTCCTCTTGATAAGTGTTAGCTAGCTTTCTATTTACAGCTATCTCTCCCCTTTCAAAACCATTCTATTTGACAACACACAGCTCTTCATTACCCCATGATGTATGGACACTCTATATTAATGTCTAAAAAACAGAATGAAAAGGAGATAAGTGAAAGGAAAACACCTATTATGACTTTTTCTTTCCTCCAATTCCTCCAGTTCAAGTAAAACCTTCACAGGTGAAGTCCGTGTAAGTGAAATCTGACATAGTCTGTACAGAACAGTGTTTATTAATAATTTCAATAAATACAAATTGTCAGGTGATGGCAGCTCAAGCCTGTAATCTTAGCTACTCAGGAGGCTGAGATCTGAGGATTGAGGTTCAAAGGTAACAGGGACACGAAAATCTGTGAGACTCTTACCTCCAATTAACCACTAGAAAACTGGAAGTGGCACTGTGGTAGAATGCTAGTCTTGAGCAAAATGATCTCAGAGACAGTGCTTAGGCCCTGAGTTCAAGCCCCACGTCTGACAAAAAATAAAAATACGTACACACATATACATATATACATATTGCCTACAAGGTGCTAACCAAAACCCTAGACTTTAAATTATATACAAAAACTAAATTATTCCATTTGGAGCTTATATTACAAGAAAACCAGTACTACTTCATGAACAAAGCCAGAGGAAAAAAAACTGATGTAATGAAAATGGAAGTGAGATAATGTGACACTCTGATTTATTACAACTCCCGTGAGTCTTATTTGAACATTCGTTGAGCAGTGGTTATTTGTAATTGTCTGAAACTGCTACTTTTTATAAGGGTAGGTTCCAGTATATATCTTAGGTCATAGTTCATTATGCTTAGCGAAACTATTAAGCCAAAGTGTATGAATGGAGGTAGCATTAAGCCAAAGGTAACTCAATTTAACACAGCTATATAGAACAAGGTAGTGTGTATAGATAGGGATGGCTGGAAATATGGATTAAAATGTTAAATTATTTACCTAAAAAATAAAAAAAAATGCCCAGGGAATGAAGCTGTTTGATGTTTTGATGGCTGAGGGAAAACTTCATTGAACATATAAATGTGTCAACTTATAGTTTTCAAATTTGATTCAACCAACTGCAAATCAAAGATATTAATAAAGAAATTATGCCTGTCCTGAATATCTATGTTTTCTTCTTTTCTCTAAAGCAATAAAATATTAAGTATTATGAGTACTGTACAAATAATTCAAAATACACACGAGCAACAAGATAATATTCAAATACTATGTTATTTTATATAAAAGACTTGAGCAACTTTAAATTATAGAATACGAAGAGTATACAAGAATAAATATTCCATAGATGCTGAGGCATCATGCCATAGTTACATGTGTGAATTTGGGATACATAGTAAGCTTTACTCCACTGAAATATAACCAGAGGTAGTTCATAAACTGTGATGAACTGGGGAAGTATTCTAGGTGATATGTAGGAGATGGATGATAAATATGATTAGATCCTTACATAGTGTTTGCTTATGGGTACCAAATGAACTGAGGCTCTTACCTTAACACACAAGATAAGAGCAGATCTTTCTTGATGATCATCTTTCAAAGAGAGAGCTTCTAGGGCTTTAAGACACTCATAAATTGCAGAAGATTCATATAGAAACAGAAATTTCATTTACCATTTGAAGTCTTCTAAACTAAGTGATCTATTAAAAAATGAGTTCAGAGGCAGTCTAAACACTATTTGATACAATAGTGAACCTGCAAGTAGTGCTAGGTTTTGTCTGGCCAATAAAATCCATTCATATTCACTTATCTTTTAGGTATTATTTTGGCCCATTTTCATTTGAATATAAATTTGAAATCAACGTAGCAGTCCCTCTCAAAATTAATTTTATGGTTTTAACTCAATTTTGTCATATTGGTTTGTAGAGAACTAATGTTTTGCTATATCAAGTCTTTCAATCCATGGTTATGGAATAATTTTCCATTTATTTAGATAGTTTCTCTCAGTATTGTTTTGTAACTTTCGGGGTAGAGAGTATGTGGCTTTTAACAATGTTTTCCTACAGGTTTTTTTTTTATTCTGTTGTTGTAAATAGTACCATTTTGAAGTTTCATTTTTTGTTTACCTGTTCTTATCTGGAGAAATATAATTGAGCTTTGTTCCCTGGCCTTGTATCCGTGAGTATGCTATAAGGACTTATTAAATTGAATAGTTTATATCATCCTTCAGATGTACACATACAAGTTGCTTATGAATAATGACAGTTTTATTTTCCCTTTTCCAATCATTATTCATGCTATTAATTTTTCTTGCCATATTGTACCATATAAATCTGCTAATATAGTGATATTATTGTAGGTATTGTTTTCATTTTAGGCCTCAGAAGAAAGAATTTTAATCAACCCCCACTAAATATGATATTTGCTGTAGGTTTGCTGTAGATATTTTTAAGCTTAGTGTTCAGAGTTTTTCTTTTTCTTTATTTTTTGGCCTATCCTGGGGCTTGAACGCAGGACCTGGGTGTTGCTGAATCTCTTTGTGCTGAAGGCTAGCACTCTACCACTTGAGCCACAGTGCCACTTCATGTTCAGAGTTTTTATGATTTCTGAATGATGAATTTCATCAAGCTTGTAAGATCACTTGAAGTAATGATATTAGTTTTCCCCTTCATTCTATGAATATATCAAAACAAATTTCACAATTTCATATAGGTAAAATAGCTTTCTTCCTGAAATAACCGAGACATGAAGGAGAAATATAATCCTTTTAATATTTTGCCAGGTATTCTATGCTAATATTAGCATGTGATTTAGATTTTTCCCATTGTGTCTATGAAAGTACTTGACCCATGTTGTTCCTTTTCCATATTATGCTTGCTAGGTTTAACTGATTATTCGGAAATGCAGGTAGTTTCACAGGAAATATTTAATATATTAATGGATGTAAATATTTCCTTTTTTTTTGGCCAGTCCTGGGCCTTGGACTCAGGGCCTGAGCACTGTCCCTGGCTTCTTCCCGCTCAAGGCTAGCACTCTGCCACTTGAGCCACAGCGCCGCTTCTGGCCGTTTTCTGTATTATGTGGTGCTGGGGAATCGAACCTAGGGCCTCGTGTATCCGAGGCAGGCACTCTTGCCACTAGGCTATATCCCCAGCCCCTAAATATTTCCTTTTTAATTTGAACTTTTCTTTTTTGCATTTTCTTAAAATTCCTTTGTCAGTTTCGGTAGTGTGTATGATTCAATAACTTGGTTCATATTGTATTTTATAACATTTTACTAGTTACTAATATTTGGAATTGATGTATGTTATAGAAAACAAGGAATTTCTAAACTCTCTGGAAAAAGCAGATGATCTGGTGTTCCTTGGCCTACTTTCCCATTTAATTTTAGTAGAAATTATGGAGCTTGAGGCTTTTATAACTTGGGTAGATTTTTAAACACAATGCTCACCACTACCACATTCTCTTACACCTATATTATTTAATACAAAACATACATTAGAAAACTGTGATTTCCTGTAGATAGAACTTTGAATGCCAAGAATTAGCATAGAGCACAGGAAAATATGTCTTTTCTATGCATTCACTTTCAAACTAAATATGCTTTGGAACACAGTCCTGGTTGAAAAATGTAAAAGTGAAAGCTTTTTCTGTTCCTAGACAAAACATAAGCCTTTGTAATTTTAGTGTCCTGAAGAAATATTTTACTTTGTTTTGCCTTAAAGTTCAGGGCTGATTTTCTGTCAAGAGAGTCTAAGTCCTAACCAATACTCATCTCAATAAGTGATCCCAGTTTGCAAAGCTCTTTCATATTGTTGATTTATCAGACCCTAGCAATGACTTGGCCTGGAGGCTAGCAGGACATGTCCTATTATCCCATTTCCATTAAAGAAAAAAATGAAATTGTACTAAGGTTAATATTTTGTAAAGATAGTGTCAATTTGGAGAACAGTAGAGCTGGAGCAAGATTTTATGCCATCTGTACATTAAGACTGGGTATGAGTAGAGGGATGATGGAAAGATTCCTGTGTATGATGAATGACCATGGTAAATTTTCAAATCTGTACTATCATGTAAAGTGGAAATAATTTTTGCATGTGATTTACACTTCCTATATGTCTCTGAATTCATTATAAATAACCATTCAGTAGTTATTTAGTGAAGAATGATTTTAGAAGAAAGCTTTCATATTATGCAAGTATAAGACACTTGTGTGGCATGCAAAGCCTGCATATTACTCCATAATATCTTATTCTAATAGGTAAAGAATCTTCCTATATTTAACACTTCAGATTCTGTAAGTTATCCAACAATAATACAGCACAATAAAACCTCACACTACCAAGGAATGCAAGGGTATATGATAAATCCTGGAAAGAACACCTTCAGGCTAGAACGCTCCTAAGGATGATTACTGCTTATTTTCTGATATACCAATTGGATGGACTGATGAGAGCTGGAGACTACCGGGATTATTAAGCTGCCAAAAAAACATTAAATAACATTCTACAAATATTCAAAGCAATAAAAAAACAAAGTCCCTTCCAGATTTATTCACTAACACTTTATAACTTATTAAAATAAATAATATATGGAATGGAATGAAACAGCATAGAAAATAACACACTTCTTTGAGTTGAAATCTCAGTACATTTGCAGCAAAATCACGGAGGCAGAATTTCATTAACAAATCAGACATATTTACCTTTTAAAAATAAATAACTTCCCTAAGCATATATTCTATATCCAGAAGTGAAAGTTTTCCTGATTTTTTCTTATGATTAAATGATGTGGAGTTATAGTGTCAAATATATTTTAGATCAAGTTATGACTGTCTTCAGTTCCTTGTGATGTGGACTAGGAAATATATTTAGTTAAATCTAGTTAAACTCCTGCTAAGATAAAATATGAAAAACAGTAGGAAAATTGTTTTCAAAGATTCCATATCTTTACATCTCACTGTATACTCTGTAGCTCAAATTAGAAGGCATATATTTTGCACTGAGAGTTCTACTGAATAAATAGCATGGCCTTAGCCAGAGTGATATGATATTACATCCCAGATACCTTAATATTGTGATATCCATGCCTATGAACAAGTTACTTAAAACTGTCAGTTTCCTCACCTATAAACTGTATCTTTAGAAGTGAAAGTCTCTTTCTTTGCTCTCAGTTAATAAATATCTTGGAATGATTTGAGCAGTAATAAAAATTATATTTTGAAACAATGTTAATATGTGTTTCATAATACATTAAATTGTTTTCCTACCTTGGACCATATGTTAGTAAAGACACAAGGCATTCTATTTTATAGCATGGGACTTCATTTAATAGCTTACAAATACATGTAAAATTGAGAATAGAGTCACAAACCTGAGTAAACATTAATCAGTAGATCTTTGCCACATTTCTTTACTTATTTCATTTTATTTCTTGCAAAAAGTTGATGTGCTTTTCATTGTATTACTGCTGAGATGAAGTTGCTTACACTTAACTGCATTAGTTATTTATAATATAAAGAAAAATCAAGAGGTAGGTTATTTTTTAGAAGGCCCACTATCCATAGATTTCATTTAACTGGGGGGTATATTATAGGATCATAAACTGCAATAAAATGAGAAAGGTTGCGTACTGCTTCCCTCCTTTGTAAAGTCCACTGGCTGCTGTATTGTTTGGTCTATAGCATATAATTATTTCTTTTTTTTTTTTTTTTTTTTTTTTTGGCTAGTCCTGGGCCTTGGACTCCGGGCCTGAGCACTGTCCCTGGCTTCTTCCCGCTCAAGGCTAGCACTCTGCCACTTGAGCCACAGCGCCGCTTCTGGCCGTTTTCTGTATATGTGGTGCTGGGGAATCGAACCTAGGGCCTCGTGTATCCGAGGCAGGCACTCTTGCCACTAGGCTATATCCCCAGCCCTATTTCTTCTTTAATGGCCATATTCCTGGTCACAGTTTACTTTTTCAATGCCAATACTGATGGGCACAGGTTGATTCTCACATTCTACCACAGACTCCCATAAATTTAAGGACTGCTGTATTTAAGTTTTACTTCGCAGTTTTGTCAAATTATTGTCAACTGCATTTATCCAAATGTTCTTTGGGTAATCATTTTTCACTTTTGCTTTGAAAAAAACTAGTCAACTAAACAAAAGAATGAAGATGAGAAATGTCTTTTGCATTGATAATATGAAATGTGAATTAAATGGGAGGGAAAAATCCTCCACATTATGGATTTGAGCATGGATGATAATGGAGTTGTGATTTAGTCCATTAAAATGTGTTAGAGTAAGTGAATTGACCTTTAGCTTCTCTTACTACTGAGACAAAATGAGAATACAAATAGAAATTAATTACTCTTATCACATCCTTAGATGTTATAATTCACTGTTTTGCATATATGTCTGTAATGTTTATCTAACTTGACAAAATGTGTTATTTCTAAAACCTCAAAAGATTCCTATACTTAAATGGGAACTCAGAGAATCACTGAGTAAATATACATCTCTTTGCCATGAAAGAGATTTTTTTTTTTGCCAGTCCTGGGGCTTGTACTCAGAGCCCAAGTACTGTCCCTGGCTTCTTTTGCCAAGGATAGCACTCTGCCACTTGAGCCACAGTGCCACTTCTGTCTTTGTGTATATATCTGGTGCTGAGGAATCGAACCAAGGGCTTCATGTATAAGAGGCGAGCACTTTCCCACTAGGCCATATTCCCAGCCCCATGGCAAGAGATCTTTAGTTCTAATGATGTCATTATTAAAAAAAAATCATTTGCTTCCTGTCAATCCCATTTGATCCGATTACCTATTCTTGTCTAACAGTTAAGTTATATTCATTCAGGCAATGATAAGCAGCAACATCATTGAGGGATTGAGTTTACTGATTAATTTTCCAATTACTTAGTTACATCCTTTGTAATTTAAAGTAATGACACAATTTTCTAGCAATAAACAAATCCATAAATTCAAATAATTTATGTATGTTTATTTACCCATAATGCATATGACATTGCAAAAATCTTCTGTGTGTAAATATATACATCATATAAGCAAACAACTTCTTATTAATTTGTCTAATTTCACTGGTATCAGGAAGATGTACTAAGATCACCTTGCAAGAGAAGTGACTTTCATTTAGTTCATTATGAATAATATAGTTTTAATTAATGGAATCTGTTATTAAAATATAAATATTAACTTACATGAAGAATAAACATCCATTTGTAATGATATAGTAAGTGCCCTTCTAAAGCAAAAATGGTTAAATTGATGGTAAGTGCCATTTATTCGAAACATTGATTTAAAAATGTTCAAGAAACATAAAAATGACCACTGACATATACATATCTTCTAAAAATAGGTACACTGTTCAATACATTATCTTGTAAATATTTGTGGCAATTCTACAAGAGTGTTATTCTCCCTTTTTTATTTTATTATTTATTATTTTTTTTGCCAGGCTTAGTCTCAGGGCCAAAGCACTGTCCCTGTCTTCTTTCTGCTCAAGGCTAGCTCTCTGCCACTTGAACCACAGTGTCATTTCTGGCTTATTCTATATATGTGGTGCTGAGGAATTGAACCCAGAGCTTCATATATACGAGGCAAGCACTTTTTGCCACTAGGCCAAATTCCCAGCCCGAGTGTTATTCTCTTTAAGAGAGTTTTAATGAATTAGCTATAAATTTATTTGAAAAGAATTGACCCATCTTAGTCTGTTAGGAATACTACAGCAAAATACTACATATTGGCTGGTATAAATAATGGAAATTTATTTTTCCCTCGTTCTCATTGTTAAAGAAGGCTGAGATCAAGACTATGGGTAGATTTGGTTTCTTAGTCTAATCACATAGGTTTTCCAATAATCGTCTTTTACCTGCATCCTCCATCTTCCCTTGTGTACATATCCTTCTTATCTCTCTCTGTCCAGATTGCCACTTCTTAGTAGCACAGTCAACATACTCTTAGGGAGACATTTTAATTTTATTCTATCATTAAAAACCCTAGTTCCAAATGTGGTCATATTGAGTTAGTGATTTGTATATAGTACTTCAACATGAGTTTTTGGAAACAAAATCTTTATTTATATTTGGCATATGTTGGCTTTACTAAATGTTTGTTGTTTTTGAATAAATTCATGAATGAAAATTGCAAGCTATCAACTACAAGCTAAATATTTGTCAAGTTATAATCCTGCCTCAATGAATTATCAAAATTATAGTTATCATTTTGATACAAAGGACAGTTTCAAGGATATTCTTTCAAAAGTTCCCTTAAGTAGGTTCATTATGTACCTAATATAATATTTAAATATTGAAAATTTATTTCACAAAGTGAAATTTTAAATATAAAATACATCATATAGGTTTATTAAAATTATGAAGTATCTTATATAATCTTAGGCAGCCTAGATCATGACTATTTGCATATGTATTATAAGATAAATGAAATCAATAAGAAGCAACTTTTCTTCTGTAGGACTATAAGTCTAAATAAAATGCTGCTTCCATTCATGCTGCTTTTTTCTTATACTAGAGAGAAAATGCTATACCAACTTACAAGTCTATTCATTTTATATCAGTTATGTAGATGATATTATATAATCTGAGTTTATCCCTTCCCTTCTTGTATATCAACTCAGAATTTCAAATTTTAAATTTTTCTAACTATATTATGGAATTAGGTAGATAGTATAGATTTAAGCTAATGGATAAGAGTTTTTAGTTTGAAGTTATGTTTCCCAACTAATCTGTGAACAAAGATGTTCATGAGATTTGTGCTAAAAAAAAATCAAAAAAACCAAAAACTTTACTATAGGTTTTGGAGAAAATCCCACATACTGTTTTAAAATAAAAGCTAAATTACTTTTTTTTATTTAAGAAAATTTAAAATGTTGAGTTTATTGATTTAAGCAGGTCCATTTCTTACAAATGTCTCAGATCATCATTATGGCATTATGACATTTGTGATAAGTTAACCTAGTTCAGGAATTGAGTAAACAATAAACTATAAAACATGAAAATCAGTTACATTATTCTGAAAACAGTTTCATTTTATTGATAGTTTTGAAGAAAACACACTTGTGTCTGATCTGCATTTTAGTACATGATATCATGTTGATAGGCTACTAAAAGATGTACTGCTTACTCATGGATGAGACTGGTTTTATAAAGTGATATTTGATTTAACAATTTAAAAGCTATGTGGATCTCCATGTTACCTAATAATTAGTAGGGTGTTAATGACATCTATTACATTTGAATTGTTTTATACATGTATTAAGTTCTTAAGTGAGTAACGATAAAAGAATAGTAGAAAATGTAATTGAGGTTTAGGGCAAAGATATTTTCTGAAATAAGAGTTACAAATATTTTTTTTCTAGCTGTGACACTACATGAGATAAATTTTATATATATATATTTTTTTTCAAATAGTTCTAGCTTTAAAGACCCAAGAGGTATAATAAAATAATTTTCCTATTTATATGAAAAAATAATAGAAATAGAGAGGCATATAACAGAGCTGAAGTAAATAATATCTTTTTTTTTTTTTTTTGGCCAGTCCTGGGCCTTGGACTCAGGGCCTGAGCACTGTCCCTGGCTTCTTCCCACTCAAGGCTAGCACTCTGCCACTTGAGCCACAGCGCCGCTTCTGGCCGTTTTCTGTATATGTGGTGCTGGGGAATCGAACCTAGGGCCTCGTGTATCCGAGGCAGGCACTCTTGCCACTAGGCTATATCCCCAGCCAAATAATATCTTTTGTCTTAAAATACTTCCCTTACAAAACACCATCATAATATATTCTTTACCAAAAATCATTTTATTTGATTCATGTAACATTATAAAACATATGAACTTAAATATGAGTAAAATGCTAAAGATATGTCAGTTATTATTAAATTTATATTACAATTTTCTCACTATAACAATTTAGATAGGATTACAGTGCATTAATAATAATCAAGATCATTTTATAATAATCTGGATCGTTATAAATGGATAAAATTAATGTGGCTAAAATTTTTCATCATTTTCTCTAATTCCATATTGATGTACTTGCTATCTTTCATTTATTGTGGAAACATTCAAATAGTGGCAAAATATCTTCTTCAGAATACTTGAAAATACTTTTGCCTATGAATGAAAGGTACAAAACTGAGTCAAATAATCTGAAGATATCAAAATCACAGTGCTTGTCCAATTATAAGCAGAAATAGGAAGTGTAGTCATTAAATTCCTAGTGTACATGAAAAAATTAAAATCAGATATTTTAGCAAATAATTTATGTCATTTGAATGGAATTCACTCAAATTTGTTTGCTGATATGGGTTGGTTCTCTCTTCCCTAGGTACTGGGAGATCGATGGGCAAACATCTGTAGATGGACAGAAGACCGCTGGGTTCTTTTACAAGATATACTTCTAAAATGGCAGCGTTTTACTGAAGAACAGGTGTGTCATATGGGAGAAATTGTAGCAATGAAAAACATAAAACTATTAAGTGGGAAAACTAACAGAAAAAAATAATTTGATAATGTGTCCTCTTTAGAATGTTTTTATTTCTTTCAGTGCCTTTTTAGTGTGTGGCTTGCAGAAAAAGAAGATGCAATGAATAAGATTCAAACAACTGGCTTTAAGGATCAAAATGAAAAGATAGCAGGTCTTCAAAAAATGGCTGTATGTATATTTTAACTTTCAGTACTCTTTAATACCCCCATGCATGCATATAAGTATCATTAGTTGGTATTTACAATTCTTTGTGTTGTTAAACAATGACCCTTGTTTTGGCTTATTCCCAGGTATAATATTGGTTTCTTTATTTAAAAAATAGCAATACTACTGTAGTTAGAAATTCAATTTCTTTTGGTACTACTAACAGTTGAATTCAAAATCTTTTGCTTGCTGTATGGGTCCTCTACCACTGTAGCAATGCTCCTGTTCTTAATTTTTTTTTCATTTTATTTTCCCCTTGTACACTTGGGTTGGCCTGGACCACAATCTGATTTGTAATACCTGTGTTGCAAGGATGATAAAACAGGCATATAGCACCACATCTAGCTTTTTGTTGATTGAGATGGGGTCTTGTGATCTCAATACTGGACTGGATTTGAAACACGATGCTTCACCAATCATTGACTATCAATTAGCTAGGATTACAGGTGTGAGTCACCACACTCAGCACAAATTAGTTTCTTCAAACAAATTGTACTTTTGAGAAGAATCCTTCATAATCAGAATAAAACTTTCGATAAAACCCCAAATGTTGCAATACGTAGTATTTATATGCTTTCCAGGGAATTTTAAACACCACAGGGCTAAACATATACACTAGAGTTGCTTGTTGTTATAACATATGAGAAATACCAGAAATGACGATCCTAACATAAAAACAGTACTTAACCTTACTTCGGCAAGCAAAAACAAAATTAAATATGAAGAAGAAAGTCATGACCAAATTACTGATATGCACCGAATAAGTTTTGGCAAGAGAAATTGGGAATTGTACACAAATTTCCCGATTGGATGATTAGGAGGGTAATTAGACTTTCTAGGGTAATAAAGGGAATTTGCTCAATAAAAAGAATGGTAATTGGTTAAGAGATAGGTACATTGAGTCTAAAATGCCTTTGAAATCTTCAAGTGAAAAACATCAGTTTTTTCTTATTGGTATTGTAGAGGTGATGTACAGAGGGTTTACAGTTACATAACTGAAGTTCTTTTTGGGCAGTGTCAACCTTTCCCTTGCTTTCTCCCTGTTTTCCCTCCTGTCCAACCCCCCCCCCCCCCCAGCAAGTTGTATAGTTCATTTTCAACATAGTGCCTAAAGAATACCACTGGGCATTTGTGCATCCTTTGCCCCCCATTTCCATACCTCTCCCTCCTCCCCCAAACAGATACACTTACAAGCAAGACAAAAGGTACAGAAAATGAAAACATCACCAAAGTGTGTGTGTGTGGGGGGGGAACACCTAATTTCCATTTGTTGGAGTTCATTTTGACAAATATCATTATATATGATGATATGCACACAGATAATAAGCCTTTGTGTTCATCTCCTAAGAATATGCTCTTTTGGTCTCACTGTGTGAATTGAATGTGTAGAGACCTGTATAATTTATCATGTCTAAGTGTATTTTGGGGCTTTTACCATCCAGTGTGTTTACTTGTAGATTTATAGGCACATTCTAGCTATGACAAATGAGGGAAATGGTGCAACCTATTTCTTTGGATCTGGCTTAGAGCTTCCATATGACCCAGCAATTCCACTCCTTGGAATTTATCCCAGAGATCACATATATATTTTTTATTATCAAACTGAATTACAGAGAGGTTACAGTTTCATACATTAGGCATTGGATACAATTCGTTTTTCTTTTCTTTTCTTTTCTTTTTCTTTTTTTTCTTTTTTTTTTTTTTTTTTGGCCAGTCCTGGGGCTTGGACTCAAGGCCTGAGCACTGTCCCTGGCTTCTTTTTGCTCAAGGCTAGCACTCTGCCACTTGAGCCACAGCGCCACTTCTGGCCATTTTCTGTATATGTGGTGCTGGGAAATCGAACCCAGGGCCTCATGTATATGAGGCAGGCACTCTTGCCACTAGGCCATATCCCCAGCCCTGGATACATTTCTTGTACTGTTTGTTACCTGTCTCACATTTCCCCCCCCCTCTTTCCCTTCCCGGTCCCCCCATGAGTTGTTCATTTGTTCAGTTCATTTTCACCAAACAGTATGTAAGTATTACTTTCATAGTGGTTTGTCTTTTTTTACCCTGTGTCTCTCGATTTTGGTATTCCCTTCCAATTTCTTGGTTCTAATACCAATATACCCAGTTTCCAATATACTCAGATAAGATACAGAGATAGTGTAGGTACAACCACAGGAAGGCGATACAGGAATATCATCAATAATAGAGGCTACAGTTACATATGGCACGTTGAAAGTAGTTACAACTGTGATATAACAATCGTTTCCATAACATGGAGTTCATTTCACTTATCATTATCTTATGTGTTCATAAGGGTATAGCTATTGGGCTCCTGTGATCTTCTGCTGTGACTTGCCTAAACCTGTGCTAATTATTCCCTATAAGGGAGACCATATAGTCCATGTTTCTTTGGGTCTGGCTCACTTCACTTAGTATAACTTTTTCCAAGTCCTTCCATTTCCTTACAAATGGGGCAACGTCATTCTTTCTGATAGAGGCATAAAATTCCATTGTGTATATGTACCACATTTTCCTGATCCACTCATCTACTGAGGGACATCTGGGTTGGTTCCAGATTCTAGCTATGACAAAGTGTGCTGTGATGAACATTGTTGTGCGGGTGGCTTTAGTGTGGTCTTTTGGATAGATGCCCAAAAGTGAGGCTGCTGGCTCATAGGGGAGTTCTATGTTTAGCCTTCTGAGGAATCTCCATACCGCTTTCCAGAGTGGCTGAACCAGTTTACATTCCCACCAACAATGAAGTAGGGTTCCCTTTTGGCCACATCCCCTCCAACAGTTGTTATTGTTAGTTTTCTTGATATAGGATATTCTTACTGGGGTAAGATGGAATCTCAATATTTTTAGATTTGCATTTCTTTTATGGCCAGTGATGTAGAGCACTTTTTCATATGCCTCTTGGCCATTCTCATTTCCTCATCAGAGAAGTCTCTTTATAAGTCTCTAGCCCACTTGATGAGGGGGCTATTGGTTCTTTGCGGTTTTGTTTTGGATGAAAGTAATTTTTTTAGTTCTGCATATATTTTAGATATGAGGCCTTTTCTGTTGAATGGCCAGTAAAGATCTTCTCCCAATCTGTGGGATTTCTGTTTATTTTGCGAGCTATGTCGTTTGCCCTGCAGAAGCTCTGTAGTTATATCCCAACACCATTTTTTAATGAAATAGAGGAAGCAATCCTGAAATTCATGTGGAACAATAAAAGACCTAGAATAGCAAAAACAATCCTAAGCAAAAAGTACGGTGCTGGAGGAATTACAATACCCATCTTCAAGCTGTATTATAAAGCTACGGTAATAAAAACAGCTTGGTATTGGCACCGGAACAGGCCTGAAGACCAATGGAACAGAATTGAAGACCCAGAAAAAACCCACAGAACTATGCCTACTTAATCTTTGATAAAGGAGCTAAAACAATAGTTTGGAAGAAATATAGCCTCTTTAACAAATTGTGCTGGAAAAACTGGTTCAACACATGCAACAAACTAAAACTAGATCCTTATATATCACCCTGCACCAAAATCAATTCCAAATGGATCAAAGATCTCGAAATCCAAACAGTCACCCTGAAATCACTAAAGGAAGGAGTAGGAGAAACACTTGGGCTCCTTGGCACTGGATGGAACTTCCTCATCAAAGACCCAGAAAAGCTACAAATCAAAGAAAGGTTGGACAAATGGGACTACATCAAACTTTGAGATTTTTGATGGTTTATTAAATATAAGAGTCTCATGGACTTTTCTGCCTAGGTTAGTTTCAAACTATGATCCTCAGATCTCAGCTTCCTCAGTAACTACGATTACAAATGTAAGCCACTGGCACTTGGAAACCCTTCTATTTTAATGTCTGTAAATGTAGACAATTTGTCTCTCCACTTACCCTCAATAAATGATTACTGAATTGTATATGTTGAGTAAAACTCAACAAGATTTCTCTTTTAGAGATCACAGATTCCATAATGGCAGAACTTTAAAAAGTTATGACAATTCTCCCAGTCATAAATATTGTATAATTGATAACTCTAAAATTTTAGATTAGTTTTGACACTTTTGTGTTCATGGATTTTTGTAGGTAATTAATTCAATGGACACCCAGATATATGAACAAGATTTTCTCATATCTCTTATCTGTACAACATCTCAACCTTTTATTGCAGTATCTAAATGACTACAAACTAGAATCATTGGTAGCCTGGTCCTTTTTTTTTTTCCAAATTTTTATTATCAAACTGATGTACAGAGAGGTTACAGTTTCATACGCTAGGCATTGGATACATTTCTTGTACTGTTTGTTACCTTGTCCCTCATATCCCCCTCCCTCCTCCCCCTTTCCCTCCCCCCCCCCGAGGTGTTCAGTTCACTTTCACCAAACAGTTTTGCAAGTATTGCTTTAGTAGTTGTTTGTCTTTTTTTACCCTGTGTCTCTCAATTTTGGTATTCCCTTTCAATTTCCTACTTCTAATACTAGTATACACGGTTTCCAATATACTCAGATAAGATTACAGAGATAGTGTAGGTACAACCACTGGAAGGTGATACAAGAACATCATCAATAATAGAAGCTACAGATACAGATGGGACTTTAAAAGTAGTTACAACTGTGATATAACAATCGTTTCCATCACATGGAGTTCATTTCACTTAACATTATCTTATGTGTTCATAAGGGTATAGCTACTGGTCTCTTGTGATGCTATGCTATGACTTGCCTAAACCTGTACTAATTATTCCCAATAAGGGAGACCATAGAGTCCATGTTTCTTTGGGTCTGGCTCACTTCACTTAGTATAATTTTTTCCAAGTCCTTCCATTTCCTTACAAATGGGGCAATGTCATTCTTTCTGATAGAGGCATAAAATTCCATTGTGTATATGTACCACATTTTCCTGATCCACTCATCTACTGAGGGGCATCTGGGCTGATTCCAGATTCTCGCTATGACAAATTGTGCTGCGATGAACATTGTTGTGCTGGTGGCATTACTGTGATTTTGTTTGTGGTCTTTTGGATAGATACCCAAAAGTGGGGCTGCTGGGTCATAGGGGAGTTCTATATTTAGCCTTCTGAGGAATCTCCATACTGCTTGCCAGAGTGGCTGAAACAGTTTACATTCCCACCAACAACCAAGTAGGGTTCCCTTTTGGCCACATCCCCTCCAACAATTGTTATTGTTAGTTTTCTTGATATATGACATTCTTACTGGGATGAGATGGAATCTCAATGTTGTTAGGATTTGCATTTCTTTTATTGGCCTGGTACTTTTTACTAATACCTCTCTGGTACCTGGATTGTAGACCGTGAAGTTTGTGAGATCTCCCCTTGGCATTTTCATGTTATTTGACTTCCTCACAGGTTGGCAATATGATAATCAGAATTCATACATGGAAGCTAGGCACTCAAATAATGTGTGTTCCTGTAAATAAGACTTAACTGCAACCTTTAAACAGTATTATTACTGCTATACTCAGTTGATTAATAGTCACAAGCTTAGCTGAATTTGAGGGAAAGGAAATAGATTTCATCCTTTCATGGAGAAACCCCTAGGTCCAATTACAGCACAGGATCTTGGACAGACTTATTTTACAGCCATATCCAGAAAATACTGTATGCCAGAAAATTACCAAGTTATTTTACATGGTAATTATTTCCTAAT
Source organism: Perognathus longimembris pacificus (assembly GCF_023159225.1). NCBI lineage: Eukaryota > Metazoa > Chordata > Mammalia > Rodentia > Heteromyidae > Perognathus > Perognathus longimembris. Next base: position 91,964,635 of record NC_063188.1, read on the forward strand.
TTTCCTATACACTGCAAGCTATTATGAATATCCCTTATTGGATTTATCAATCGATAAAGTTGTTCTAAGGCAGCAACACATTGACCAAATCCAGGTATAGGAAAGCTAGAAGGGACTTTGTAAATTGTCTAGTGTATCCCCAATCCAATTACAGGTCTAAAGTTTCTACTCAGGTTATTTCATAAGAGGAAATTGAAGTCCAGGAAAAAAAAACACACATGGCTTTTTACCAGGTATTATATAACATAAGTAGCAGAGTTAAAATGAGTAGGAAGACATCCTGACTCAGGTTGAGGCCTTTCAAGCTATTTCAAAACTCCTCATATAATTTGATTCCTTGGAAAAAAATAACTGCAATTGAGCACTGTCATTTCTACCAATCATGTGCCACAATGTGGACATTTTTTGCAAGTAAAAGACTCTGCTAGCCTCAGGGCTATGGAAATTCTCTCTTAAGAGGATTTCAATAATTTTTCAATATGATTAAAATTCATATTATGTCACCTTAGTTGTGAGCAAAGTGAAAATATGTTTTGTATAAGTCTTACCATTTGATAGTTTAAGCCAATTAACAAAACCTGACAGCTGGTCTAGAATTTGAGGTAAAATTCCCCTGCTGACTCAGGCAGTGAATAAGAATTTAATGTTCATTAAAATATGTCACAATATGAGACCCAAAACAGGTACCATCTGTCACCAGTTCCTACTACATACCTATGTATAGATATAGTGAGCTAAAATTCTCTTTTATTTACAATCAGTGTAATTTGTTTTGAAATATTACCACTAATCACCTATGAGATTGTTTCCTACTTTTCACTGGGGTCGTATGGTGAAGAGCAGAGTTTTCCATTTCCTTTCGCTCTGTAGATTTATAGCCACATTATGTATATCTGTTATTTTTGAGATCACAACAGTTTTTTTTTCATTTGCCCCAAAGAATCAAAATTAGAGAGAAAAAATTAGTCCTTATGAAGTGAATTTTAAAATTCTATAGAATAATGCAAATTATCATTGGAAGGATGGAGTCCTGAAAAGCCAAACCAAAACAAAACAAACAAACAAACAAAAAACCCTTAGCTTCTCTGGACTGTTGGTGTTTGCCAGGGCAGGACAGCAAAGCGTGTAACAGTGCTGATACAAAAAAGAAACTATGTTGCACAAGGAATAACTATGTTGCACTCCTGAGAGGCTGTTCCATCAACTAACAAGAATGGAGTACTTATCAGAACTGGAAAAGTCCATGTTGATAGTACAGCTTTACTCTGATTTATTATCTTCACTTCAGCTCCTGTAATGGCCCTCAAAAAAGTAATCTGACTAGAATCATTTCTTAAAGTGTGGTATCCAGTTGAGGACCAGCATCATCTGGAAATTTGTAACAAGTAAAATTCTTAGGCTAACTAGAAGTTTAATGACTATGCAGGTGGAACTCAACAATCTTTCTTTCTTTTTTCAGTAACTAATGTTTGAATTCAGGGCCTGTTTCTTGCTAAGCTGGTACTCTATCACTTAAGCCATGCCATACCCATACCTTTTATTGGTTATTTTGGAGCTGAAATCTCAAGGATATTTCTGCATGGATTTGGCTTTGAACAACAACCCTCCCAGATCTAAGCCTCTTGACTGTTTAGAATTACTTATGGGAGCCACCTTATGCCAAGCTAATCTTTAATTTTAATTAACTATACTATACAAATGATTTTAAAGTTCTATCAAGTTGCCAATCCCTAACAAGCATCAATCTACTGAGTATAGCAATTAATGGATTAATGGAAGGAGAGGACTATGTCTTACATTTATATAAGTAACTGCAGAGAAATTTTCTTGACATTATACTATGAGGCATATACTTGATGAGAATAGGGTGCACATTTCCTGGATCTTTTATGAGTTCACCTTATTTACCACTTTCAATTCATCTTCTAACTTTGAATAAATAGAAGTTCCCTACACTTGTTTATGGAGAAGACAGAAAGATGCTCTTCAATGTTAATTATGAATCGATTTTCTTCTTTAATCTTGTTTCCTTCCTTCCTTGTGTTTTACTCCTTCTTCCCTCCTTCCCTCTCTCCCTTCCTTGCTTCCTTGCTTCCTTGCTTCCTTGCTTCCTTGCTTCCTTGCTTCCTTCCTTCCTTCCTTCCTTCCTTCCTTCCTTCCTTCCTTCCATGGTACTAGACTTTGAACTTTCAGCTTCACGATTGCTACTAAGTAATCTACTACTTCAACCATGTGCCAATTTTTTTGCTGTATTTTTTTAGATAGATACTAATTGATTTTCCTGATTCACCAGCATCACACTTACACACCTTGTATAGCTGGGATTATAATCAAGTTCCCCATACCTTACTTTTTTTTAATGAGTCTCACTTTTTGGTCAGGCTAGTCTTGGACTGGTATCACCTCAATATCCACCACCCAACTTGCTGAGATTACATGAATGAAAAAACACATACAACCCCCACATTTGATTTTTTGACTATGGCTTCCTGCCCCTTTAGAGAAAGGTCTTGCCTTTATTTTCACTTTATATAAATTAAAATATTTGTCTTTTTTGGCCTTTGCCATGGAAAATGTTCTACACATTTTTGTCTTCCTATACTTTTTAGAACTCTATGGGTTCCTAGTACTCAAGACTAATAGTCAATTCTTGATATAGAGAATGACATTTTTCTTATATTGTTGGAAAAATTAAATAATAGTTGTTTAATATTTATACATAAAATTCATATTTAGTAGAGTAAATAAGTATAAATAACGTACAGAAAAATTTTACTCTGATACGAGGTATCTGCCATGGCTGTGGGATGCTTTTTATATCCCTCTGCTAATTATCACCAGAGAATTCCTTCAAGAAGTTTGAGGACAACCCAAGGAAGGAGAGAAAGAAGGAAAGGGAACAGAAATAGAAAGAAAAAAATGAGATCCAAACAATTTGCTACCACCATTTAAAATAAATCCTTGAGTTAACCAGATGAACATTTTGGCTACTTTGGTGTTTTGTCATATATATTTAGAGAAAATTTTATTGATTCAGTGACTACTCAATTTTATCATAACATGTTTTTTATAATTTTGAATTTACTTTCCATATTATATTTTGAATGTGAACTCCATAAGTTTTGTAATGGCTGCCAAATGCTTTTCCATTTGTTTTAATAGACCAAGATTCATGCAGCTTTCTAACACAATCCTCTTCCCTACATTCAACTTTCTTACTCTTCTTCTGACATGTTTCCAAATCCTAAATGGATAACTGAAATAATGTGTGTTCCCTTTAGCCCTATACATAGTGCTTTTTGAAATAGTTCTTTAAGCTACGAAAATATAAGATTACGATTAACATATACTCATTGTGTATCTTTATATGATATCACTTCAAAAACAACTTGTGCTGATTTAGAATAAAATTAATGCATATCAAAGTTTATAAGGAATAAAAAGGAAAATGAAGCTCCATAAAGTGGTTGGAAAATATACCTTTAAATTCAAATTAGGATCTCTGCTCTAGGAAGGTATTATAAACTGTTTTATTACCAGTGCCAAGTATGTACTTAAATTTAATGGAAAAATAACATGTGAATTTGACAAACAAAATGAATATACAAACACCATCTATTGATGAGAGTTTGATTTTATTTCAATGTATAGTATCTTATTTCATATTTTAAATTATCACAATGTTTCATACTGGGAAAATAGTAATTATTGAGGAGGAAATGGAAAATGAGCTTTAAAATATGCACCTTCTCCCTTAAAATGGCATGAGAACCTATGTTGAATAAAGTCAGTTCCGAATAAAGGTTTAACTAATTGAAGGAGACACCAGATCATTCTACAGGTCATAGCTATCAAAGCAAGTGGTATACCAAAATGAGCGTTATAGGGGTTGTATTGACTGCAAAATGTTCCTGTTTCATGACAATTTCTGTTATATGTAATGTTAGTTGGACTTAAATAAACCTACATTTGGTTCAGAAATACAGGTATCAAAGTTCATTTTATATTCATTGTATCTGCTACTGCCAGAAGAATCAAGCTGTAAAGTGACTATAAAATTTTATCTGTTCTTTCTTTTTATTCTGTTTCTGTGTTCTGTCATAGACTGGCATTTGTACCTATAAGTTGGATTTCCCTATGTTCAGAGTGATCGTAGTGAGTAAAGTAAAACTGTAACCTACAATGATATAAACAATATAAAAATTAACTTAGCTGAGTATCTGTGGTTCACACCTGTAATCTTGACTATTAAGGAGGCTGAAATATAAGAATTACGGTTCAAAGACTGGGCAGGAATGTCCATGAAAATCTTATGTCCAATTAATCACCAAAAAGACAGAAGTGGAGCTGTGGTTCAAGTGGTAGAGTGCCAGCCTTGAGGGGAAAAAAGCAGGGCTAGAGGTATAGCCCAATTGTTAGAGTACAAGCATGGAGCAAGCTACCAAGCAAGAACATGAGGCCCCAAGTTCAAGCAAACAACAACAAAACCCTGAATGAACACAAGTGTTTAAAAAATAGAAAATAGAGATTCTTAAAAGTTTGGATCCTACTCAATGGTAAATCTTGTTACATAAAAAGCTTTTAAAATATTTTCAGAAAATATATAATCTGAAAGCAAAATCTGATTGATTAATGGATGCTACTGAACTTGTGAGGTGAGTACACCATGTAACAAGTATTTTTTGTTTCAAATAATGAATGAAGTGCTGCAATTATGTATGTAAATACTATAATTTTATCCAAAGAAACACAGCATTTCAAATAGTCATTCTAAACTTTTCAACTCAATAGTATTCCTGACATATGATAATCTGTTTTCCTTTTACTCCTATCAGTAAGAGAAAATTCATTACTTTCCAAGATCCATGCATGAGTCACCTTCAAATGTTAAAAAGTAGTTTCCACATTTCAGTTTGTTTCACCTTTTGGAATAGTTCTACCTCTTTATTTGGCAGTCCTTTGTATATTTTAAGGCAGCTGTTAAGTGCCTCTGCTAGATCTTTATATCTGATTTGTTTCTCTTCAGCTATCCTATGAAGATTAGATTATAATTCTATAAATGTTTATAGAACTTTGATCCCATTCAGATATGATCACAACCTTTTCAGCATCTATATTATTGAGAACATACATGCAAATTGTAAACTATGCCATATTAATATTTGCCTTTGAACATAGTTTTACTCTGTAATTTGTCCTTGTTTTCACAGGTATTAAAAACAGATCTAGAAAAGAAAAGGCAAACCATGGAAAAACTCAGTCTACTCAGTCAAGATCTCCTTTCAACACTGAAAAATAAGTCAGTAACACAAAAGATAGAAGTGTGGATGGAAAACTTTGCCCAACGTTGGGATAATTTAGCCCAAAAACTTGAAAAGAGTTCATCACAGGTAAATGAAACCAGTTACTATACTATAGACTATGCAGCCAGTGGTACAGGGGAATTGGGGAGAAGCTTAAGAACAAGAGCTGGTTGACTGAAATAATTGTTGAAATAATTGTCTCCATGGAAGTGAGAAGGTGAATTATGGGGTAGTTGGACAAAATGCTAGGGAACTGTATTATCACCATCTAAGTAAAATTATGGATTTCCTAGAACCATCATTCCAATTCATCAAGCTCACTTACATTTGAAAAACAAATGAAATTCAGGGAAGAAAAAGTGAAATATTCAAGCAAAGGTGAATGGCTTTACTTTTTCAATATGCTTCCATTACTGGAAATGATAATCTAATCACTGAAATTATTTGTCTTATAGTGCTGTTTCAATAAAATATTGAAATTTGCTTAGTTTTTATAACACATATACTATAGATTAGGAGAATATCTAAGTTATATTTGTAGTATAGTCAGCTTCATGATAAGATATTCTTGTTGGTAGGTAATTAAAATGATGGGTTGTAGTATTTTCTAGGTATATTGTTGCATGGTCAGGTAAGTGATATTGTTAGATGGTGGGTGCTGAATAGTCACTCAAACTATTGATGTTATGCATGATAGTATCTAATTTATTTTGCTACATTTTTTAAATTATGAGTGTTTTGACTAATTGATTACAAAGCATAGCCCAGTGCACCATACACAAATCATAACAATCATCATACTCAACAGACTTTGGCAAATATTTTCTCTGTTGTTAAATAGATATAGGGAATTTTTGTTCTTGAGAACTGGATGACTAATAAGGAGTGCTTAGGAAAGTTTGTTGAAAGATGAGGAAAGAAAGTCTGACATTTTGCTTCCAGAAATACAATTTATGAAAATATACTCATCCAAAATATATAATTTCAGTTGCACTTTAATTTTCTTTTTAAACTCAGACTCACTTAATATTTGAAGTATTGTGTGTATACTTCATATAATCCTTAGATAATAAAAATCCCACTTGCTTTATATTAAAATATATTTAGTACTTAAGTAATCTAATAGTAATATTCCTACTAAATTATGATGTTGCTTTTTTAATATGATTCTCCCATGGCTATTTTGTAACATCATTAATATCTATATAAATAATATGAAACATTAGTAAAAAAAGTTTCTAAATCAAAAATGATATTACATGAACAAATTAGATCTATGGATAGTCATTGCAACAAAATGATGATAAATCATGTCAATAATGATTGATATTATTTGATAAATTTTTCCCTCCATGCAATACTGATGGTTGAGCTCAAGTCCCTTCATTGATAGGCAAGTATTCCATTACATCTCTAGTCTTTTGCTTTTAGTTAATTTTTTAGATAGGTTGCCTTGCTAAATTTTACTAGAGCTAACCTCTAATAGTGCTACTAATGACTCTGTCTCTTGAGTGTCTAAGATTATAGGTAATTTCTAGGGAGCCTGATTGATAAAAGTTGTTTTGAAATCCATACTTTTAACAGAATATATTCATGAAAGTATAACTGTTAACTATAGATCATGTTCTGTGTTCTGGTTCAGTTGAATTATATGCAGAACTTCCCAAACTTGTGTACATGGCAATCACCTGTAAACAAGTATAATACAAACTACTATATTCTGCTCAGAAAAACTCAGTAGACTCTATGACACTCACTTAAGGAAATATATCCCTTTCCAGTGTTTTTTAAAAACACTGAATTGGAAATACAGTGTATCAGTTTCAATGCTGGCTGAAATATAGGGACTTTCTTAGAAATCCTATATTTAAAAAGGCTAATTGCCTTGGAATGATACTGTTTCACTGAAGCTGTGTATTTCATGGAAGGGTTGCTAATTTGATTATGCATATCGGTGTAAATGTATTGAAAGCCTTGTTTTTAATTGCCTCGAAATTTTGTGACTACCATCTCGGCAACATTCTTAACCTCTTATTGTGTAATAAAACAGTAGTTAGCTTTGCTTTGTGCAGTTCTTTACAAAATGATATCCAACATACATTACAGCGTGTATTTGTTCCACTTATTCACTGAAATGTGAAGATGATAAAATAAAGCCCTGCACATAAAAGCATTTCAAAGGAAAAAAAAGGTGCTCTTGATATGTTAAGTCATGCTGTTTAGTGAGTCTGTAGGGCTTCTTGTCATTCACCATTATGTCCTTTTATTTGTATTTTCAAACAGTTATACATTGCATATCTGACCAGGAACAGATAAATGGAGTTACCATATCAAGTTGTTTCCCAGAACACCAAGCCTGAGCCTTTTAAAACTTATATCTCAGTTTTAACTCATTGCACAAATATGTTGCCATAGGACGAGTCCACGTCTTTGATATTGGTTATTGAATACTTAGTAAGATAGAAAAGGAGTTGCCTAGAGAACATGGATTTTTTTAAGGTACAAAATTAGTATCTTGTAATTAAAAAGGAATTTATTTTATTTTGTGCATGTCCAATTTAACTTGATCACCATTACATAAGAATTCTAAGGCTGTAATTTGGAAGGACAAGACTTGAGTATGTGGATTTTCTCATCATGTGGGGAACCAAATCAGTCTCATTAGGACTGCTCATACTTTATAATTAATTGCATGAACAAAATACCTTTTAAATGACTGGTGTAAAGAATAACAAAGTTTTGGTAATAGTTAAAATTCATTGCAAGCTAAGGCATAGGAATTATGACTGAGATGACAAGGAATCTGATTGTTCTCATGTAAAGAACATTGTGTACCTACGACTTTGACTTCTATTCAGGTCAAAACTTTGAGCGATTTTGACCTTATATAGCAGTTGCATGGCAAAAGATCAAAACATGAAAAGAGTCAGCAGTGAAGGCTGCTCTCTTGCATTTTAATATCTGTTTGTGCTTGAATAATATCTGGATACAAGCTGAGATGTTAAACTTAATTTAAAAAGGGGGCCATCTAATAAAGAAGACATATTTTGAGCTTCCAGCTGTTGGAAAAATAGTAACTCTTGTAATGTGGATGCTCTGTTTGGATGGACTTCTATAAAAACTCGAATGATCCTAGATCTTTTTTCCAATCAATGTACTTGTTGAGATTTGCTCCATTTATTTTTTTTCTAAAGTACATAATTCTGATGAATATATTTTAATCTTGATTTGCTATTGATAGAAGTTAATTAATTAGTATAGTTAATACAGGAAAACTGCATTTAATTTAAGTGTTTTAAAATATTTTCCCCATTTGACTGTTATCATATATAGATTGGAAAAGGTGTCTGATTTATATACTTTAAAATTAATTATGAGAATTGCTATTAAAAGGCGTAAAGTGCTTAGATGTAAGAATATATCTAGGTAGATAAATCTAAAACATTTTGTTTTGTTCATTTTCATCTTTCTTGATGAAAAGAAAAATTCTATTATGCTTTTAAATTCAAAGATTCCTATTTTGTGAATTGTTTTGCTATACTGACAACTATTGTTTTCCAATCTCCCAACTATTTTGCACAAATATCTTAAAGAAAAGACTAAACAATTCAGGATTCCCCAAATTTTGAACATGAGAGTACAAATTGCTATTCACGCTGCATATATCTGTGCCTACATTGCTGGATACATAGAGAAAACTATCCATCTATGTGTGAACATAAAATTTATCATTAGTAATTTTATATAACTTATATAATATAATATATAATCCGTATCTTACTGAAAGATTTAAAACTCTTGATAGTAACATGAACAATGTAAATCATGTATGGATAGCCTAAGGCAGCATTTTTCATTGTACTCAAATTACAAAGATAAAGATTCAAATGTGCTTAGATAGAAATTTATTTGCCTATTTTTCCTCAGTCCATTCTTATTCTATAATAATCTGTATTAATCCTAATTTCACTCTTCATAAAGTATTTCATATCCACATTTGGCTTTGCCCATTCTCAAAATATTACTTTGTAGGGGCTGGGAATGTGGCTAAGCGGTAGAGTGCTTGCTTAGCATTCAGGAAGCTGTGGGTTCAATTCCTCAGCACCACATAAACAGAAAAAAAAAGGCAGAAGTGGCAGTGTGGCTCAAGAGGTAGAGTGCTATCCTTGAGCAAAAAGAACCCAGCAACAGTCCTCAGGCCCTGAGTCCAAGCTCCAGGACTGTATATATATATTTATGTTTGCAGACCTATTTATATATGAGATGTGGTTATAATTGGTTTGCCTCTCCTCTTTGCTGCCAGTAATTTTAATTAAAAATGCTCTAAAGCCTTTCAGTTGACAACCCTTTTCATTGGTTTCTGAAAGCTCCCCAATCCTAATGAGCCTCCCTGCCAATTGAAAAATATTAAATAGTTTATTAAATAAAACTAGGATTATAAATTAAATTGCATAATTTATTTTAGGATGCCATGTTATTTAAATGCATGGATGAAGCACGTT